>NW_021938789.1:27565019-27703267 GCF_001715985.3 Manacus vitellinus | reverse complement strand
TATTAGGAAGAAATTCTTTACAGAGAGGGTAATCAGGCATTGGAATGGGCTGCCCAGGGAAGTAGTGGATTCTCCATCCCTGGAAGTTTTTAAGATGAGACTGGATGTGGCACTTAGTGCCATGGTCTAGCAACTGCAGCGGTAGTGGATCAAGGGTTGGACTTGATGATCTCAGAGGTCCCTTCCAACCTGGCTGATTCTATGATTCTATACATACAAAGGTTGCTTCTAGCCTTGTTGAAGGCAAGGCTGCCTTTGACTTTGGTGTAGAAATTTCCTTTCTGTGAAGTTGTGTATCCTTCATAGGATCAGGCAGTTGCATCGCTCTGAAACTGCCTCTTCTCCAAGCTGGACAAACCCCAGTCCCTCAGTGTCTTCACAGGGCAGGTGCTTCAGCTCCCAACCATCCCGGTGGCTTTCCCCTGGGCTTGCTCCAGTTAGGTTTGGGGATGGTTTTTTTGCCTTAGAAGATCAGAACTGAGTGGAGTATTTGAGATAGAGTTTAATGAGTGTAGAGAAGGTAATCACTTTCCTTGATCTACTGGCCACATTCTTGCTGATAGAAGAGGCTGTTGGCCTTCTCTGCAGCCAGGGCACTGGATCACTGCCAGCTCACTGCCCGCCAGGACCCCAAAACTACTCCACAGCTGATCAGTCCCAGCCTGTATTATAGTAGAGGGCATTTGCATCCTGGATGCAGGACTTGGCATTTGTTTTGCTGAATCTCTGAAGGTTCCTGCTGGCCCATTCCTGTAGCCTAAGTCTTCTGAAGGCTGGTCATGTCCTTAATAGTGTTGGTTGGTTCCTCCAATATGGTGTCATATGCAAGTCTGATGAGAGTGCAGTCTGATGCCTTTTCCAAATCACTGAACAGATATTAAACAGGACTGGTCCCTCCAATAGTCCACATTTCATGATTTTCCAGGTAGAATACAACTTGTTGACTACTAGTCCAAAGGAAGGCAAGCGTGGTTTGCAGGTTACTGTTACAAAACTAGGGCAGATGATGAGAATTGGTACCATGTTTTTAGTCAAAAGTAGAGACTAGCTATGACTTCTTTTGTTCAACTCAAGATGGATCTCAAACTTGTTGCCCCTTATCTAGGTTAGTTTTCTATTGTTCCTAAAATTTAATATTATTTGCTAGAAATGGGATTAATATAAGTCTAAGAAATGTTAGCTTTGTGATACTCTTAAAAAAAAAAATCCTTTGTGACTAACAGAAGCAAGAAAAAAGAGAGAAACTCTAGTGATTCATTATAAAAATGTTCAATAACTAAATGGTTTTTAACTAAGAATACATTAAACGGACTTCAAAGATATTTGTGTTTATGAGTTTCAGTGTTCCACAATATTCTCTGTAGAAAGACAGTTTTAAGAATACTTTCTAACAAGATCCAGCTTGAACTATGTGTACAAGACCAAAGTATTTTTCTTCTTTTTCTTTTTTTCCCGGTGGGAATTATTTTCTTCATTTTCATCTTTGTATGTTAACTCTTAGGATTTGTGTATTATATGCTCCTCTCCTTGTCAAAGAATAATGCTGCTATAATAGTAGCTATCCTGAAAAGTATCACCTGCCTTGGTTGGTTGGTTGGTTTTGTTGTCTTTTTAATCCTTAATGTAAAGGTCAGTAGATCCTATATAGCCAGAGCCTTTTCTTTAAATTTACTTTAAGACAAGGTACTGTGTGTGACACAATTTCTATCTTTGGAATTCCAATTTCCAGTCTTAACAGCCTTGGGAAAGGAGGGAGTGGCAGATTTAATTAATCTTCCTGCATGTGCTAGGAGACAGGTGAATTTAGAAGAGCAACTTCAATAGGAAAACAATTGTATCTGGAATATCACATTTACTGTCACTGTGAATCTGTTCTTTGTAATTTTTGTCAAATCTGTTTTTGAAAGCAGTTATGATTTTGACCTCAACAAAATGCAGAGGCAGTGTGGTCCAGCTATGATTGTGTATTGTATAGAACTTTGTTTTGAGCCTGCCCTTCTGTACTTTCTGCATGTGCTTTCTTTTAGTATGAGAAACAGAGAATAAGTGCTGCCTGTTCCTCTCATGTACAGCATATTTCCACTCTGCAAGAGACTACTAAGATGAATGATATTAACCCGTTCAGTTACATTACATTCTATACTCTGATTGCCATTGCTTGCTCTTCTCTGCATCTTGGTTTGCGGTTTTTCTTTTAAGATGTTGTGGTGGTGCAGAAGTACAGGGCTATCAGAGCTGAATGGAGCATTAAACAGTAGTCACACAACAGCTTTAAAAAAAATTATATGGTGGTATTTTCTGTTTTGTGTTATATTTCTTTCCTCGTAACATGTAATTAAGCTGTTTGGCATTTTGGCTTCTGCTAAGGGTTGAGCTGATTCAAAGAGCCACCTACAAGGAGTTGAATGATTTCTGCAGTGGTGTTGGCAAAAATAGTTGTCTCTTGATCCAGTTAAATGTGATACAGTAGTACAAAATCTCCTCACAGATTTTTGTAAATAGGCTACTTCCTTTTTTAATTTTGAGTTTTAAGTGTTAGCTTAAGCAACTGAATTTGAAAATGTGCAGAATAACCTCATTCTGGTGTTCTCATCTTCTTTCCCCTTCTCTTTCACCTTGAAAGACAGGAGTGGTAAAACATTGCTTTTAGCTACTCATGAGAGCATTTTGTATATTGTTTTGATGTTAGTATGCTTATTTAAAGAAATGATAATTTACTCTGTGCTATTAGCCACCACAACTAGGGACTAGGTTTGAATATGTACTATGTTCTCTGAAGTAATTCTTTAACCTGAATTATTCTGATTTTTAAATCAGCAATACAAACTGCTAATAAACCTGAAGGGAGTACATTTTCATGTTTGGGAGAGGTAGGCAGCTTTATTCCAGCATTAGCTCATCTGGAAATTCCAGGTTTCCTTTGACAGTGTCTCAGAGAATTTCTCAGCGATCTTTGCAAATTACTGCTTTGGAAGTATTTGCTCTGAACAGCTTTGTGCCAAACATACTTGGTAAAGAGGGATGTGTGACAAGCAATTGTATGCTGGGGGTAGAGGAAAGGCTTATAAGGGTTCAGGGAAAGGGAACCAAAAAGGATAGCTGACCTGAAAGGCGTTTAGTCAATCTGACATGAGAGGCAGAAGGTGATTCTTCTTTTTTTTCTTTTTTTTTTTTTCTTCCAACAGAAGGCTAAGCTTCAATAAACTGAATATGTGCTGTATTCCTCTTAGGGACTACTAGAAAATTTGCTGCCTTCATTACAGATTCTGAGGTGGTTTTTTTCAGGCAGTTTCTGGGAGTGGGTATGTGGGAAGGAAGTCACGGCAAACTTAGATGTTTCCTGTTGGATAATTGTTGCATATTTCCCATTCCTCAAACCTTACAGCCACTGGGAATAAATTTGATCTAAAACTTGAAGTCAATTAATATTGTGAATAAAGAAATATAAAAACAGTAGAGATGGTGAAGAAACTCTTCGTTGATTTTGTTTAATATAATACTATTTTCTGAGTATCTTGAAATATACAAAGAAAGACAGTTTAATTAAAGCATCGCAAACTAGAGCTTTTCATATTAAATTAGTGGGAGGGGATTAAATGTGTAGGCCAGAACATATATCTGAAATCTTCTTATAATCATAATTTTATGCTACTGTAATTTTACAGTACCCTGACACTTGATGATCTTGCACTTTTAATTTCAATGTTAGATTTGTATGAAGCAAACATTTGCTACAACCTTTACTCTTTATTTCAGTTTTGTGCAATTTTACTAAAATATAATATAATAACTCAGTCTGTGACTTCCATATAATCTCAAGAATGTAAAGATTTTTCTAGAGTCTGTTTTCTATGAAAATTTCTGTGAAATTTTTTGAAGGATCTTTCTGAACCATTTGTATCAAGGGTTGGCAGACATTTTTATGGTCTCTTATTAATATTAAAATACAAATATATTATCCTTTTTCTTTTCAATATTATGCTGCTTGCAGTTTTATATAATCAGTGTTGAGTTTGTTCTTTTTCCATTTAAAAAAATGTTAGTACATTTTTAAGAGTTTCTTCTGTAGCATCTGGATACAGGGTTTACCAGTGGCCAGAGATGGACCAAGTGGTTGTGTACCATTTGAGCTCTGATTTAACTCAGTGTTTTTGCAACAGGAGCTGCATTGTACTGCAAAACACATAATGATTTAGTGAAATACGCATTAAAAATTGTTCCAAAACAAGTGGTTGGATGAGAAGCCGGAATCGAGACAAGAAGAACTTAGTGCTGTGAATAACAGAGTGGGGTGTTGTCCCCTGTTGGGTTCAGTTTGTAGGTCTGTTACCAAATTGCAGTGACCTTGGACTTAACTCAGGTTTGCTCTTCCCTTCTTCTGGAATGATTGGTATACTTGACTGAAGTGCTTCACAGTGATGAAGCTGAATGTTTGTGAGGTTATCTGAGATGTTCAGATGGATAGTACTTTGCAAAAGTGCTTGTCACAGACTTAAGTTTCCTGCTACTGAAATTGGTAACACTCCTGCTGACTTCAGTGGGAGCAGAGTTAGGCAAGGAGAGTCTTTAAATATCCTGTCTATAAATCCAAAGGTTCCTCGCATTGCAAGTAAGTGTTTGTTTGCAGGAGAAGTGGAATTCACAGTACAAAATTTTCAAAATCATTTTCTGTAGCTGATGAGGTGAGTAGTGGGGTGATTTGAACTAGTGCATGTATGAAATTACAGAGAGGAGGAAGGGGAAAGATTAGAGGTAGGGAGGATCTTTTGATGATGACATTGTGTGATTGTGGTCTGTTTTTGACTGTGTTCTTTCTTTGAAATACACTTCTCTTTCCCATATTTAATTATCACACTACAAAAATGTCCTATATTTAACCCTTTAGTAGTTAACTATCTGTCATGAAGCCTACTTTTGGTACTTTGTGACTGACAGCCAAGCTGACAAGTCATTCAGATTAACAGAATAAATGTTTTAATCCTTTCCTGTAAGTGTATCTGTTTGGATTTATTCTAATAAAGTACTCCGATCTATAGGTGTTTTCCTCCCATTGTTTGTTGTGTCATACTTCAGTTAAGTAGTAAGCTTTTGTAGGCAGATGTTGCTCCTGGTTTGCGTATGGAAATTCCTGCAGTGTGTGCCATTATTTGAATTTCAAAAACCAATGATTGACTGCATTTGTTGGGTTTTCATGGTGCTTTTTTTAGGGTTTGTGTGGGGTTTTTGTTGTTTGGCTTTCCTTTTTCCTTACCTTGTGTATTTCTAAGGGTCCATCTTCATATTGTAGAAGAATACTTGGATAATGAATGTATGAAATGAGAAGCAGAGTGATACAAGACAAGTAAAGGAAACATTTCCAAGTCAAGTTTGTAGACAGAAATTGTAGGATTGGAAACATTTAAAATTACTGGAAAAATAGCATAGTGTATATGGACTTAAAACTAATAGCCAAGTTTCTTGACAGTCTTCTCAATTGATGACAACATGGTGTCTTTCTATCAACAGTGTACAGTCATGTATATATATAAATAACCTTTAGCAACGCTGCACATAATAGCCTTTTCATAATGTCACTGCATTTGAGCTTTCCAGGGACAGGCTCAAAGGTCGTATCATTGGTTTATGGCTGTGGAATTATCCCTGTGCTAGGGTATGGTTATCAGACATTCCTCACATTCCAGGTGTCTAATATTATAGTGCTTACGTGCCAGTGCAGGACCAACTGCTGTGGCGAAGAAAAACGCGGGAGAAAACATTCACAGCATTACCGATTTCCACTTCTCTGTGCCCTCCTTTTCCCCTAACCTTTCAAAATGTCATCTTTGCATTGAACTGGGCAATGTTAAAGAGATAAATTAGTTACAAGTAGTGACTTGGTTGGGGGATTTTCCATTTTCCTACAAAAATATATAGCTAGAATGCTGAGTTGGAAAATAATGGTTCTCCTTTTCACTTACAGACTTGGTTTCTTTCAGTACCTTCAATTATGAAATAATGTAGCAAAATGTATAGCTGTGTTCAGTGTGGGCTTTTTTTTTCCCACTGATAGTGATTGTTAAGTGAAAAAGCCAAAACAGTTTATCATAATCAAAAGGCGAAGGAAACAAAAAACCATGCCAGCAGGCAGTTTGACCTGGTCCTGCAACCAGTGGGTGTGGGTCCCTTCCTTCCCAAAAGCGTTCTTCCCCTTCTGAGTCTCCGCTATTCAGTTCATGTGCCTTTTCAGAAGCACCTGTGAGGGGACAGAATGAGCTGACATTGAGCTAATGCCAGCTCAATGGGAGGAGGCAGTTATGCTCTGCTTCCTTGCTCTTAAAACATGTTTTTATGGCAGTCATTAACACACACGTAGCATCTTGTGGTGAGCTGGAGGGCAGCACACTCCCTCTGCACTCATCTCTCCCTATCTGCTACCTCCTGGACTGAAAGCTTAAGTTGTGTATTCTCTGTTTGCTTCTTTTTGAGTGTTTGTGTATGAGAAGGACATAAGCTGCCCATTCTGTGGAGAGGTTTTTTCTGTAGAGGAAATGGGCAAGATCTTTGAAGGACCTGAAGATTTCTATCCTTATATTCTCTGTATTGCAGAAAGCTTATAGAGTTTGGAGATATACCCAAATAATGTCCCACCATTCTGTGTTGCTTAAGTTAGCAAACTTATGTATGTCTCTTAGTATAATTCTCCATATGCACCTTTGTACGTTTTTCTTTACCAAGGAAACCTTGTAAAACCAAGAAATATATTTCTTTAGGTCCTGTTGTCTTTCATAAGTATTCAAGGGCTTAAAAGAATCACAGGATAGAGGTTGCAAGCTATTAAAAATGTATACCTGTATTTTTTTTTAGAAAACTAGAATCAGTGCCCACATATTTCAAGTTTACATTCTTTTATATGGATTTGACTGTTTTACCCATCTTTGTATTACCAGGAGCAAAATTATCTGAAATCTGGAAAACAAGCGAAGGCTCATTAAATGTATCCAGGAGATACTTGCCAATGGAGTTAATAAATCTTTGTCTCCTAGAAGTGTATAACTCCACTGTGACTTTAGTCTCTGCAATTAGATTTTGAGAATCCACTTGTGGTGCAAAAAGGTGGAGGTGCAGTACTGTCGACTGCTACGTGCCCACGCTAGGTAGGAGTGTGGCTGGGAACATTTGACTGTAAGCCTATACTGTGGTGTGCATGTGTGTGTAATACAAAACAAACACATTAGTGGTGCACGTGCTACTGGCTATAGGCCTACATTTAATGCTGTTACGAAGCATAATTTAATATTATTGAGAATTTTTCATAAGTAAAGAATGGGGTGAAGTTTAGTTTGAGCTATTAGTAATTCTGTATTGGCACAGAAAAGGTAATATGCATGTTTGCTGTCTTGTAAGCATAGGCATTTGTTAACATTTGGTTCCACACATCTTGGGAATAAGGTAAACGTGCACGACCTTACCATATTTGTTTATTTTACACCACTATTCTCATACAGGCACTGTGACCACGCTACTCCTTTTTTGATCTGTTCTACTGTGGTACTGATGTCCACTTAGTTACTCTTTCAGAATAATACCTGTAATAAAGTGGCAGTATATCTTAATAATACCGTTACTAAAAGAGAATGTACCTGAGCAATTCAAAGTTTGTACATAATGTCTTGTCCTGATATCTGAATGGGAGGCACCACTGTGTTAAAAACATGGTGTTTAGAAGAAGAAATCCTGTTGAGAGACTCATGAGTGCTTTTTGAAGAGAGAGGTTTTGTGTGGGATTTGCTAGTTTATAGAATTGAATGAACAAAGAATATGGCAAAAGGGTGTTTTGTGGGCAAATTCTGCCCCTTCCTACAGGTAAACAGCGCAGTTACCACTTTTTAAAGTTAGGAAAGTGATAGCAATATAATTAATACAAAGCAAATGCATTTTGTTACAGCATCAGCCACTGTAATTTGTAGAAGAGAAAATTTGTATTCCCTGTGCAGTGTAATTTTCATACTGTTAATGACCTCAGCCATAGGGAGCGGCAATGCCTTTCTTTAACTCTGACCTGCAAGGTGGTGCAACAGTTGGGACTCTTTCACTATTCTGTATGCACTCTGATACCTGCTAGAGTATTCATCCCACTTAAATTTAGTTACTCTTGCATAGGCTAAGGAGTGTTGCATTCAGAGTCCTGTAGTTACCAGGAAAAGAGGAAAATCTTCATATGCTGAATCTGCCTCTCTAGGGAACCTAAAGCAGTAATTCAGGTTAGATAACTAACTTTTGAAGTTAATGAGATTAATTGCACCCCTAAGTTTTATACAAGAAATTTGTGTTGGATGCTTGAAGTGAGTAAAATCCACGTTTGTAAAGATATTTGGGGTTGGATTAGAATACATAGTTATACACCCTCCAAAGTCATAATGCCTATAGCATTAGAAAGTTGGGTAAGAATTGAATTGATTTTGAAATCCAACTTGAGCACTAAATTCAGGAGATCTGAGGAAGAATTTAGAACATTTTTCTTCTGCTGTTTGTACATTCCTTTCTTGATGAGTTGATTTAAATTTTTACCTTTGCTTGTCTCAAGCTATGGACCAAAATTAAGAGTAAAATGCTTTCATCCTTTTGCAAAATAAGAAATTAACGGATCCTGATCATATGTTCCTATTCTATGTCATTGTGCTAACTGAAAGCACTCAGAGTAAACTTTTTGTGTTGCTGTTGTATTGTGTTATAGGTAAATCATCTGTACACCCTTCTGTAGAGGAGTATGTAGTTAAATGAGCCAGGTTCTATGAGCCAGTATGCATATAGTTCTGCCGTCGTTGGTTTCTTCTGTTATGTTTTAATAGATGCTCATTCCTGCACATCTGAATCGTAAGTTGTGTTTTGTCTTCTCAGTTCTAGATTGTGGAGAAGAGATATAGTTTTCAGAACAATTTCTGTCTAGAAAAGGTTCTAGAGAGTACTGCATTGTAAGAGAAAATAAATTATGTAATATACATCATTATATATGAAAATGAGTAGATGTGACATTTAATCCATGGAGCGTTTCATATAAGTGTCACACAAGGTCTTGCTACATGGAAAAGTACAGGAGTTCATTTTGGGTATTTGAAGAAAGTTTTGAAATGCATGTTGAAGTTGCTATAGGAGTTGTGCATTGACCCTAGTTATAATTGAATTCCAAACTTCAAGTGTTGACTGTAGGTGAAGTGCCACTCAGCAAAGGAGGTATTCTTGAAAGTAATTTTGAAAGAGATTAAGATGAACCTGTTCGTATTTCTCAGGTATTTGTGTACCTCTACCAACCTGTATTTTCTTCCTTTCTAATTGAGGAAAAATCATCTCAGGTTTGGGTGGGGTGAGATTTTTTTAGTATCTGTATCTCTTTCTCTCTCTTCCCCACCCCACCATTTTCTGAGATCTGCCTACTTTAACCTTCTCTCTTCCCCACACCCTCCACCACATGTTTTATAAGTCACAGTAAATCATTGATGCAATTGATGCACATTGTTCTATGTAAGCAAATCATATCAGTAGCTGAATTCACACAGTAATTCAGAGTATGGATAAAATCAGGCCTTGGTAGTAGGGTAAGGAGATAGGTGATGCTGGTATCAACTGAGTTTAGAAGAGGATGAAGACTAAAGTGTGGAGTTTTCTGTTGATAGAGTGCTAATCGTAATATGGTTTAACTTACAGTTCAGTGTTGCAATCGATTTAATCCTCAATGGATTTTGGAGAAAAAAGGTGCTCAGAGAAGGAATGCAGCAGAATGCAGCATTTCTCTTGCATTGAACAGTGTGTTCAAAATAGTTTGTGTATATACATAAATACATATGCATACACATTTTTAAGAACATGCACATTTATACTCTCAGATTACAGAAGTGGGAAATACCATAGGCTGTCTGTATCTTCACAGAATGATAGTAAGTTTTACTAATATATATAGTAAATTTCTTATTTTCTGTGGACCCTGACCTTAGAAATAAGTCTATCTTCTATGTATTTTTGGGATCTAGGGACCGCAAGATGTGGTCTACATCAAACAAGAAAGTTGTCCAAAAGGAACAGTGTTTCTGCACTGACAACCCATCAGTCTGTAGTTATGGTTCCATTTTACAGTATCACCAACCTCATTTTTTTTAGAGCATGGTGCTAACAATGCCATGGTTCAAGCTTTGATCCCCATATGGGCCATTCACTTAAGGGTTGGATTCGATGATCCTTGTGGGTCCCTTCCAACTCAGAATATTCTGTGATTCATTGTTAACCTTAGATGCATATACAGACTTAAAGTTACGGCTGTAGGTGCAGTAACAACTGTTAACAATAACACATATATCATCGTAGAAACTGCATTTTAAGAGCTTAGCTAACTCTGTATTTTGGAAACTTTAAAGAAAAAAGTGCATTTGATATGATATTACAGCTTTTTGATTTATAAACTGTATTTGTCTCCTGGGTTTCCCAGGGCATCTCTGAAGTGATTGGCAGTAACATAATTATACATTGTTTGTATAATGGAATTACAGAATACTTCCTGGTTTTCCTAAAAATAACCACTTCTAACACACACCTGCTTCTTTTTTGCTAAGGCTAAAAAGAAAAGTGCCCCTGGGTGAGCATACTTGAGCTTAATGATAAGCATTAAAAAACCTCAAGCCTTTTGTTAACTAATTGAACTTCATTGGATAGTAAATGTGGACTTTTAAGTTCTACTTTTTAGAGTATCAGCATTCTTTTAAGAACATGTAAATTGATGGCTACAAATGAAATGGTATTATGAACTACCTCAGAATATCAGCGCCCTAGAGATGCAGCACTTAATCCTCTATTATGGTGCAATAAACCTCATTTTTCTTGGGTCACGGTTAATGAATGTAATGGTAGTCCGTCTGTCATAGGTTATTATGTCACAGATAATGATCTTCACACAGACAAGATTCCTTCAGTCCTTGTTCCTAGATATTATTTCCTTTCCAATTACATCTCGTAACTCTCTGCTTTCAACTTTTGTCTTGCAAATTTTCTCTTGCTTCATATCATGTTAATCTCACCCATTTGCCATAAGTATTTTGAAAGTAAATACTATTTATATTGAGACAATTCTGAGGGCCTTAAGCAATCAGGTATCACCTTGTGCTGATTCTTGTTCAAATGTAGAAGTACACATCGGACTCAAAAATCTTGTGCCATTAAAAGACTCTGGAACGAAAAAGAGAGTTGTGGGAACGTTACACTCTTAAGTAATTGTGATCTTACTTTGTGCAAACTTTCTCATGTTTTAAAAATCTACTTGGGAGCACTTCTTCTGACATAGTTCAGGTCTTAAGGATGTGATATGCAAGCATGATCCAGCAGAGCAGAATTCATAGAGCAATTTATCCAGTACTACCTGTATTTTTGGACCTCTGTCTCCCTCTTCTTCTCATTTTGTTTAAAGTCTAGAGTCGGTCACTCAAGTACTTTTCCACAGTTTTTTAGAGTCGTTCTAATGTATGAAGTGTCTGGGATGAGAGAATGGCTGCTGTTCATTCCCACGGTATCTGATTTCAGAGAAGTGATAACACCTGGACAGAACATTTGCATGATCAGAGTCAACTGCAGTCTAACATACAGAATGTGCTATTATAGTAAGAAGTCAGTATTTGATTAAAAATAAAACTGATGTGGAGCACAGAAGAAAAGCCAGGATAGTACTGAGCTTATATCCTTCCTGTAGAGGTGATGTCTTGTGAGTGTTGTTAGCTGTGGTGTGTATCTTTGGTGAAAGCATTGAATGCTTATGCAGAGTTCTAAATTATTTTATTAGAGATCATCTGGCCATGTTTATATGAGTTTGTTATGATTTCTATGTTGCTATATGATATTTAAAATATTTTTTCCACTTGAACTAACTATATGAGTTAAGTTTTGAGTTAATATTATGATATTAAAGCTAATGATATTGAACTTTTATTTTTATCCAGTTTAAGATGTTTCATGAAAATCTACAGTTGTAATCAAATTTGAGACAGGACTTTCTTCACAGCAAGATGCACTCTTGTAGTTGGCACATCTTGTTCACATGACTAACCAGATTCACCAAAGAACTGTTACTTTTACATGATTGATGCTTCCTCTGAGCAGCAGTGGCCTGGGAACTCTCTGGCTTGGGTGGATACCCTGTTTTCAGTCTGCTGTATGCTGCCTGTCTGAAACTGTGACTGTGCTTACCCTGGCTTTAAAAGGCTTTTCCTACTTTCCTAAGAGCCATCTCTTTCTTTCTAGCTGTTACTATTTGCAACAAAACAGTAACCTTTGAAGTGATGCTGGTAATTACTAATAGGCAGCATTTGGGCATATCATTTGTGTTTGATATGGCAGTGCCAGGCAGCTGTTAACCTGCTGAGCTGCATAGCTTCTGCTGCCCTGAGGGAAGGAGGAGGGTCAGGAGCAGGGTGGCAGGTCAGAGCTGGGGTTTCTGGAGAGCTCCTTGGAGCAGCCTCACTCAGAGCTATGCCAGTGTCTGGATTTAAAAATGTATTTTTAATGTTAGTAGTGTTAGGGGTTAGAATAGATAGGCTTGGCTTACTACAGACTTGCTCTCTCCCTGGAAGTCACTGGGGAGTTGACAGCTTGCTTGTGCTGCTTATAATCCATATTTTTATGTCCAGATGTAATTCCACGTTGGTAATCTCACCTGTATTTTGTAATAGTTTTCTTTGTGTTTAGTGGTTTTGCACAGCAGTTTGTAAGTGGCAATAAATAGGCCAATTTGTCTCATACCTGCAAATTTGTTCAGAACCTCAAATTAAGCATTAGTAACCTTCATAGGATTATGTTGTAAACTCTGGAGAAATATCAGGAAGTGGATTCATGCTTGCAATTTAAAAACTATAAATTGGAAACAAAGTCACCGTTCAAAATGTTTTGAATCCTAAGAGCTTGGTTCTTTGTGATTTCTTCAGCCTTATTTTGGAGGAATACTGTCCTACTGAAAGAATTGGTAGATCAGATACCTTGATGATGATGGTAATAAAGGTAACAATGGGGCAATGATTTCTAAATTGAACTTGTGCTCAAATTTCTGTTTTTTTCCAGCTGCATAAAGAATTCAATAGTTTTGTAAAGTACTGTCTGTCTGGTGGTTTCTACACAAAATCCAATTCAGTTTGTAGAAGGTAAAATATAATATTCTTTTCTCTTTCTTTTCTCACAAAAAGTGTCAATAAACCAGTTTATTTTGGTCAGAAAGTAATTAAAGAAAAAAATCCCAAAACACAGAAAAGCATGTGTGAATTAGACTGTTAGCTTTTTATTTATGTAGAATTTTAGTGGTGAGATGAAAAAACTGTCTTAGGTGATGGAACCTAATCAGCAGTGAGCAAAAGAATACTGCTTGTATCCCACAAACTGCTCTTGATAATCTTACTCTGAGGATTCTTTTATTTAAACTTTGGATATGTACTAATCTTATTGTCGCTATGGTGACAATAAAACCTTAAATCTCTTGTTCTTCCTGTTAAATATATCAGTATACCATAGACGGCATTTATCTGTGGATTTATCGACAGGAAACTCAATACTAATTTCTTTTTTAAAAAAAGGAGAAAAAGATGATCATGTAAAGCTCTGCTCAGCCTCAGTTGGAAAAGAGCCCATGTATTATTTTTATCAATCTACTTAATGTAAGAAATAAGTGCTCCATTATTAAAATGAAAAACTTTAATAGTCTATCTTCCTAAAAAAGCACCATGTGAACATCTAAGGCCCATTAAATGTTACTTATAAAATGTCTGCTCTGTGCACACTGCTGTTTGTTTTATTCAAGTGCATGGATTGATGTGTGCTGCTAGCTGCATCTTAGGTGGTTGCATTCACTTTTCTGACTTTCTTGTCTGTGGTCATTAGAGAAAATGATCTTGAAATCTTGTCGACTCAAGGTTGAAGGGTCCAGTTCTCCTGGTGACAAATAGGAATGTAGATAATTTTTATTTTGTTTTTACAAGCTATTGGTTGTTGTTTGATTTTAAACTGTCAAATATGAAAGATGTTGCATTGAATTTCTCACTTGAGTTCCTGGACTGAAAAATGTTTGCAGTAATATGTTCTTGGAGGTAATAAATTCAGAAGGATAGAATAGGGGAAAACCAGTCAAGAGCCAAAACTTTAAGAGGGAGAAAACAACTTGCTTTCCTTTCTCCCTGCAATCTTTCTTTAGTTTCTGTCATAATAGGAATTAATACGAAAAACAAACATATGTATGGAAGCTGTGCCATTGAGTTGTTTCTTTGTTTTAGGTTAACAAAGCCCTTGTCGTTCGCGGATTGTGTTGGGGATGAATTGCCGTGGGGATGGGAAGCCGCGTATGATCCTCAGATTGGTGTGTACTATATTGATCACATAAACCGTAAGTATTTTTCAGTTTGCCATAGTGATTATAAAAGCAGGTTCATCTTGGTTAGACTCAGAATTCTTGATTAGCATCAAAATGCTAATCAAAAATTTGCCCTTTGGTGTAACATTTTTGGCTTTAAAAGGCTTACAAGAAAATCTGCCGGTACGAAACAGCTACATCTGTTTCTACGTATCTTTTTAATTGCATGGTAATTATGTCTAAACCATACAAAAATAGCAAAATTGGAATACAATGCTATTTAGAGTTACTGAAATGAATATAATTCTGAAAGCATGTCTATTTTCTCTGTATGCATTACTCCATATTAATTGATACCTTTTTCTGTTTTCTCAGAAATAGTATTTAGCAACACAATAACAGAGATTCTATTTGAGAGTAATACCTGAATCTAGGTACCTGCACTAGTAGTGCTATATGCTTACTTTAAAGATAGCAAGGTGTCTACAGCCATTTCAGATGCTTTAAGTTAGCAGAGATAACTGCACGGTAGATATGTCATGGACATTAAGAGACCAGTGGCCTTCTGGAACAAAAGCTGGAGACAAGGCTTGCTACACGTGGCATCTCAAACATATGGGCAAGAGAATCGACCCTGTGGTGTCTAAGCTGCTTTTATAGTCAATAGCTCTATAGTCAGTACAGTCAGTGTAATGAAAAGTGTGCTGTAGCTGGCTGGGTGTCTGCTTTGGAGATGAGGTGATTTAATTTCCTTTGGTTGGGTTGGACTATTACTCTGATAACTAGAATGTGATATGAGATATCAGCTGTGCTTACTGAGCACCTACAGATGGACAACTAGTCTTGAACTGAATCCCACCCAGTAACCTCATTTGTGCTCTTAAAGCCTTGCTTTATTGGAATAGCAATGAGAGTCCTTTGATCTTGCATATGGTATTATATTTTCATGAACTTTTAAAAATAGGGACATTCTTGATTGAATTCAAAAGGTGAAGAAAGTAAAGGATTTGCTTCTGAATCTAAATGCTAGTATCAGACTAAACTCATCTCTAACTTCTGCTTTGGCCAAAACTATAAAACATAAAGCTGTTAAATTTTGAGAGGCAATTCTCATTTCTGGGTGTTTTGAAAGTGTTTCCAGATCACTGCTCTGATAATTGTGCTCTTTTTATTTCATGTGTGCTCAAAATATTTATTCAGTTCTAAAAAATCTCTTGTAACTTTGTTGTTTATTTTTTTTAAGAAAGAGTTTAAATACTTTCTTCACTCTTAATGTAATTTCTATGCATTGAAGGTGAATTCCTGATTATTATGAGCTACTCATGGGTTGAAATTCTGCTTCACACACATGTAAGATGTTGAGACTTGGACAACATTGTCTCAGAATTCTCTTGAAGATTGTAAATGTACTGCAAACAGTAATGCTTTCATTTAATAGAGGAGAGTTGTGTATATCCATCTGTATACATGTCTTCTGTGGCTGGGACAAATGTAATCAGCTTGGTTTTGCTATGTCATGTTAATGCACAAGATGGATATCGAAGTGGTGTGCTTTGGATGTTGATATACTTATAGTAGTTTCCATCCCTTGTTCAGTAGTGATTTGGTTCTTCTTACATTAACGTATATATTTCTTTGTAGAAATTTCAATTAAACTTCTTATCTTGTACAGTGGTATATTTTAGTTTTGTACACTGTATTTTGCACAGTGTTTTGGTGAGAGTATGTCTGAGTTGTTGGGAGGTAAAAACTGCCTAAGAATCTTACAAGTAGGTCATTTGTCTGATGTGTCAAATGTGGAGATTATAACTTCTACTTCATCTGACTAGGGGTGCATGTGTTGTTTTGATGTCATTGAAATCTCTAGTATGGAGGTCACTTGGAATTAGGGGGGCAAAGCCTTTCTAGAAAACAGTTTTTGTGGCTACTTACTGCTTTATTAGCTTTGTGATAATTCAGATGTCTTGGATATGCTTTTTGGATTTTAACTGTTAAAATTCCCTGTCGGGACAGTGGCTGTATTAGAGCAAGGAAGACTACCTCTTTCGGAGGTGGTTTTGTTAGATCTCTCTGTTACTGGACAAAGGAGCCCAATGAGGGAGAAAACCTGTAGCTACTGCTAGGAGGAGGAACAAATGGATAGATGCCTGAAAAACAGGTTGGATAAAGTGGAATTTCAGGACTCATAAGTGGCATCTTGAGGGGATGGCACCTCTGGAAGAAATCTTCTCCCATGTGTTAGGTAGGGAGAGGTGAGTAATGACGTTTCACATTCACTGCCTTCTGGCTGGATTTATATTAGCAAAGTATTTGAGGGAAGGCACATTGATTCTTTCCTCTTGCATCCCATAATTGGTTATTCTGAATAGTTTCTCTATTATCTGTCCTTTTTCTCATTTCTTTTTCTATTGTTGTTCCTACTGTGTGCCTCTGTAAAAAGCTACGTTTGATTCAACTGTGAAATTTCAGGTTGTCCCCGGGACATGGGCCCATTTTACTACAACAACTCTGATATTGTTAAATTTCTCAAACCAACCCAGTAAGCTATGAGGATCAGGCTAGAACTTAAGGCAATAGACTGTAAATTCAGAAGGTCTTACTCATGTGGTTTTTTTCTCCTTTTCTGTTAAAAATTCAAGGCTGAAAATGTTAAGGATGGAATTTCCATTAGTGGTCAGATAAGTCTTTACTCCTCTGGAAGGGTGGATATTGGCAAAACTCCCACTGATTTTGAGAAAGCCGTACTAGGCTGGACATTGCAAAGTTCTAATAAAAAAGTCTACTATATTTCTATAACGTAAGTTCTTAAAAAATTATGTAAATCAATGTATATATTATTTTTTCATGACAACTAAATATTTTCCCCATCTGTGTAATTATTTATCTTAGTCCCTTAGCTTCCCTTCTCTCACACAAACCGGAGAAAAGCCTACTTTCTGTAAGGGCCAGTGCAAACTCTTCTCTTCTGGAGAGGGTTAAGAGTTGTCTGTGAGCAGTCTGGAATTGTAGAACAATCCCTCAGATTCTTTTGGTGTCAATATGTTTAAGTATAATTTAATTTTATTATCATCTCACATTTTCTATACTTTTATATATTTTAATTTTTTTCCCCCAAATGCAGTTTGGGGATTTTTTTTTAGCTCGTAATGATTGCCTTAGAGCTTTTGCATGATCCTTTTGGATGATATAATCCACTTTGAGAAACATTGACTGAGGTCACTACTTCATGAATATATTACCCCAATTAGGAGTTTTAATGTGATGCTTTCAGCTTCAAGGGAGACCAGATTACAGGCCATCTGGCAAAGCAGAACATGCATATGATGTGGATAGCTAATGCTGTAAGAACTTAAATGCTTACCCTGTGGTTCAGTAGTGCCCTTTGTTAGAGGATGACTGAAGGGATACTATTTGGTGGCCAGGGCCTGAGGAGTTCCTTTTGTGCAGGATCCTTATTACAGTGGTTTGTGAGAGTCCAAAGATTTTAGAACTTATGCTGTTTGCTCTTATAATTGTATATATGTTCTCCTCTGTGTTCATCTACTTCAGCTAATTTGCTGACATTTACTAATTTTACTAAACAACATGGTTAGGAACTCAAAGCAATGGTAACACATAACTATTACTCCACTTTATTTTGTATATCTGCAGGCAAAGTGATCACTTTCAATGTTTTTCCAATTCTTTTGCAGGGTTTTCAACATCAAGCATTAAGTGTCTGAGATGCAAACATTTGTGCTCTTAGAACTTGGATTTGCAAAACCTTTAAACTGGTATAATCTTTGAAAGAATTGGTCCTGCTCTGTTGCTACCTCTGGCCTTTTGTTCTGTCCCTGCAATGTTTTTGCTTATACTGGCATGAACATTTGCATGACCAGACAGTGAATCAGATCAGGGAACCGATTCGAGTTGAAACTAATCTGGTATGGAAAAATAAAAGTTGCTGTTTGTTCTCCTTTCCACACCTCTATTTATGCAAGCAAGAAGGGGAAGGTGACCTGGGGATATGAAAGAACAGTCAAGTGGAAGAAATGGAGGACAGCTACTTTTCGTAGTAGCAGTGGTTACATGTTCTTGGAAATTACATCGTTGAACTTTCATTTATTTGTTCCATGCTCTGTGCAGACTTTTCAGGAAGCAGTTTTGACTCTGAAGCTGTGATTTCCCGGTGCACTTCTCTGGTGATGGTGGCAGCTGAAGTAGCAGTCACTGCTTGCTCTGGTTCCTGCCCCCACATTGTGTCAGTGTGAGGATATGTAGTAAACATGGACAATGGGGAAGCGCTCTGCTTCCTGAGGTGCGAGTTGTTGTCCACCTCTTCTTCCTTCCCCCAGCTGCTCAGGTTTTCTGATCTGGATCATTACATGGTGTGTGTTTAGATGAAGAGCTGTGGAGGTAATAGGAGCAAGAAAGGGAAACTTCTACTTCTGGCTTGACATGAATAGTCTAAGAGAATCCTGGAATGGATTCTGCTTTGCCTTCAGCACCCTATGTGTTCCTAAATAACTTACCCTCTTTACTTTCAGTTCCTATCTTCAGTCTCGGGAATAACAAGGCAAGTGGTTGTTTTCTGCATTACATTGATCTAGTTAACCTATAAAACAAGTACTCTCCTGTTAGTAATGTTTAGTGGCAAAAGTAGCAGAAAGAAACTGAGTGATGGTATTTGAAAGATGATGATAGGAAGGAATAGCTCTTCTCAGCCTAGTACAGTTTCAGACCATCACACTGCTTTCTTTTTGCCATTCTGTACTTTGTATTCAATATGATGTTTTTTCTCCCTGCCTTCCTCCCCAGCACTTTTTTTCAAAACAGAGTTGGACAACTACCTTCTCTGCTTCTTCGGCTCCTCCCTACTTAGTTTTAATTGTCCCCTTTGGAAGCATGAATGTACCTTTCCAGAAACAGCTTTCCATCACTGTTCATCCACAGAGAAAAATAAAATTGAGTCAGAGATGCTAAAAAAAAAGGCGAAGGGGTTTGTATCTGCTTAGCTCAAGAATAGAATTCATCAAAGGTTCCTCTTTGCTCACTTGGTGTCCTTCTTAAAATTTCAAAGCCTAACTATTTACCTACACTGTTTGATACTTACAGCACAATATTTTAACTACAGGTATTCTATTTCTTGTTGTAATCTTAAAGGTTTTCATGCTAGTTTATGCCTGTGCAAGTGGTTTATCTAACACAGGGACTTTTGTGGATAGACTGACTTTTCTCTGCTCCAGCCTGGGACTCTAATACATCTGCATCTATGAAAGTATGCCAGACTGTATTTTCAGAAAAGGAAGAAATCTGAAAATCCCACCATGAGTCTGCAATTACCAGTAGCTTGAGGGAGTCATGTATCATGATCGTAATTGTGCACTGTTTGTTCCCACAACCTACCACCATCTTCTGAGCAGAAGGTGACATGCAAACAATTATGAAGACTCTTTACTGTCAGCAAACACACATGGTGGAAACTCAAGTGCAGTATATCTTATCTTGAATCTTATTTGTAGGTAAGTGTCTTCTCTGTGCCCTGGCTATAAGAAGGGATTAGAGTAATCTGGTGCATGCTGGCTACAGAAGGGGGGCTCAAGCAATGAAGGCTTTGAATTAAAGATGATTTTACCTGCTGGCATTTATGTAAAGATCACACTTGCATCTTTTTCTAATGTCTTAGTTCTGCTAACCTTAGCAGTAGAATATTACCTACTTTCTTGATAATGTAGAAAAAGATGCTCAGAGTTTCTACAGCATTTTACTCTGAAATATATAAGCATATGTTACCTGATATCTCGAGGAATCTGATAGTAAAAGTCTTTGAATAAATCTTTCTTGCAAATCTGCTCATACTTACACAGTATAGCTGGAAAAAGTTCTCATTTTCTCTCTTTGCTCAAATTGAAACACAATTATTTTATGGAGAAGTGAAGAAGTATCTGGAAGAGAGGATTCCTTTTTTTGGGATGAAAGTTTGATGCAGGAAACAAACTGTAGAGACGTCAATTTTGAACATACTCTAAATAACCCAATTTTCATCCATGTCTCTCTTTACTTTTATAAGTATTTTTAAAAGCAGGAGGGAAAAAGGAATAAGAAAAAAAAAAGCATTCAGAAAGCATTTGCTATGTAAACAATAAAGTACATTCCTTTAGGCAGTCTAGTAACACTTGGTTATTCTCCCTGAAACTACTGCTAGTGCATTTGCTCCTTTGCTAAACATTAAGACTTGCATCTCAATTGCCTGCAATATTTGCTATACCATTTGAAGTACAATGTAGTAATATTTGCACTTTTTTCCCTAAATGTAGTAATATTTGCACTTTTTTCCCTAAATGTAGTTTTGGTTTGCATGCAAAAGTACTGGAGATTTGAAAGCCAGTTTGTTTATCAAATAATGTGGGATATACTTGTAGAATAAACATATCCATAGTGATTATGTAATGTTGTTGATAAAACTGCTTTCACCACTCACCACTAAGCTAAGTCATATTATCCTGTGCTAGTTAGTATCAGACACCATTTTTCCTCTGATATGATACGTGGAAGGATTGGTTTTGGTTTTTTTGTGCCATCTGCAGACATTTTTGTGCAAGATACCATTGAAATCCTGATTCTCCTTTGCTGCGCCTGACCCTAGTTTGGCTGACCTGCAGCCCTTTTCCGGGGGCTTGCTCTCAGCATGCAGTAAGCTGATTTCCAGGTATCTCCTCCTTCTCAAACCACCTCTGTGGAGTAGAATGTACAGCAGAGGTATTGGGTGCTGTTGAAAAACCAGTATGGATTTAACTTGTGTACTTTCTTCAGCCACTGGGTTCAGGAGAGGCTCCAGTGAGAAGGGATCCTGAATGTAGTCAGTTGTTGGGTTTACAGTTTTGAGGCCTGTCTTATTCTCTTGAAGGTGGAGTTCTGTTTGGTTGGAAGGAGTAGTCCTGCAATTATTATGCAAGATAACCAGAGATGTTATCTTGCATAATAATCAGGTGTAATGGAGTTATCTTTTCATCAGTTACTCTTTCAGGCAGAGAAATTGCCACCCTGATGCAGGGTGTCTTGCTCAGCTGTGACATGCAGTAGTTCTGCATCAGTTAGAACTACCCTCTTTTCAGGACTTAGCCAGTGCAGTTTTGCTTCCTCTTGTCTGGTAGTTCTGGTTTCCAGGTTTGGAAATTTTCCTGTAAGTGAAATTTTCTAGTATATGAGGAAGAAGGTGCATGGTACTGATGAGTAGATCCATATTTAAGAATCCAGTGGATCTGTAAGTAGGCTTACTGCTGCTAAAAAAAAAAAACTATTGCCCCAGCTGTGTAGTTCTTCCTTTATACTGGCTCATTGGACCTTTGTTAGCATATCACAACTCACTTAACCTGCCAGAACATGATGCATCTGCTTTTATGTTATCTTCTGGAGCCAGTTAGTGTTTGGGTGGGTTTAGTACGTAAAACAGGTTTTGCACTGGATTGAGTTAGCACCAAAGACTGTGTAAAAGAGAACTTGTGAATGTGTAATGTTGGGGAGTGTGGGTTTGAGGTGATATGGTGGAAACCATCACTGCCAAAAAGGAGAGCTATTGCACAGCTCCAGCTGTGGTGTGCAACTCCCCTCTGCTCTCCTTTCTAGAGATCTTAGGTCTCTGGTCCTCATTTCTTGCCAGGTCAGTTGGAATAGCCTCTCTTTGGAGATGATGATTCTGCAACATTTACAAACTGGAATAATATGGGCATGTGTTTAAATGGATGAGAGTTCTCTCTTCAGAGTGAAAAGTATGTAATGATTTTTGTCTCCTCTTGCTGTGTATTTGTCCTCCTCAAGTAGCAATTTAGCATATATGGCTTTTGTTTTTCCACATTGGGTTGCTTGAGACTACTTGTTCTCTAACTGTGTTGCCTAAATGCAATGTGTCTAACTGAACATTATTTACATGTGGGTTGTTCTAGACCCAGCCAGTGCTATTATTTTTTTTTTTGGCAAGGGGAGATGTTGGAAACTATTGCTTCCACATATTGTTAATCCTGTAGTAAAATGTTCAATTCTCTCATGTCTCACAGTAGGGTGCCAAGGAGCCATTCCCTTTCCTGTGGGATTTTCTAGTGGGATTTTAATTTCGTATTTTATGGAAATAAGATCTACTGCTGATAAGGTAATAGTTTCCTTCTGTTCAAGTAGACTGTAAAATTTTGGCAGAGCTGCTTGATAGTAGACAGGAACATAACGTATGAAAATATCTCATTTAAAAACATTGACATGCCTTACTATTGCCTGTATTCCATGTATAATATATATCCTGTGTATAATTACACAGAGCATGCATAACATTGCTGCCCTTGAAGCACATTCCAGCCAAAAGAATAAACAAAACTTTCAAGGCAGAAAGTCAGTCCTGGCATTTTGATTTTGAATTATTGTTTGGGCCAGCTTTTTTGCTGAGTTTAAGTACATGAAACCTATCTGGCAGTGACCCAAGAAGAGTGCATTTCATGAATAGCAGTATGATTAAAGCCAGCACAGCTTCCTCTTCTGTGTTACAGGGCTATGATCATTTCACTGCACAATAACGTTCTTGGGTGGAGCGTTGCCATCCTGCCGTTTGTGCAGTTCCGCTGGGCGAGACCACAGAATTTCCCCCCTAATCTGGGTAGTCATTCAGTTCTTTAAAAATAGGAGGAAATAAATTGCTTGTTTATTATTTTTTCATAAATTTATTAACTATGCACTTGCAGTAATTTGTTTCAAGTTAAATTAATTGGTTTTAAACTAAGATCTCATAATAGAATTGAGTAATTTTGCTTTGCAAATGGCTTTGCCAAACGATTACACAAACCAATGCAAATTAGGAATGTGTAACCTGAATATTACTCTCACCACCACCTTCTCATTCTGTTACTATGGATCATTATTTTTGCATTGTGGTTGGACAGAGGAAGTTGTTTTATACAATTTTTTTTTTAATCGAAGTGATTGTCTTCATAGGGCCTGATGTACAACTCTTAGTTGTTTAAAGATCCATTTGAGGTAGGTTCCTTTAGTTCATACCTGTGTTTCTGTAGAAAGTTTTGGAGAGGCCCTGCCAAAGGGGATGGTTTGTCATTCTCCACTGCTAACGATTGAAGTCCAGTTTACAGTTTCTAGAACAGATGCAACTCTACAGCTCTATCTACTGTTCATTACCAGTGCTTACTCCTCACCTGATGTGCAGAAATAACATCTTCCCATCCACGTAGCTAGCAATCTGCTGCGTGATTCGTATGTGCCGCAGACAAGGTTATAAGGCATCCTGTTGCAGTCACCAGTGGAAACATTTATCTGCCTTATAAAAGGAATGAGATCTCCCTAATTTATTTTACATCAGCTGTTGAATAATAAGGGTAGGAAAAAGTTTGGATGTTCTTTGTGATTTAAATCTCACTTTGGTTTAAGCATGAAGGGCTTCACAACTCATTTCTGAATGTTCAGCAAGCCGCTCCCTCAATGACTTGCATGTTAACTATCCCAATAATATTTTTGTGCGTACAAGTTTGACCTTAACAGCAGGTGCTTGAAACATTCTTGTCCAAGGAAAAAAATCCTTATCTTTCTGAGGCTTTACTCTGAGAAGTATAAATATTTGGTTTTGAAAGAACCCTGCTTTTAAAAAGAAATTGTTGGCTCCTGGAAGGTCCATGTGCTCAAATGAACATACTTTTCAAAATGCAGCGCTGCAGTACCAGAAATATTGTCCATAGTTCTGTCTTTGGGGTTTTTTTTGTTCTGAGGGGTAAACCTACTGATTAAAATGGAAATGATTGAGAAGTGTATATATATACACACACACACGCATACATGAACAACTTGCCAAACAAGTGATATGCTTTTTTGGGTACAGTGAAAAATATTCAAAGTCTTCTCTGTTTGGTAAAAGTTGAGTAACAATTCTGGGATAGTCATTACACACTGCTTTGCTTTTTCCATAATGATGTATTTTCACAACTGAGTGTTTGTTCTGGAATAAAATATGTAGATAGAATCGGCTGAGAGTAATTTGACCCGTCAATGTACCTACAGAGGCAAATACCCAAACCTTGGTATGCTGAAGTTACAGTGCGCAATTTTTAAAATGCAGGGTCACCTTTAACTCATTTATGACTATCAGTATAAAAGTTCTAAATATATCAGTATAAAAGCTCATATATAATCATAGTATTGTTTTGTGCTTGCAGCTTGAGGAGACAAAAAGAAAGTGTTGGATTGTATTTGTCAGCAATACAAAATAATCTGTTGTTGATCAGCTTTGTCCTTCTCTTGCAGTTGCAAGGACAGGGCATCTGTAGGCCACATTTTAGAACTCTGCAGGCTACATTTGGTCTTTGGGCTGCATGTTGAGCAATCCTCACTTAAAACCTACAAAGCAATTACCTACAACATGCTCGAAGATGAGACCTTCCAATCTTGTAAGATTATTTGGTGGCTGCTGGTTGCACTCTTAAAACACAATCACATCATTACATTCTTCTAAGAAACCACCATAACTGCATTTATCGTATTTGATCATTGACCCATGAGAATCCTGCTTCATGCTCTTCATCCTGCTTCACAAAAAAGGACAACTCTGGAAACCAGCACTTCTTATCTTGTGTAAATAACTGTGAATGTGGAGTGTGTTAAAGCACAACAACAATAAGTGGGCACAGATAGGAACATGTGTTGCCCATTTAGGAGAGAAAAGGTATTGATTTGCTTCTTTGTGTTCCCAAATATCTTTGTGTAAAAGAGCAGGTGGCTATGTGTATGTGTGTCTGTAGCTATAGTTAGTTTTTTGGAGAGAGTGTTCCTGTTAGGGTTATTGAAAAACCAACTGTGTATAAAGCTTCTCTTCTTTAATCTTTTATGCACCACACTTGGATTTACGTGGTTTATACTCTCTGTGCATCCACTGTGCACATCTAAGAAATGGCTTTCCCAGGTAGATAAGTCACATTTGTAAATGATAGACGGAGGGTGTTTGTGTATCAGTAGTTCCATAGATATTGTCAGTTTAGAATGCTACAGGGTTAGTTTTACAAAATGCTGCTTTTCTTTGCATGTCTTTTTGTTTATGTGATATTATCAAGAGAAAAGGCTTTTTAAAAACTGGTAGTTAGTATTGGAAATTGTTATTAACCAGAACCTGCCCTTATCAGCTTTCACTGTTACAAAACCTGTTCTCATATATGGAGTTTAAAGTGTGCCTTCTCCCAAGAGTACACTTCAGCTGCCGTTTGGAGCAGTCATATTGATTCTACTGCAGTTCTTTTTCCTCTCCATGTCTTCAGCCACTTGTTCCCTTCCCCTCTCCCCCCCGCCCTGCATTGGTTTCCACAGTAAAGCAACTCAAAAGACTAAAGAGGTAGAAATCTAACCCAGAGAATAAACATCCCTCCTACTTTTTGCAGAAAAATTCTGAAGTAAATACTTTGCACTTAAATACTTTGGTACTGAATGTTAGTTTTTATCTCTGTAGATCTCTGCAGATTTACAGTTTGTGACCTAGGAAGTTAGGTGCACATTTGCATTTAGATTTCAAACTTTTCGTGGCTATGTCTTATGAGAATGTTTTTGTACTTACTACAGCTTTTAAAGGAAGTATATTCATTGTACAACTTCAAAAAGTGCTGAACTAAGGGAGATAAGGTTGAACATTCAACCACAATTCATCCTCTTCGTATGTTTACGTTAAAATAAAATCTTAAAACCTGCAGTTATATTGATCTTATCATATACCTTCTTAATATATACCACTATGTATGTCTGAACCTCTTGTCTACATATCTTACGCAAGTCTGTCTTCTGTGTGGCTGCTGGAGTTAAAATGCTTGACCTGAAACCTGTCATGAATTAAAGGCCTGTTCCAGCCTACTCATTTATATTACCTGACTAGTCAGTGAAAAGGAGACACCTCAAAAAACCAGTTTGGTCCCAAATATCTTGGATACATGTCTTTGATGGAGTAAAGTACCCTCTGAGGGCAGCCCTCTCTTATCTATTGACCGTAAAAGGAAGTTGTGTATTGGATCAGATGTCTAGAAGGAATAGGGATAGAGTTAAGTGAGATGTTCTGGAGAGTTAATGATCTATTGGTTCAGTTATAGGGGGAAAAATAAAATTGTTTTTGCAGAGTGAAAGGAGAGAGATAACCACTAAAATCATACATAACGTATGACTGTAAAAATTAATGAAGCGGGGAGGAAGGGGGTTGAAAAACTGTAATAGCTAAGATTGATTTTAATTTTTGTACAGAAATGCATTAAATTTTAAGATGTCATTGAAAGACTTTGTTGATCCCATTATTTCCAAATACTCTGATGCAAAAAAATTTTTTTTTTTGAGTTTTAGGATGTTACTAATTCAAAATTGAAGACACGGGAATGATCTACATAAGCATTTGCCTATTGTACCTTACATTCTAATTTTGTAACTGATCCCTTAAGTACTGTTTCTTACACACACTGTTGTAGCAGGCAAAGTCAAGCACCTGCTCAATAGCCAAACTCTAACTGTGGATTACAGCAAAGAAGCAGTTTTAGTTGTCAATGGGTTTCAGCAGAGGTCTCTTTAAATCCTTTATTTTATTCCTATAAAGAAACAACACAAATAGAAGATCCCAGGAAACAATGGCGTCAAGAACAAGAGAGAATGTTAAAAGATTATCTTATGATAGCCCAGGATGCTCTCAGTACTCAGAAGGAGCTGTACCAGGTGAAAGAACAGAGACTAGCACTTGCACTGGATGAGTATGTACGGTTGAATGGTGCCTACAAAGAAAAGTCAAGCTCTCGTACAAGCTGTAAGTACGGTTTAGAGTACAATGTAACTCCTTTGATCTGTGCCTTGCAGGGGATCCTGTTTCTCTTTAGGATGAGTTTTAAAGATTTGCTATGAACACCTTGTACTCTGGCTTTTTTAGAGATAGCATCCCTGCATTATTTATTTATTTAATAGAAAGGTATTCTGCTGGCGAGAACCCTCTTCTCTCTGGTACAATTGAACTCCTTTGAGCCATGATTTAGAACAGTTGGCTCTGAAATCTGTTTTGTTATGCAGTTTGTCAGGACAAAATTCTGCTAGATCTAGGTTCAAAGTAAATAGGATCTCTCGCCTTCATGTCTGCATGATCCTACTGTGTTGACAGGTGTCCGTGATAGACCAAGAAAGGAATTTGTTACTGATTTATAAGAAGACCAGGCAATAATTCTGTAGCCTGTGTGCTGTGACCAGGGGTGAAGCAGAGATACACATCACAGTGTTGGGCAAGGAATCAGCACACAGTAAAGCACTGTCAGAGGCCTGTTATTGGCCAAACAGCTCTCTTAGAAGTAGATAGTGTGATAAGAGTAGCACGTACATCTGCAGAAGGACTGAGTACCAGGCTTCTGAATAAATCTGCTTTCCAGAGATCTCCTTAGAAATTACAACTTTCAGGAAGGAAGTGATCACAAGATGGCACACAGGATAGAAAGCCAGGGAGAATTAGATGCTACTTTAGGATCCTGGGATAAGTAAATAAGAAATGCCATACAGTAGTAGGGGAAGTAAGAGGAAAATTTTGATTATTCATTAATTATTGCCATGCTGCAATGCTGACTACTCTATAAAGGCTTCATTATATGTTTTTCTGCAAATTGTAGTTTTTGATCAATGTGGATTCATCCAGGAAGGGACCAATTAGTGATTTAAAAGTACTTAAATATTTGTCTTTTTTTTTTTCTGTCTTTTTAAAAAAAGTGTTTTCGGGCTCCTCATCAAGCACAAAGTATGACCCTGACATTCTGAAGGCTGAAATCTCCACTACGAGATTAAGGGTGAGAGTACTTAACTCATATTCATTTGGATTCTCTCTGCAAAGTTTATGACTGTAGAATAAGCATAACTTGAACTAGCAGTTGTATCTTGTACCCTGGTACTGAAACTTCCTAATATACTAATTAGATACCATTCAGAGGTTTTAAATTAATTTTTAAAGCTGTCCCTGGTACTTTCAAGTAATGCATTTTGGGGAACCTTTGACAGATATGCTGAATAGATGTGGGTTTAAATAAATCTCATAACTATTTTCAGTTATATGCTTTTGTGTTTCTAAAAGAAATAGTAAAAATAAAAACGTAATAGCCAAGGTGAGCTGCAGCTAGATGACTTTTTACACAACCTTTCTTCTGTTAGAATTGCATCATAAGCTACATGAACTGCCTCAGAAGTTTCTGTTGGTTAGAAAAACACTTTTCAATACAGTGTGAAACCTCTTTCTGTTTTGTCAAAATGTAACAATTCAGATCAAGGATGAAAGTTTGTGTCTGCATGTTGAAATTGCTAATGAACACAAATCCATTATTTGGTCAACTGTGTTTGGTATGGTCACTAACAGACTGTAAAGAACTTTCATTCACAGTTTAGTCTCTAGTGAATTTGTCTTGAATAAGGAGGAAATGATGTGGAAGACATTTAAAATATGTATATAGGGAGTTCATTTATTTCAACTACAGCATATAATGCTCTATGGATATCTTAGACTTTCTGTAGTTAATAATGAAAAAAGTTAAATCAAACCATTTAAAAACCATTAAATCAAACCAGGTTAAAAAGACAGCACCTCACAGCATATCTCTTCGATGTGGCCTGAAATACAGACTGGGGGAGCAGAAGCAGCACAAGGAACAGCATTTACTCAGCTCTTCCATTGCCCCCTCCTGGTTTCTGCACAGAGCAGCACTCACAGAAGCCTCAGAGAGTAACATTCTCCTTCACCTAGAATAAGAGTTGTGATTAGGAATCTAAACAATTAATGTTTAAAAGGAACTGTGGAATAGTTCATTAAAATTTTAAACCTCAGTATAAATCAGGGATGGAATTTACTCTAAAACTGGTGTCTGGATGTTGCCTTCCTGCCTACTGAACACGTTTCTCCTTAACAAACTCAATTTGTAGTCCCTTATCCTTTAAGGAGAAGGGACGGTGGCTAGTGAGGGAACTTATTTTAATGCTGGAGGAGGTGGGAGGAAAGATTTTGTAAATTTAGTAGGAAGAATCAACAGCAGTAAGGAACAAGAAAGAAGAGACAAGGTGATAACTTATTTCTAAAATGAGTGGAACAGTAACAGATGTTTCCTTTGGCAAGGCAATCACTAGTATATTTGGGAAATTAACAATGTTGTTGAAGAACACAACACATGACCAAATTTAAATATAGTCACCTACAGGTCAGACATGGTCCTGTGCTCACTTTTTGCCACTACCACTGACTGCAGATCTACAATTTGCTCACCAAGGAGAGAGTCAGATGTGTTAATCACAGTAATATGTTTTTTGGAGGTGCTTTCCTCTCTTCATTGTTTCTTGGAGTCAAGGAGTCTAATATCCTGCTGGTTCCCAACACCTGATTTGTTGGCGTTGCAAAGTCCTGCATATGTGGCTAAAATAGGTGACCTGAATCTTGTCTGCAGAGTTTAGAAGGGTGCAGTCCAAGAATATCTGTATCAGCGTAAAGTGTGTTGTCATCCATCCAAAGCCACTGGATATGAAAATTGATATAAGAAAAAGTGGAACCCTGTGATGCTAGGGCTGGAAAGTGGTTTTCATGGAAGATGGCAAGAGAGGTATGGCTGTTATCATAGTTTACCCTTATTTGAATGTTTGAGGATGCTTGCTAATATGCCACCTTTGGGCATTTTGCAGTATATGCATGCATGGACTTAATGAGAAACAAAGTTAGTCATTAGTAAGCTGCTAGCCAGTTACTTAGAATTTGCACATTGTTTAGTGAACTATCGGGTCAGTTGTACTAAACCTGTTTCTCTCTCTCACAGTATCTGAGGATTACTGGTATCATCAGGTTAGTGGTGGCTGGAGGGGGGAAACTCAGCATTCAAGGAAGTTCTGAGTTGGCCTTTGGCCTTTTCCTTGTTAGCTGTGCATAATATGCCCGTGCACAATATGGAGCCTTCTGGATACATGAATTGCTTATTGTGCAATAGTTTGTGGAGAAAATATGACAGAAATCAGATAGCTATTAAATGAAATAAGGAGAAGAAAGATCTTTCTCACCAGATTAAAATTGAAGGATCTGATCCTACAGTGGACTTTGAGTGGGCCCATTCGGGGTCTTAATTAGTAATCATTAAGATAACTCAAACAGCACAAAGCATATGTGATCACAGTAAGTTTTATGCATATGCAGCAAGCAAGTAGGGAAGGCACCTTTATAAAATAATAAGGGGGGGGCAGGGGCAGGGTGGTCGTGTTCCATTAGTACTCAAGTGCTGGGAATAGAAGGGGCTTAGCACAAGAGCCTGCTTGAAGATGCAGTTAGAAGGAGGAAGCGAGAGACCTATTAGGTGACTGAGGATGATGTGCAGAAGCAGTAGGAAGGGGAGGAATGTTAAAAGAAGTGAAGAGCTGTGAAAAACCAGGAATTATATGAAAGTTTTGAAGGTGAAGACAATGAGCCTAAAAATAGTTTAATGCAGGTATGATGCAGTAAACACATTCTATATTATGATGTAGGTCACATCCTTCTAGGATAATGCGCCCAACTCACATTTCTTGATAATGAAATGATGATGAAGTACAGCAGAGAACACTCAGAAGATGTTCTTGAGGAAAATGTAATGGTTTCTGAGAGATCCAGTCCTCTAAGTTGAAATCAAGTGTGCCTTCTGCTATTACTGTAAAATCACATTTCTGATTTTAAAAGAAATAAGTTTTCTGTATTTTTCAGAAAAATTCATAGTTGTTTCATATTTTACACATCACTTTACCTGGAACATTTCCCTTTACCTTGATCAGAACACTTGAGAGATTACTCTTGGGGTTTTCATTCTAGTCAAGGAAGAAATAGTTAAAGAGCACTGAATGTGTACTTAGAGACATTGTGTATTTATTGTGATAACTATTCAGTATAGTCAAAATAAAAACAGTTTTCTGTCAAGTAAAGCAACTAGTATGATAGTTTCCAAAAACCTGAACCTTAAACCTCATCCAGAGAACAGATTTTGCTTTGGAGAAAATGGAGATTAAAAGCATTCTATTTCTGTCGCAGAAAGTTCATTAACCAGAAACTACGAACTTGAATACCTAAGTATCATTCATAAACCCGTATGAAGGCTGTGCAAATCACTAGTTATTTTAGAAATTTAAAGAATTTTAAGTCTCTTGGAAAGCTTCAGCAGCTGCTGGTGCTCAGTACTTTTAGTTGCCTGGCATGTTGGGAATCTCACTTTTTTTTTCTTCTTTTAATTTGAAAAATATCAACAAGTAGGAATTCTATCAGAATTTGGATACAAAACATTTTGGAGACATATTTTGAAGATAATTTCAGTTAAAGTGGTCTAAATTCTGAATATAATAAATTTTTCAAAAGTGTTGGATATCTGAGGACCTTATGAAAACAAGCAAGAATTTCTCGGTGGTAGGTGACAGCAGGGGTCTTTCGGCTTTTCCCTTTTTTCACCCTAATGATTGGAAAATTAGAAAGTGTAACAATATCTGGCTAACGTGTGTGGTACAAACAAGCCAGGTATAGATGTATGAATACCAAAATCTGGTACTCTGCACTTCAAGGAGACATTTGTCTGTATGTGTATGCTGATAATTCATTTGTGTTTAAGTGCATTCCTTTTTGGGTACTCCAGAAATTTTGTTTCAAACATTTGGAAAATATGGCATTAAAAATTAAATGGAGGATTTTTTATTCAATCTTGATTCATAAATATTTTGTAATGTACTCATATTTGCTGACATCTGAAATAGCAATATTAAGATTAAGAAGCAATTGACCATACAAATTCAGGGAAAGTAGAGAATGTTTTTCCAAGGATATTTCGATTAAATAGACATGTATATTTGTGATCCATATGTGTTTAGTGATTGTTGTCTTTGAACTCAACGAGTGTAAATTATATATTTAGGGATCCAGTGTCTGGAAAGCTGTATAAGAAAGGATGGTTCATAGGGGAAAAAAAGAGTCTTTTACACTGTCTTTTACAGTGCAAATTACTTGAGAGCTTCCAAGAATGAAAAAGTGAAAATATAATAAGCCTAAAAGTAAACAGGCATGTCCCTGTAGGACAGTTGGAATGCATGCTTAACAAGTGAGAAGTAAATTACTTGTTAAAGTTCTCTCAGGTTTAATAACACAGTGTGGTATCAATACAAATAAGGAATGTGATTTAATCTGCTTGTGTCCCTTTAATACTAAAGCATGTTGCCCATAGACATCAGGAAGAGAACAGATCCTTTTTTTTTTTTTAATGTGTGTCAGTAGAGCAATTTACTCTTTTTCTCTTATCTGATGTAGAGCATACAGTAATTGTTCAAAGCCATGTGTTACACCATTTAACAAGAGGAATTTTCTAACTCTTGCTTTGATTTAACACACAAGGTTAAGAAGCTGAAGAGGGAACTCTCTCAGATGAAGCAAGAGCTGCTGTACAAGGAACAGGGCTTTGAAACACTGCAACAGTGAGTAAAAGAAAATAGTAGAAACTGACGTAATTCAGACACCTAAGTTCTTTTTTTTTTTGGCATGGAATTGAATCCATTTTATCTGAGAGAAATATTGTGGGGAAACAGGGGAACCTAGTAACTCTTTTTGTTGTAGTTAGGAAGCAGGAAATCTGTAGAAATGGCAAACCTTTTGTGCAAGTGTCAACATGAGAAATCTGTCTCCCCTCTTATTCTTTTTCATGAGGTAGCTTGTGTTGCAGAGAGGCAGAAAGAAGGGTGGTTAAGGGTCCGTAGGATTAAATTAGCTACTTTGTGTGTCCCATTTAAAGTTATTTTTTTTAAATTTTGAAAAAGTAATTAGGTCTGTCTTTCCTCCTTCCTCACCCTTGAGCTCAAAAGAGATAGAGAGAAGGGTGCTGTTCTTGGAGGTATGAATGGTACACAACTGTGCAGGGTTTTAAATTAGTCACAATTTGAGGATTAGAGACCTGGCTTTCTTTGTTCCAGTTGCTGGAATGCCTGGTGTCCAAAGGGCTGATGCTGAACCGGATGAGCTTTCTGGATGTTTAACCAACTGGATTATTAGGGAATGATTTTTTTTCAGTCTGAGCAATCCCTGCTGCTCCTGACTTACAAAATTGGGCCCTAAAATATTAAACATTACTGGAACTGTCACCACAAAGAACTTGCTGCAGAGGAAACTTTGCTAACAAGTGTGTTTTCTTGACTAATGTGAAGAGAAATTTATTAATGCTAGTTGTTTTCTGTAGTATGTACCCATATGTTCTATGGTATGTACTCATACATTAAGGATACATTTACAGTAAAATGCTGAGCTGTTTGCTCTTAGCTCACTAGTTCCAGTAGCAAAAGCAGTGTTGCAGCATTAGTGTAATATTGTCTGGAATCATTTACCCTTTTCCTCAGGACCTCCTGTGTTTGGCAGGATGCTGTCAGATAAGTAATAATCTCTATCCCGGAGAGCTTGAGAAATACATACAGAAAATGGACAAAAGGTGGGAAAAAGGAAGAGCATTTCCATATTCTAGATAGAGGACTAAAATGCAGAGAAGTGATTTGCAAAGGATGACAGAGCATCTGTGTTTGGAGCTGAGTGATTGGAGTTCATTTCCCAGTTTTAATCAAAACACCTTGTAAGCTATTGCCTGTGTATTTTAATAGATCACTTCTAAAAAATAGGCATTTTTTTAACTGTGAGAAAGAAAATCTGGTGTAGGAAGTGACCAGTCATAATCAGAAACATGTCAAAATGGATGAAAAATGTGGGGGTTTTATATGAAGAGTTAGAAGTCAATTTGGGACTGAAAACTCTCAGCACCTAAGGAGGATCCTTCTTCATTTTGACTTAAACAGAAATGTAAGATTTGTCTGTTATTTAAATATAAAAAGACCAGCAAGGATAGATGATTGAATTTAACCGTAAATCGGATCTCATTTGTAGTAAAATTTGGAAGAAGAAAGACGTATTGATTCTAAAGCTTAAGGTAATAAAAACTCATGCTGCTGTCCCAGGATTAAAGGTTAGCCAATCATGCTGATTTTATTATATTAATTCAACAATGAAGTATTGTTTTAAAGCAGCTTGCTCACAAGCCATTTTGACAGGAATCCAAAGCATGTTTCAGAAACTGTCAACAGCATTCCACAGAAACACAATGGACGTTTGTTTTTAAAATTCAGTCAGCCACTTTCAAACAGTACTAATCCCATTAATTTAAAACAGGATGATGGAATATCTTACATGTCAGAGATCCTTCTTGTCTATCTTAATTATATACAGAATAAAGCAGTTGCAATTTGAATGTGGCACGTCATATTCTAGACAGCATGTGGTGCATTACCCAGCTGTTCATTCATGATCCCAGTTATTGGCGTATCCTGTATCTCTTTGACCTTAGCAACCTGATAAGTTACCAAAAATTGAGTGTTGTCAGACAGCAAGTGCCTGCCTATGAAAGACTTTGAGGAACTTTCAAGCTGAAACAAATACATCCTTGAATAGAAATGATTGCAGAGCCACATAGGTAATTTTCTTACATAAATGCAGTTTAGTTTGTACAAAAACTGAAATGTGGAGAAAGGAGAACAGGCATGCTCACAGCTTTAAAGACTACTTTAGAACTTCGAACTCTTTGTGGCCAAAACTGGAAGAAAGATAGAATACAGTTACAGGTGTTTTGTGCAAGTTGCTGTTCTTGCAGGGGATGCTTAAGATCACTTCTGATCATTAAAATGTTTGTTCATTCCTCACTCACAAGGTAAAAGACTTTCAGCAAAGATGATGGATGATAATAAAACCCAGAAAACCAATTGCATTATAAAAGACTGTATTCTCTACTAAATGATTGATTTTTGTCAAGGTGGCTGTTGATTTTAATTTTGTGAAGCACAGCTGCAGTCATTTCCATGATGCTATGAAATATTCAGTTAAACTAGAGACAAGAGAAATATGCTTACAAACTATAGTTCTTGAAGGAAATGTTGAAATACTAAAATGAATCATCTTTTTGTCTCTACGTTTAGGAGGGATTTTTAAAATTATTTTCAATTTAATTATTTTCAATTTAATTAATTCAATGTTCAGTTATTTTCAAAATCCTGATAGTTCAGGAATTTAATGAATTGTCCAATCTATGACATATGGTATTAATTATCTAGAGATTTTGTGAATAAAGAGAGCCTGGTGACTGGCTGAGCACAACAGCTGTACCAGATGGTTAATGCCAAGGATTAGGGTGAACTAGAGGGAAGCTGAGACAAGAATGGTGCTGCTTATGTTTCTGCTCAGAAAGGCTGATTAGTAAGTACCAAGAAGCTTGCCTGTCTGCCCATGTCCCAGTGCAGGTCTGGGTAGAAGAATACTACTAGTAATAAATTCTGCTTCTGTAAGGATCACAGACATTTAATTGTATGAAAGGTGTACCCAAAAGCTGCTACTGTGCTGCAGAGTTATGGTGGGGATAGGAATTTTGGCAGTGTTGTCAGTGATAACTCGGTACTTGTGGTAGAATGAATAGAAGTCTTTTGGTAAGCCATTCCCTGGACACTGTGTGTATGCTACATAGCTTTGACATTTTTGCCCAGGATTAAGTAGTATTTGAATGGAGATTTCAATGTAATTTTTCCTTTTTGCATGTCTGTTACAGGAAATAGTATCTCATCTCCTTCCTTTCTGTTCTCTAAGTATGCTTCTGCCTGAAGTAGAACAGCAGAGATGTTAGTATTATTTTCTGTATCTGGTATTAATATTCTCTCTTTCCACAGAATTGACCAAAAAATGTCCGGAGGCCAGAGTGGGTATGAACTGTGTGAGGCCAAAGCCATCCTGAGGGAACTGAAGTCCATCAGAAAGGCAATAAGTTCAGGCGAGAGAGAAAAACAAGATTTAATTAAGGTATTTTGAATGGTCAATGCAAGTTTTGTGCGGATTTGTTTTAACATGATTCACTTCCCAGATGATAAATACTTTGCATTTTATACTTTTAAGGGATTCTCAAAATTCTTTGAGTCAAACTAGTATTAAAATCCATTTTCATATGCAGAAATTGAAACCTCTGATGTTCCTAGATCTAAAAGCCACTCTCTTAGAGAATATAGATTTTTTGAACATGTATGTAAGGTACAATGTATATGTTACCTCTAAATCACAATTTAGAATATAAAGTGGACGAAATTGAGATGTGTTTTTGAGATGCAGGACCATTTTCTGAATCAGTGAAAGTTTAACAAATCTAAATTGTCCTATTTCCATTTCTGAAAGCAAGTTTTTTTGTTTTAATCAACCAGATATTTAATTGGTTGACAAGTAAAAAAAACCCCAATAAAGCAACAAAACCGAACAAAATCCCAAAACAGATATAAACCCAAATGAGTGGTTTTTGCATTTTCACAGGTGTTGGTTTCCCTTAGTGTCAGCTATCAATGGCTTGATTAAAAGGATAGTTTGCTTAATAGGAAATAAACGTGCAATTTTTATAGTGGAGTCTTTTATGTAAATATCTTTTGGAGATATTTAGGTATAAACATGGTAAAAGTGCAAAGGAATTTTAACACCACTTCTTTATCTGTTTTCTGGACAGAGTCTTGCAAAGCTGAGAGAGAAATTCACTCTTGACCAAACCATTGAAACATCTGAACCAGACTTAAGTTCCAGTTCTGTAAACTCCCAGCTGTGTTTTCCTAGACAAACTCTGGATACGGGGTCTCAGACTGACATTTCTGGTGAGGTGAGCTTTTTTCCATTTTGTCCAATGTAAAGAGAAATTGAAACAGACTGCTACAGTTAATAGAACTGGAATCAAATGACTGTTCACTGTTGCTGATAGGCATATATATATATTTATATTTATATATTTGTTTCAGAGAATTACTTATAATCAGGTGTCTGGTTTTTTTGTCCCTTGAATTTTAAATCAAGATTCGGATGAACTTTATACATTTAGCATGAAGCATTTGACTATCTAATTTAGTCAAATAGTTCCAGTACAGTGAAGATTGATCTGTCTCTAGGATATGTTTAACCTTACAGATGTAATTCCCTATGAAGATTTTTTTAATTTTCAGAAACAAGATCACAGAATTTAAATGTGCAATTTCATTTTACAGAGCTGAAAAACTGTTAGTGGAACTACTTGTTCAGTGATTTGGTAAAACCTTCTCTGTTTCACTGATGGTATATTTTATATACACAGACAACTGTGCTTAATTTTGGCTGTTTCTTTGAAGTTCTGTGAACTAAGGATGTAAGGAAGAGAATGTACAAGGTTTTCCAAACAAAGAGAACTCTGAAATGCACGGACTTAATTCTAAATTACAAGTTCAGCGGAGTTCACAGTAGAAGATCAAAATTTTGGGTACAATCACCATAAGACCTCTTTGAAAATACTCTGAGAATATGGACAACTGGTAGTATAGTAGTTAAAAATAGACGAACTGGCTCAGAAGAAAATAGTGCTGTTTTGTACATCACAGTAGATGAGATCTTAACTAGGCACTTAAAAGCAAGTGTGGTGCTGGCTGCAGAGTGGGTAGGGAATCTAGTTTTGATTTTAAGTCGTGATTTTTCTATCCTCTGCCTCAGTTTTGTTGATTCGTTTAACAGCTTTGCACAGTGATAAGGCTACTTTTTTTTTTTTTCCCCTCAACAGATTGGAGCAAGAAGTAAATCAAATTTAGCAGAGAAGGTCAGACTAAGTCTGCAGTATGAAGAGGCCAAGAGAAGGTAACGAGGCCGGTTGATGTGTTCGGTCACAGCCTGGAGCCGGGAAGGTTCGGGATCCCTGCGGCACTTATCCTTGTGCTCGCAGCGACACCCGGCGGACGGCGCTCCTGCCGTGTTCCCTTCCCTTCCGAACGCAAGCAGCTTCCAGGGGCAGCCGGGCTCTGGAACAGTATGTTTGTCATTTAGTGCGAAGTTGGATGTGTTAAGAAAGAAAATTAAGACAGTGACAAATTACTGGCAAGTCCGGGATCAAGGGAATAGAGTGAGCTGACTTTGTGCTGAAAGGAGCTGCTAGGTTATTTATGTCCATTATATCCTTCTTTGGGATCATCATTTTACTTTACTATACCACTGAAGGCTCTTCAGTTTCAGCATTTCTTCATATTTCCAGTGCAGATTTAGCAGGCTTAATTACTTCTTTTTTTCCTGGGACTTTGGATAATTTAAATACTTGTTATCACTGTGGGGTTGGTTTTTTTAATGAGTTTAACCTGAGGAGAAAAGAAATCTGAAGCTGCTGCACTGATGAATGTGGAATGCCTTTCAAATAAAGTTCTGTGGTAGTTGCTCGTGAAAGCAGTGCCATTTTGATGAATTGCCACAGCACTGAAAAATGGGCATCAAAGGCAGAACATTCAGGGTTCAAATGACATGTCTTCTGGGGCACCAGAAGTGCTACATAATGCTGGGGGAAGATTTACTATTGAGATAGCAATCTTGTATTGTATTATTTTCTTATATTTGTCACGAAATTAATTGTCAGCTATTCAGAAACCTTATTGGTTTTGTTATGGAGGTTCTTCATAATATAAGGGAAATAGTAATCTAAAAACTATCCCACACTCAAAGTTCCTCTTTTTACTATAAAGAACTAAGCAAGGCAACAAAATAAAAAATAATACTTTTCCCCAGATGAAAACTGTGCCTAAAATGCTATTTAATCTGAGATTTAAGTATTATTTCACTTGGAATGCTGTGGCATGGTCAGTTAGAAAACTACAAAAATAAATTTGCAACTTGTAAGTACCGATTAAAGGCATAGTTGGTTTAAAGTTTTAAAGGCGGGAGGCTGCACAACTATTTTTTTGCCTAATTTTATATGTATACTCTCTTCATACAGAGTAGTAGCTACCATCCTTGCCAGTAACAACAGTAATCCTTTATATACTCATTATGGATCATAAAACTTTATTATATAATCAATGCATTCATTGAAGACTGCTAAGGCTATTGTGTTTGTTCAGTATTGAACATGTGTGGTTTTGGCTAAGAATCATCATGCACATAATCTTAATTGTCAGGTGGTGTTTTAGATGCAGGTAGATGGCATTTTTTCTCAGGCATAAATCATCCAAAAACAGATCATCCTGTGCTCTGACTGTGTCTTGATACCAAGAAGTGCCAGCATTGTGTTTTATCTTTCCTTTGTAGGAACAAAAAACCTGGCAGTAAGTCAGTTTACCACTTCTACCTTGGAGGGGGGAAAAAAAAAGAGGAAAAAGAAGAACAGTACAGTGCTCAGAGTATGGAGTGCTGTAGCACAGGATCTTTCTTTCTCACAAATTAGTTAGCCAAGAACATTTCAGTGTTCATAACGTGGAATAATGAAGATACGTACCAGTTTGCACATAAAGTTCAGAACCTAATTACACCTTTTCCCCAATTATTTGGGCCAGTGTAGTCATCACTGTAATTTAATAAGGGTTGACCATCTTTTCTGAAATATTAAATGTGCAAATTCTCAAATTTTTTTATAAAATAAGTAAGAGAAAAGAAGATCTTGTAAGTGAACTTCTCTACTTGAAAATTATCAGGTAATTTTGTACATTGCAGATTTTCTGTTGCTTAACCAGCAGAATGTCTTGAGGAGGTGGAATGTTCATAACTATGCTAAATTCAGTTGCAGGTGTTATTCAGAAGGATCTGTGCAGCATGCTGACAGTCCTATCCTGATGTGGTGGAGATCTGGCAAATATTCCTTCTTGGCCTGTTGTGGCTTCCCACCCTTAAGGGGAAGGGAATATGCAAGATTCAGAGATGCCTGTGGTCGAAAAGGAATGACAAAAAGTCAGAGAGTCTGCAAAAACTTACAAAATTTTATTAGTAAATTATACACACGGCATGGAAATTGGTATGTTAAATCCACACACTTTGGTGGATTTTGAATAAGGGGTAGGGAGGAGAGAGAGGTTAAAGAGAGGGAGAGAGGAAGGAAGGAGTGAAAGAAGAAGGAAACAAAGAAACAAACATCACCAGCCCTGGCTCCACTGTCAATGTAGCTGACAGGGTGTCCAGTGTCCTGGGGTGCTACCCAGGCTTTGTGGGGGTACCTTTGTCCCCGCCCTGAATATAAGTTTCTTGCTTTCTATGCAGATTAGTTATGTATAGTCCATTCTTCTAACCTGATCTGGAAATGGGTTGAGGGCTTCAAGGGTCTTGATCCCTCCCTGTTGTGTCAGCCTTTGGTGGACAGTCCATGCCCACTTCTCTATCTCATTCCTGTGCTTGTTCTGTACTGTGTTGTGTGTATCTCCGGAGCCAGAACAAGGGCGTTTGACCCAGAAAAGTGTTGCCCTACCCCTGTATGCCCCCCCTTCTCCAGTCACATCCTGTTCTTTCTTACAGCATGTTCTTACCAACAGTCCTTGGTTGGCTCCACAGCCATCCAGCTGTCCGTATCTGAGGCATACACATTAGCCCCTTCTCTTCTGGGCTTCTACACCTGTTGAGCAAGGACTTCCTCCAACGTGTGAGACCAGTTCAGTTTTCACATCCATGTAGTCCTTTGTCTGTCTGATAAGGCAGCTGAAAAGAGTGTCAGTTATGGTAGCGAGGGGTTGTCTTATAGCGGAGAGAGCAAAAGACCAGTTTGGAGACTGCCATCCCATCCCGTAAGACATCAAGCAGCTGTCAGCAGCAGCTACTTTCAGAGTAAGGTTGGGTAGAACCAGTGACCTAGAGATGAAAGTTTCGACATTTCATTATCCGTCTGAAATTATTTGGTTGTTTTCCATCTAAGTACTGCTCCTCTAAGGGACTGTTGAATATAAAAGATACATGTAACAGCTGCAAAATATGTTGAAGGTCTTTGTGTTATTTCATCCCACCATTTGGTTACAGTGGCACTGCTGATATTATTTCTGTTTATTTTATATGCAGGTTTTTTGTGAAAATACCCTGAGTCAAACTTGTTCTTGTGGGGGTTGGGTGGAGGTATGGGTTGTTTGCATTTTTGAAGCTGTTGTTTTTAAATTGAGGTGCAGGTAAGAAGGAAATATTACCTATGGAAAAAGAAAGGGGTGATTTCCCTTAAGCTTCTAGTATGAGCAATGGGATAGTTAGATTCAACATGAATTCTTCTTAGCTTGGACCATAAATAAATGCCTTAATGTACTGTAAAATTAATACCAGAGATGCAAAATAAGCATGATATTATTGTTTTTGTTAATCACTGAAAACAAACTGGAAAGAAGAAAAATGCTTTCCCAGAAATTTGTCAGAACTACACAAAGATTATACATGCCAGATTATCTCTGTGTGTTTTTGAAGTGTGGTATCAGGCATTACCTTAGTGCCTGGTAACATTGAAGTTGCACAGGCTGCTATCGTTTGTTGAGCTGATTTAGGTGCATTTAACTACGACAGTTACAGGTAAGTAAAAGTAGCAAAGTAGTTTCTCTCGCTCTAGATTGTATGGGAACTTCTGTTTTGATGTGTCCTTTCTCTGCCTTTTCCCCATCGTACAAGAAAGAGATGCAGAAAGCTGTACATATTTCAAAGCTTCCATATTCTTGAGCTATGCAGCTAGTTCAGGTGTGGCTAAGCCTGGAAGTGACTGAGCACCTATAAAGGGAATTTTTAGGCTTTCCCAGTGGACAGTGAGTCTTTATTGCAAGACCTGCACTTTTTAAGCTATGCTGCTGAGCCCATAGACAGAATGATTATGGAGACTGAATACTGAAAATAACTGGTCTTGATCATGACAAAGCTTTAGTACAATGATAATGTAGATTAGTTCCTGCTTCCATTGTGTGGGTGTATCTGTGCAATAGGTTTGGATAACCAAGACTTGGCTGTCTTAACTCTGTGGTTTGACATCTGCAATGGGAACAACAGTTGTGCAAACTTAAACTGTTGAGTTAATAATCTCTTTTGTGTTTAGGTAGCCGTTGTCCTATTACCTTTCATTTTAATTTCATAGGAGAGTGGTGGTTTGTCTTGGGATTTGCATGCATGTGTGATACTGAAGTGAGCACCTTGCTATGGTGCACATTCTTTCACCATGGGCATTGCCATTTCTGAGGAGCAGTCAGCCTCCAACAGTTTAGGAGAAATCCATCATACTCCTGAAGCATGAGTAAAGCATGGTACCACTACTATGTTACCAGACAGATCACTTTCCATAATCCTTTTATTAACATTTTGGCTTCTGCTTGAATTTGGCATTGGAACAGGAGCAACTAATTTTTAATGTATACGCACATTGCTGTTGGCCTGGATAGGTGGCCTGGTTCTCCAGCATAATCTGCGTTCTTATGAAGCAAAACTAATTAAAAATAGGACTTTGAGTATAAAATGTCTTTATGTCCTGATACCTTTCAAAATACTGTATCACTTCTCTCTTTCCTGGGATTCGTGTGCTGTGCTGGGCTCAGGCAAATCTGCTTTGTTTTATTTTAGCATGGCTAATTTGAAGATTGAACTCTCTAAGCTGGATAGTGAAACCTGGCCTGGAGCACTGGATGTGGAAAAGGAAAAGCTGATGTTAATCAATGAAAAAGAAGAGCTTTTAAAGGAGCTCCAGTTTATTACACCACGCGAACGTACTCAAGATGAGTTAGAGCAGCTAGAAGCAGAAAGGAAGAGGCTTGAAGAAGAGCTGGTGTCTGTAAAAAGCACACCCAGTCAAGCACTTGCTGAAAGGTAAGGGGTTGTCTTTTGCTAGTATTAAATGCTGCATTCTGCAATCTAACCTTTGTACTCATTACAGAACCTGAACTATGCCTTTGGTTACAGTTCTATGTAGTTCTTAATTAAATTTGTTATTAGCCCTATGGGCAGAAACACAAAGAAGTCTTCTGTGAGAGAAAGTGAACACTCTGTATGTGCTCTGCAATATCAGTTGCTCTGCATTTGTTACCAGAATGAAAATGCTTGTGACAGATGTTAAATAACTGAGGAATGTCAACATACCAGCAGGAAGCCAATACATCATTCACTCGTTTCTGATAATAGCTGTAAACTGTTTGAACTTGGGTTACAAAGATTATCTTGATTGTTGCAACATCTGAAGCCTTTCATTGTGAGTTTTATTACATACAAAAAATGCAACCAAAAGGGGAAAAAACACCAAAAAGTTCAGATGAGAAGTATAATTGCTGCAAAACTTTTCTAAGTTGCTGTTACCTACCTGGCAACTGGAGCAGCACAATAAATTGTTTTAACCAGATTCAGAGTTTGAGAAAATCAAAGCTGACTGTCATCAGCTGTAAGTGGAAATAAATTTATGGGCACCTCTAGCACACATAAAATGCAATAAACAGAAAATGTCATTGTCTGTATTGGTGTAGTATGCCTTACTGATGTAATACAATCAGCACTGAGGGGCTTTCTTACTTCCCTCTACTAAGAAAGACTTGGTCTTGCTCCAGTTTCATTGAATGATGAAATTCCTATTAGTGGCATTAGAAGCTGGATCCTAGGTTGTAACTGAGTAGCAAGGATGTCTTTTTTTTTGTTTACAAAGTTCATAAGTGTGTATAATGCATGATTTTTAAACATTTTTACACTTTATAATAGTTTAAACTACATTACATTGATAACCCAAATATGTTCTAGAAGAAGGGTTATGTGCTACTGGGGCTATATTTTTGCAGAAGCTACCTGTCTGTACTAGTAGTATTTAAAGTACTACAGATCTGTTGCTCTCTGACTCCATTAATAAGTGGAGAATAAGGGGTCAATAATAGAAGCAAATTAAAAAATAATTTTAATCTAAGATTTTGATCATATGCTGTTGTAAGTAATAGCTAAATCTTGATTCATGGTATAAATAGGCAGCTGGTGTCTGAGTCTTGTGTTTTGGATTTGCTTGTTTAGTGCCAAAGAAAATTCTGCACCTGACTCTTTTCCCATATGTGGCAGATGCCAAACTTGGAGTACAAAGGGCAAGTAAAATTGTCCTCCAGTGTCAAGAAGAAATGAATTTTCCATATATAGTGACACAATGAGTGTTTAGAGCTTACGTTTTTCACCTCTGTTTTCCTCAAATTTTTCTCCTGATTTTTAATCCAGAAAATGTGGATTTTTTTTTTATATTTTTTTTTCCTGAGATTACTGTAAGACATCATGTTTTATACTGCTCGTTGAGGTAGCACTTATGGTAGCTTTTGGCTTGCTTTTTTGTTATTCCAGTGAATCTCCAGTGAATTTCTACCTACAACTGTTTATGATATTAAAACTGTCTCCCTTGTTGGCTTCAGAACATGTAAATTGTTTTACACCAGGCTATTTTGAGGATTGTTTCTCATTTGTCTTCTATAAACATAAAGAAAATGTTCATTTTGTAGAAGGATTCAGATGGTGAAACTTTTTCTGAAATTTAATTTGAAATTAATTAAATCAATTAATTAATGATGATTAATTGTATCAGATAAACCATCAGCGTTTTGTTTCTTGGAGATGAGGAAGATTCTCCTCTCCATTATCAGTGGAGGAGCCATCTTCAAAATGTTGTACTATTGTTGCATTATTATTTTCTTCCCTGAAGTTTCGTGAATGCCTTCAGTTTGCAATGTTTTCACAGGTACTGATAATGGAGCAACAGTGTAAGAAGCTGTGGATTGTACAGAGCTTAATGTTATGAGGGTTTTTCATAGGTTTGGCGGTTTGTTTCTTTTCTTTATTTCTAAAGTGAAAAGAAACAGAAGACGTGCTCTGACTTAAAATAAAAACATTATAGCATAGCCCTGGGTTATTTTGGAGTGGGATGCTGAAATTGCCACTAGTAGATGTATGTGGATTCAATTTACAGAAGGAGGGTATAGATCATAACATATCATCTTCAAAAAGGCAGAGACAGGGCATACTCTGACTGCTTTAAGAAGCCTTCCAGCAACTGAGTAGAAATAACTGGACTGGGGAACTGTTGAGAGCTACTTACTACTTTCTTGCATCTGCATTGGTGTCAGGGAGATCCCATTACTGCTTTAATCCTTGGCAAAATCTCCCAAGTAATCACAGGCATTTAAACAGTTGCATGATTTAACTGCTCAGTTGTGGTGTTGCCTGCAAAACTGGCACCTGCTCTTGTGCCTGTCATAAACAAACATGTCCACATAAGTTTGCACTGAAAGGTGAGGTATGTGCACTTTAACTTTTTAATGTATTTTCTTTTAAGATTTTATGCCCCCCTCAGCGATGTTACAATTTAAGATCAAAACTGGAGAAAGACTTCTTACTAAAACTGAAGTCCCTCCTGCAATGAGTAATAGGTTAATTGAAATAGGAGGGATGCAAACAGGAGAGACTGAGAGAGGCCTGTGTCAGAATAGATAACACTATGATTGTTTAGGTGTTTACATGGGTTTTTTGATATTAAAGTTCCTACTTATGCTATAAAAAGGGAAGGTTCATTGCCTGAAAGTTTTAGAGGGTTTTTTTTTCCATTCAACCTAATGTAGAATGAAAATACATCCCTTGAATCTCAATTTGTTGTGAGATAGTAAAATTGTTTTCATCATGCATCTTGTGTTTGTGACTTGTGACTAACATATATCTGAAATTTATCTGCAGGCATTAATATTTGTACTTTAATTACTAGTACATCAAATTACATCCAGGAAAGAATTTTTTTCAGGTGCTAAATTATATGGGATAAATTATATTTTATCAATTTCCTTAAGATAATAAAAGAAAACAAACTGTTGATTGTGCTTTGTGGAGGCAGAAAACAAAAAACCTTTTAGTTCAATAGTACAAATTCAGTGGAACAACTATAGGTGTCTCTCTAGAGGACTTCAGTTAGAGAAAATCCTAAGCTTTTATTTCCTTTCCTGCCTTCTACCATTAGTAGTTGAACACACAGAGCAATTTCTGTGCCTCTTCCTTGAGGAAAAAAATGATAGTTCACTGTTGAAATGCCACAAAAGAGCTTGTGAAGAGCACTCTTGCTTGGGAAAAGCAGGATAGATTAGGCTTTAAAAGAAGACAGAAGGCATCAATAAATTGTAAAATGACTGGAAAGAGTGTCTGATAGTATAGATAAGCATAACTGGTTTGGAAACCTGTGTGTATGTCTTCCTGGGCAAAGAATGAAATACCGTGTATGCTTTTAACAGCCTTGGCAGGCATTGGCAGTTGAATCCATCACTGGAGTGTGAGAGCACACGGGGTGTGGGCAGTCGAGTGGAAGTTCACACCCTGGCTGACCTCAGGGTAACTTATTCACCTTTGCATAACCCAGATTTGCTCACTGAATAAGCATGAGTGTAAGCAAGTGCTTTTCATGCTTTGCTGAATTAGAGACTTTTTACTGGTATCTGATGCTCAAAGGGAGTGAATTCTGGGAACTCTCCAGTATTTCATTCAGTTAATTCACTTTGAGTAAGAAAGCAATGGTTGATTTTTGTTTTTTTTTTATTTGAACTGTTCTCTTGCATTTGAATTTTAATTTATACATCCTTGAGATGACAGAAGGGCTAAAGGAACCATTTCTGAGAATGAACCATTAACTTTTTTTTTAATCCGTTAAAGGAGGGGAGTTAATTTCTTGTTTCCCAGATTAGTCACTTGAGAACTTGTGACATGTATCAGTTGACTGAGCAAGGGCTAGACGACAATATAGTAATCGCAACTACAGGAGGATTTTTGCTGAATCCACTGAGGGAAAGTAGTTTATTTAGTGTTGTAAATGGAGTGATAAAGGGAATTATAAAAGGAAAAAAAAAATCACTGTAAAGATTAGTGAATCATTTCTGCTAGCAGCCAGCCAAGAGGAATTGGAGAGTTCCACCTTTTGTGGCTTTACAGCTATGCTACATAACGAAACAGGAGGCAATAAATCCTGCTTTTTCATAAGGGTGAACCTTAAGCATTACAATGCTGTGTGGCTCTGAGGTGATGACAAAGCTGTTGGGGATGTAGAAATCTTTACCAAGGACTTCAGGACTTCTAAATGTCGTCTGTCATCTCAGAACCTTTCACTGAATGCTGCTTTGGCTTGTTGTACTTAGTCTCTATATGAAGATTCTGAAATTAAAGGGAGTGCTTTGATTTAAAACTTGGAAATATCAAAACTAATTAGTGTTCTCTTGGGTTTTGATGATTTGTTTTTTTTTTTTTTTTTTTTTTTTTTTTTTTTTTTTTGGTTTTGGGGTTTTTTCCTCTGGAACTGTATTAACTGAGGAGCCAGTCTGCAGCACAGCTTTAAAAAACTGTATTAGGGCAGATCTTATTATACTTAAGTTGCAGGTATTTTCCCAGTGCTCATCTGTTACTCTTTTATTGAGTGCATGTTCTCCTTGGTACTGTGTGCATGTCCCAACACTCTACTTGCTTGTGCACTCTGAAGGTTTGTTACAGTGCTTGGAATTCTGCAGGCGAAGTCACTCTGCTGAAGCAGCTCAGGTTTTACAACAGGACTGAGAGCTAACACAGTATTTTGGATTTTAGTAGCTGTCAACCTGATAGAAATGTGAGGGATCTTCACTTTGTTTCTTTCTTACCTATAAGGTATTTTAGCCTACAGATTGTTCTCTAATGCTTTCCTGAACTAATATATACATCTCTTTGCAGATTAAAATTGGAGGAGAGAAGAAAAGAGTTGGTGCAGAAACTTGAAGAAACTACAAAGTTAACTACTTATTTGCATTCACAACTTAGGAGGTGAGACTGTACTGCATAATGTAAAAACCTGTTTGCTAGTGGACCTGGATGTCTTAACTTCATTCTTAGGTTTTTCTCTTAGCTGGAAGCTCAACAAAATTTGTTTAATATTTAAGTAAGAATATGCAAGTGTAATAGTGTCAAGCATTTTGTCACCATGCAAACCTGGTGTACTTTTATAATTTCAGTAAGAACTCAAGACTGGATTGAATGGTTTTTGTACAGCTTCCATAGTTAAACGGGAAGACTTTATTTTACTTCTGCGTAAGGAAATAAATACATCACAAGTTCTCTACATGGCCATATCTTCAAAGTCCTGTCACTGTGGAGACCAAACAGGTTTTCAGATTTCTGTCTGAAAATGAGTTATTAGAACTGTAGCCTTCATTCTATGAAATAACTGTAGAGGCTTAATGAGTATATGTATGCATGTGAGTATTTAGTGAATAGTTGATTCTGGTTTGATTCTTCAACACTAATTTACACTATCTGTAGATAGAAATGTATCCTCAGCTGGATATTTTTTTCCTGACAGTCATTGAATCAAAATTTGAGTCTGAGTTTATGAAATTCATAGTCATAACAAAAGAGTAATCAGTTACAACAACCGTAAACTCAAACTCATTGCTCTGATGGGAATTCTAATATTTAATTATTATAGGATCATAGAATCATAGAATTATTTGGATTGAAAGGGACCTTAGAGATCATCTAGTTCCAATCCCCTTGACATGGACAGGCACACCTTCAACTATACCAGATTGCCCAGGGCCCTGTCCTAGGGGGATTCATGATACATGTAACTGGTATTAGGGAAGAGTTTCTCTCACTTCTGGACTATTACCTGGGCTACCAAACCATGTGTCCATTATATTTATTTAGAAAATCCTGAATTTTCTTGCATATCCCACTGGGATACACCGATCAGACACTGTAATGTTTACCTGTTCCCTTAGAAATCAAAATAGGGCTTTAAGAGGAAGAATGTTTTTAAGTGTTCTGTACAATTCCTCTCACAATGTCATACATCCTATTCATTGGATCTAGGCTGGTTTAGCTATTTCAGACATCTCGGCCAGATCCCATAAATGTCATCTTGATTGGTGATTAGTTAGGGAAAGACTATTTTAAATAATTTTTGAAACTGTTTTGTACTCCTGTGGGAAGTCTCTTTGTCCTGTTAAAAGAAGCTTTCTAGTCCAGTGGAAAAATTTTTCAAGTTGATAGTTCTGTTGTTGTTCAGTAAACAACTTTTAAGTGTTTAGAAGGGCCTGCTTGAGTTATTTCCCAGCAGTCCTTCAGAGCCAAGGCAGTGACACTCAGTTTTGCTGGCCTGGCAGGACTCCTTATCTCTTGTTATTGACAAGACAAGATTGCATGTTATAGCCCTTGCCATACTTTATATAGTTGGATTTACTATACATGTAGAGTGTGTGTTGTCTTACAGATGTGAAGCAGCTCTGCTATAAGTTATAGCTGCCATCTTTCCCAGGTGTTTGGTAGGGTGCATAAATTGCTTTAGGGGTGGCAGCACTCCTCTGCTGTCTTAAGCTCCATCTTGGGGATCCCTTTCCTGTCACATTGACCATGTGAGCACCCACATCAGAGTGGATCAGGTCTTTGACGAAATATAGCAGCTGAGAAGGCTGCCATTACTGCCAGACCAGTTTGTCAAATCTGCAACCTTCTCCAGAAGAGAAGGGGCTTGGGCAGCTGGCCATAAGCTGGATAATTTGCCCTGGGGATGTGCAGGTTGGATACACTGGTCTAAACCAGGTATGAGTCCTTAAAAGAACATGATGTCCCCAGCAGCTTTTAGCTGTAAACCTCTATAGTGCAGTTGCAGTCAAGCTTCTCTCTTTGTTCTGTTTTGTGCTGGTTTAGTTTAGTAACATAAGTGTATGTGTTTGTGCTTTCTTTGCAGCCTCTCAGCTAGTACATTATCTGTGTCTTCAGGGAGCAGTTTGGGATCCCTGGCATCCAGCCGGGGATCTCTGAACACATCAAGCAGAGGGTCTCTAAACTCGCTCAGCTCCACGGATCTCTACTATAACCAAGGCGATCAAATAACAGATTTGGACTATCAGTACAAACTTGATTTCATATTGCAAGAAAAAAGTGGTTACATTCCTTCGGGGCCTATCACTACTATTCATGAAAATGAAGTGATTAGTTCCCATGGGAGACTGGGTTACAGTGACTCTCCTTCAGCTGCAGACCATCCCAAATTGACTGAACCTCCCAAATCTGTGACATCACTGTCTTCCAGATCCTCGCTCTCTTCCCTGTCTCCCCCAGGCTCCCCTTTGGTTTTAGAATCTGCATTTTCAGTGTCAGCTCAAAATTCCCCTCTGCATCACCTCACTACGGACTTTGAAGACTCTGACCTTTCGAGTGATTTTGCAGGCATTAGTCTCTGTGAGAACCAAATATTATTGCACTCTGAAGCTGGAGCAGGACCTGAGATTCCTACAGGTGATAAAGATCTTAATGAAGGTGTTAGGCAGCCTCTGCCTTCTCTACATGAAGGAAGTTCAGGTAATTAAAAAATATCTAACGTCAAATGTGTATGTAACATGAAAGCTAACAGCTGGCTCCTGAATGAGGAGGTACCTTGTGTATTTGAAGAGTATCTTGATCAGCACACATTTGCCAGGGTGGGCAGTCAGTAGTCCTGAGTTACCGAACTTCCAGCTTTGGCTGCACAGAGCTGCAGTCACTCTGATTCCATCTACGTTTTTCAATTGCTATCCCAGAAAAAATGTCCATGTATTGCAATCTCTGTCATGAAAAAACATTGGAGGTGGATCCTGAAGGCATGGAGGATGCATGGTGTTCCCAGGTACTGTCAGGATGTACAGACATAGAACAAAAGTACCCTCTTGCTGGTTTTTGGTAACTGGAAATCCGACACTTTGTTTCTCACCGAAGAATAAGTTACATACAAACTGACATCCTCAGTCCAGAGATTTCTGGACTCAGAATTATGTGTGTATGTGTATCTAGTTATTTGAACCTGCTGTCACTGAAGGATCTGCAGTTCATTGTGAGTTGAGGAAGATGGGTGACCACATGCCATGTAAGTTACAGTGAAACTCTCCCCATTTTAAGAAGGTTTTCATAGCTTTTATCTTTTTATCCAAGTTAGAACAGAGCTCCTAAGCTAGTCTAGGTTCCCCCTGTAGCCTGTGGGAAACTTCCAAAAGAATGAGACATCTCATCCTAGACCATACTTCTGTTTTAAGGAATATGGATGAATGATTGTGGGATGAATGATGAGTTAAGGCATCCTTAGTAACTAGTTACCTTTAACTTTGAGGTGGCTGAATTAGGTGTGGTGAATTCTACTTCTGGTCTGCAGTAAAAGCCATCCAACATACTTAATATTGTCAAAACCTTTGGCAGAGCCAGAGCTTCAAAAATGCCAGCTGTTAAGAATTGATGACTTGTGCTCAGTCTTAGAGTGCTCACTTTGCTGCCTTTTGTTAGGGTTGACAGTATGGTATGCTTTCTCTGCATGTCTAGTCTTTTCTAGTGTAATTCTGTGTCATTGTCTTCAAGTATGTTGCAAACTCTTCATGTATACAGAATCACAGAATATGTTGAGTTGGAAGGGACCCACAAAGATCATTGAGTCCAACCCTTAGCCCCACACAGACCATCCACAAGAGTCACACCATGTGCCTGAGAGTGTCATCAAAACACTTCTTGAGCTCTGTCAGGCTTGGTGCTGTGACCACTTCCTGGGGAACCTGTTCCAGTGCCCAACCACCCTCTGGGTGAAGAACCTTTTTCTAATACCCAACCTAAACCTCTCCTGACACAACTTTAGGCCATTTCATCAAGTCCTGTCACTGGTCACCAAAGAGCAGAGATCAGTGCCTGCCCCTCCTCTTCCCGTCATGAGTAAGTTGTAGGCTGGGATGAGGTCTCCCCTCAGTCTTCTCCAGGCTGAACAGACCAAGTGACCTCAGCCGCTCCTCATACGGCTTCCCCTCAAGGCCCTTCACCATCTTTGTTGCCCTCCTTTGGATGCTCTCCAAGAACTTAATATCTTTCTTATATTGTGCCCAAAACTGCACACAATATTCAAGGTGAGGCCACCCCAGTGCAGAGGAGAGCGGGACAATCCCCTCCCTCAACCAACTGGTGATGCTTTGCCTGATGTACCCCAGGACATGGTTTATGTTACACAGTGGCTCTTTTTTCCCAAGAAAGAACTGAGGGAGACAGATTTCCAGCAGCACTGAGCACTGGCAGCCCTAGATGAAACCTGGTCAGTACCTAGCATTCCCAGCTCTGCATTTCTGTGCCTGAATTGTTAGGGAAGCATCTAACTGAGGAGTTAGGGTGTCTTTGAGTAAATACAGCCAAACTCTTGAGGCTGCATTGTCCAGATTTGTTGTCAACTTTGAACCCTTGTGCTTAGCGTTTGCTAGTATTTAATAAAAGTACCTGGGCATATTGATACAGTTATATATTTTAATGAGACATTTGATTTTATTTTTTTAATTCTCTCAGGGAATTGTTGTAATGTCCGTTGGCTAATTATATTACCTTACTGCAGGACTGTAGTAATCTCACTGTTGGCCAGAGCAATGTGGCACCAGAAAAGAAAGGCATGGTGTGCTTAGTAAATGTGAGTCCCCTCTCTGTTCCACTGTGCAGAAAGAAAACAAGAAATTGACTGATGGATGGTGTGAACCTGTGAAATGCAAAGTGAAAAAACATGGAAGGGAAATTTGGGGGCAGGGGGTCATTTTGTCGTTTGTCTTTTCAGGATAGCGTAACACATTTGTTATTTTACTTAAGAGCTGTAGATTGAAACAGTAATTAATTTTCCTGCCTGTATTTCAGCAGCATATCCTTTCCAAATTAGCATCATCTTTCGGTTTGTTTTTGCAGTCTGGCTGCAATTCATCTAGTCTGAGAACTGACTTCAAGGTGGCTTGGAATTTGGGAACACATAGGGCTATGTGGAATCAGAGTTGTTGGTTTTTTTTATTTATTTCTGTAGGTCATTACTTCCACAGGCATTGTGTGGTTGTCTAACATTTTTTAACTTCTCGAGGACCTATTATTCTGGATATTGTCAGGGTGTCTTTTAAGTCTATATGAGTAGGTACTGTTCTAAATTGTAAATTCATCCTGTGATTCTTCATACTGATACTTCCTCAAGTAGGGTCATATACACAATATAAATTATCTTTAAATCTATGTTAAGGCTGCCCAAAACAAGCATTCAGATTTTGATAAGCTGGATACTAATCAATTATGCTTCAATACCTCTAGTTTCCACAGTAAAATAGGCCTCATGGTGAGACTTCTGTACATTAACGAGGTATGGACCTGGGGTTGGTTCAGTGTTTCTAGTCCAGTTTCATTCTTGAAGCTGCTGTGATGGTTAATGGGAAGGTTTGCAACAAACTCAGCTGGAGGCATTAAACCTGCATGGAAAATTTCAGCCCACACACTTAAGTTTGACAAGACAACAAACCTGAATACTACTGACTCTTAACTTGGACGTAGACAAACAGACTTGAAGACAGTATAGCTCGTATTTTCATGTAATCTGCATTGGCTCTCTAGATGCAGTGTTCACCTGCTTCTCTGTCTCTGTCTTTTCTGTACAGGTGAACCCTACAGAATTGCTCCTCTGCACATGTCCCTGCTGTCAGAAACCAAGTTGGAATATCATATAGTTATTCCACAGTCAGTCTCTGTCATTGTCAAAGTCAATTCAGGCTGCTGTAGTAACTCCTAAGGGTAATCAATAAATCATGTCATCACCTTCACCCCTCGCATGGTGAGGCGGAAGGGAAAGAGCACTTCATCATCAAGGAAAAAGCATTCCTACTGCCATAAATAAAAGCACAAATGCAGCAATCAATCATCTAATCTGGAGCCTTAAATTTTAAACATCTTAACAGGATGTAAAGTCATGATTCAGACAGGGATGATAATGCATACCAATATCCTCACCCCTTGGCAGATAAAAGGCCCTCAACTTACTGTGCTGCAGAATGTGGCTTCACTGCATGACACTAGCATATGAATGCGAGTGGAAGATTAAAGCTAAGTAGTCGTTGATAGTAAAGAGACTGTAGCATAGAAAGTTTTTGATGATAGTAAACCAGAGGGGATTTTTCATTTCTAGCAGTTATATCACTGGGGAGAGGGTGTCTGTCTGACTCCTGAATATTTAATAAACATGACACAAGCACTTGGCATGTTGCTGAAGTGTTACCACAGTGCTGAGTATGAACATGGCAAATACAGGTTTAAAGATCAGGATAATGAGAGTTAATAGTGAGGATAATGAAGGATAATAACTAACTCAACAGAAAAGGGTGATGACAGGAGCCTGTTTCTCTGGGAATGAATAATAGTACATTTTCAAGTTCATCAGTCTGGTTTTATCTATAGCCAGAATATGTGGTAACAGCAGTACAGTCTAAGAATGTTTAATGATGTGAAACAAAACTACTCTCTGATACTCAGTTAAGGGTCACTGCTTTCAACTTGACAACTTCCTAAGCTATGCTCTTCTCTCTTTCTGACTATTAATCTCTTTGACTAATATTCATTCTGTTTCCTTTTTGTAGGCGTTAACTTACCACGGAGAGCAGCCAGTCACCTGCTTGAGGAGAAAACAGCTTGTGTATCTGCTGCTGTGTCTGATGAGTCTGTAGCTGGAGATAGTGGTGTATATGAAGCTTCTATGAAACAGTAGGTTTGAGAAATCATGCAAGTCTTTCCACCAGGAAGTTAAATTTATCTGTGAGCAGTTAACGTAGTACCAGCAAAACTCATTAATTGGTCCTGCCTTTTTAGAAATATTTTGTACTTTCAGATGGAAAAGAAGGCATATTTGCCAAACAGTGAAGTTCGATTTGATGATTTGGGTTATTTTTTGTGCTGTAGAACTTGGTTGAGTAGCATTAATATGCTTTCTTATAATATTGGGGTTTCTTTTTCTTGCTAGAAGTGTTCTCAAGAGAAAAGCTGGATTTAAACTTCTGTCATGCGACTGTATTGACACTACTCAGAGTTAGTGTTTTTACTTCTTGGTTTGTTTAGATACAATCTTAAGATTGCATGGCATTTTGTTTGGATGTTTCTTTTTTTGAAAAGAGGCTATAGAAAAGATAAGAAATCCTCAGTTGTAATGTTGGTATTAAAATAATCCAGATTGGGGTTTAATGTTTGCCCTGGTGAACAGGATATAAGAAACATATTTGCTGTTGACAACTTCTACAGGATTCTTTATATTAGTTTATATAGTATTATCTGTTTTCTGACAGTGAGAACAATGAACTTCAGACTGCATAAAAGAAGGTTTGCTAACTATGAGAGAAACAAAAATCTTTATTTTTCACCTCAGTTTTAGCAAGTTGTTGACATTAAGAATTTTATGTCCTTTTGAATATTCAGGGAGATATGTTTTAGCATGATGGTTGCAAAGACATAGATGTGTGTCTTCTCTTGCCAGGCTAAATGCTTTTCTATTAGGACAGTTAAAGGTGCATTATGATACCATAAATGGGTTTTATTGGTATCTTATAAAATTACTTGTCAAGTCTTTCACAAATTAAAGTGTAATAAAAAATAGATGAGAGCAAATAAAAATGCTCAAATACAAAAGGGCTTTCTTCTTTTAGAAAGCCCATTCAATCTCACCTTAGGTCATGGACCCATATTTCACCCTGAACTCTGAATCCTAATATTGGTTTGCTCCATGTCTTCAGTTAGACCTAATGCAACTTCTTAGGCTGAAATAAACTTCCGTCTATTAAAACTTTAACCTTCTCTTGACTAAGTGACCGAGACTCTGTATTTTTGTTCAATAACCACTATTGTCATTGCATTTTGTTTCAATTCTGAGCTGCTGTGATCAAAACTTACTGTCTGCTCCAGTTACAAGTCCAATGTAAGAAACAAGCAGAGATTGGGCTACAAGCTTTGGGTGTTCTGTGGAGCAAGTCATTAGCTGTCCTCTCCAATGACTGTGAGTGATGGGATAGGTGGAAAACACAACAAATTGCTGTCACTACTCAGAAAAAGGGGAAAGATGACAATTGCATCCCCTAAACCTGTGCACAAAAGGACACTATTGACATCTGTGCAAGCTAAGATTTACATACCGACTATTCCATGATAGCTCCAGATGTGGATACTCTTAATTATTACTGAGTAGGAAGTAGTGAAAAGGCAATGAGTGCCTCTGTGAGAGCTGCTTATGTTTAGTAGAAGTGTCTTTATGAACACTGTGTATGGAATGACTTACAACTTGTCAGTTTGCTCCTGACGTTACAATGCAGTGATTTCTGCTCTATAGACCAGTCCTTTGTGTTGGGTAATTTAAGGTAGGGAAGGAAATACACTCACTCTATGAAATTAGCCATCAGCAAGGAAATGTGTGGTAAAAAGAAAACCTCTAAATGCAGAGTCCTAAAATAATGCTGTCATGTCTTGTGAGATGTTGTCTCTGTCATTCTCCACATTTCCTATCTTGATATTTTCTATCTTGATCTTGTTTATTGATCCCAGCAGTCTAGTTTTAAAAATCAATGAAACACATTAATACCACATCCTAACTCAAACCTCCCAGAAAATGACTGGAATTATTTTGCCACATGGATTCCCTATAATTACTTTCAACACTAGATTTGTTCTTCAGCTGCAAGGCTTGTGTCCCTTTGGTTCTTTGAATGCTTCTGAAAACAGGCTCAGAGGAAAGGTGCTTGTTATTTGCACAGAAACCTTTGTATTTTACAGAGCTCTGAAGCTCAGTATTCTCCAAAGCAGTATTTCATATCTAGTTTACATGTGACCTGTGATTTATTACAAATTTTAACTTCCAATTTTGTATTCAGTGAGATAAAGAAGTCCTAAGTACGTATAAGAACAAACAATTCTCTCTTGACTTTTAGTTTGGCCTGCTTCGGTAATCAGCCTAAGGCCTTTCTGAATCATTACTGCAGTTGTTGAATGGTTCCAGCAGCGACTGTCCCCAAAACAGGCACTGCTGTTGTGTAGGCTCTGAAATTCTCACTTGGAGTGCCTGCTGTCATTGAATCAGCCTGTTTAGGAGAATGTGTATATGTTCTGTGTATGCATGCCTTAATTATTGCTGAAAGCTAACTATAATTTTCTGCAATTTGACTATTTGCCTGGTTTTCCTTAGAACAAATGAAACTGAGGACACTGTATTTAGTGAAGATGATCCAACAATTCTAGAAGCTGCTCAGGTACAAATAGGACTCAGGTGAGTGACCAGCAAAGGGAATATTTCTGTTCATACATAAACATGAATTGTAAACTTCCCTCATGTTGTCCTCTCTTTTACAGATATGACCACGACAATTCAAGTTTTGTGATAATCATAATACGACTCAGAAATCTTCCAGCATTTTCTGTACCTCTTGGCTCTAAGGTGTAAGTCAAACAATCACTGAGCAGTAGTGTTGAAATATGAGAGTATAGTAAGAAATTGTAAAAATTCTCCGAAAGAATCAGTTAATTTACTGCTTAACAGCGCTGAAATATATATAAAACTTTTCAAGCTGTAGAAGTATTCAGCTTTTACATATTGTAGCAATGCTGCAAGCAAAAGAAGTTATCGGGAAATTTGCACATTCCACTGAACTGGAATAAAAAGGATTTTTAAGTGGTGTTATATCTAGTGCTTCTAAACATTAGTTTTGTGGGTGCAAAACACCTGTTCTGCAGTTACTAAAAAACATTCTTTTGATACTTTGCCATCCTTTCAGCTCAGAATGTTGTCTTTTTACATTTAAGTGACATTTTGATGTAAAATAATGTTTAAAGTAGTATGTGTCTTCTAAGTGAGCTTTTAAAGGTAAGGGGTAGTTTAATAAATTGTGAGTGGATGTGCACAGTCACATTGAGATACATCATTCCTAACAACTGGAGCTTGGATGGCTGTTAAGAATTAGTTCTTGTGTCAAATTGGACCAACATGAAAAGTCTAAAAGTAAATTACAGTGGAAATCCTATGTAGAAAATTAACAGAAATGCCTGAATATGTTACCACTGAGATTCTAGTCCAAAATTCTCATCTGTATAAATAAGTGCAGCTTTCCCTGGGGACACTCGTACTTGAGTGAGTTTTTTTGACAGACTGTAAGACTATCTTAAACTGTTGAAAAGCTTAATAAGATTGGAATAGAATGTAATCAATCCTTGGAAAATTTGCTTTACTTTCTGGTTCCTTTCCCTTTGTCCCCTATTGCCTTGAATTTGATTGGCAGATAAATAAGAAGCCACTCAATATGGAGAGGTTGTCTTAATGATACCAGCCTGGGTGCTTGCTGGATTTTTCTGTTGGTTTTTTTTAATAACAAATGCTTGTCTACTATCATCCTTCCTTCTCTGACCTGCATTTTTCCTCTGCTGATCTTCCAGATCCACTAACATTTAGCAGAAGAATATAGAAAAACTATAGAAGAAGAAATTGGCACAGCTGAGAGGAAAAGTAGATTATGTAAACTGTCAAAAAGATGTTCAGTAAGATAAAGTTAGGTCAGAGCTGGCATCTTTTTAGGAATTAAACTGTAAAGTTGTAATTAGTAGTCAAGAAGTCTAGACCTGCTGCTGCTAAAAGAGATTTAATTAAATTAAAGCTACACAAACAAGGAGGAAGAAAGGACAGGGTAAAGGCAGGATCTTGCAAATAGCATTTTTTTTCTGTCACTTACCATTGTATGCATATATATGTAACCTGTACAGATACGTACAATAATAAAAATTGGGTCTGGAAAATGATGCTATGTTATAGCTGCATTTCCTAGAACATCAAATTGGATAAATTAGCACTTTGTTGAACCTTTAGACGTGAAGGAGTAGATTTTACATGAGGTGTTACTGATATCTGTTTCCATGTAGAAGCTGTTCACTTCTAGCGTAGGTAGGGCGTAGCTAAGGAGTTACTGTGTCAGGAACACTTTTTCATCAGTTGAGGAGTTGTGGGTTTGTCACAGCAAAATCTGAGGCATTGGTTAACTGTTTAACTTTTTAAATTAAAAGGAAAGTAACCACCCCTGTAAAACAAAGTTTTTAACTGCTTAGTCTATTAAGATGGCTGTTTTCAGTAGACCATGCAAATTGCTTACCTACCTTTATATGAATACAGCAGCAGCATTGCTGGAATCACGTTATGCTACGACTTCACTTCAGGATTGGCTTGTCGTAATGCTGCATACCTTCTATCCAGGCTATACATGCAAACCTAAAAATTTAGATCTTGCTTTTTATCCCAAGAAGTTTGGCATAATTGGGGAATAAAAACTATGCTCAAATTCAAGTAAAAAATCAAATTTCTCACAAACCTAATTTCTTTTGGTTTAATTAATGTAAAACCAAGTTTTTAATAATATTAACAACAGTATGCATGAAGTGAAAAAGTGAAAAGTGGTAGTGCTGTAAATTTTGGAAGAAGTTCTTGCCAGAATTGTTTTCCTTGTCCCACTTTTTCTTCTTGCTTTAGCTAGCTAGCTTCATTGCATTCTATTCTACAGTGAATGTCAATTATATATAAACCCAGTACCAGGAAGAGACTACTGCATGGACACAGAAAAGATATAAAACAATTACTATGCTCATTCATGAGCATATGAGAAACTGTGCAATAGGTAAATAACACATACAAATTGCATTAGAAATGTCTTTACTCTGTTCAGCTGCTGCTAAAGTGAGACTTGCAAGTTAGCTAGTACAACTTTTATCCATGTAATATCTAGCCATATTTGTTACATAAAAAGAATGCAGCCATTTAACAGTTTCAAGCTACTCTCTCTGCTTAAATTTAGGCTTGCAAGATGCATTCTTCTAAGTTGCACTTAATGTATTATGAATTGATTTTGAGCAGCAATGGCCCCTAGTTAATTTGTTCCTCGATTTCCTTCGGTTTTTTTGTCTCTTTGGAGGCTTTGTTTTGTTTGTTTCTTTAGATTAAAAGGTCTCACTACTTTTCAGTGCTGCTTGCATTGTTCTAAGTTTAATTTTTATATCCACCCCGATTTTTCTCATATTTTTAATTAACATTAAGGTTGTGTTTCCTCGCATCTGTGGCATGATCTTCAGTGTTTACGGTACTATACTAGAGGATAAATTTGGATAGAGACAGGAAATAGCTACCTCTCTTGCTACTACCTTACCAGGCACAGAAATTCCTTTTTGGGAAATGTTTCTGCAAGGGGCAAGAGGAGTTTCTCACTCATCTTTGTCACCTCTTTTCCATTCCACCTCTGATTTGTTGCTGTTCCATTTTCTTGCTATGCAGTCCTTTAGTTGATGGGGTCAAGTTCTGTCATGTGTCACCAGCAAGTGCCAGTTTAAATTCAGTGTAGGATTTTGTTTTGTTTCCGGCAGGTATATCAGAGTAGCAGTACTTCCATCCTCAGCTGACATCAGATGTCTATTCCGCACCAAAGTTCATCCTGCCATGGAAACTGTTTTATTCAACGAGATATTCAGAGTAGCCATTTCCCAAGTGACATTACTACAGAAGACACTGAGAGTAGATGTTTGTGCTGTTGGTAGAAGTCATCGGGAAGAATGTTTGGTATGCAGTTTTATTTCTGGCATTTTTGGCATGCATTTGTTTATAGTGTCCCCTCTTATTTTGATGGTCAAGGCTGCTAAAATTCAACAGTACTTGGAGACAAACTCTGAAGCATAACTTAGCTGTTGCTACAGTACTTAAGATACTGCCTTTCTCTGAAATTCCTGATACAGAATCTAATCCTGGATGGCAGTTCTAGGAGGTGTTTTGATAATTCTAACACTGCATTACCTTAACCCTTTTAATTACGGATGGATATTCTGTCTTTGTCATTTTATACGTAAAACCTCCATAAACTTCAATGCAACATTACCTTAATGCTAGATTTTAAAGCAAAAGCTGAAAAAGAGCCACAGGGGGGAAAAAAAAGCAAACCCTCATTATCACAAACTTGTCACAAAGAACAAACTACATTACGTTTTTGCATGTTGTTTTAAATTATATGATGAACACCTTTTTGGTTTTTATGATCTGTAGAAATAATAAAAAGGTATGACATTCATAGATCATCCCATTGGGAACTGTCATGTTTTAAATTTTGTTGTTAATCGTGGTCATCACCTAATCAGTGATGCTCCATTTACTTTCAAATTGCTTTTGCATGGTCTGGTACAACTCAGTTTAGTTTTTCACCATGAGAGTGATTTTAGTAGCACAGTGAGACTTTTTTAGTTACAACAGACTGAAGAGATGCTGGAACCTGCTGGGGTTCATCAGCTCTGACTGCTGGGAACAGCCTCTCACTTTCAGAAATGTAGAAGTTAATTCCTGGGGATGTGTTGACCTTTTTCAGTATGTAAGAGGTTTCCCCTCAGGAAAGGGAAGGGCAGCAGAACAAAAATGGAACAGAATGCAGGATACAAAGGTGAAGAAAAAAACCAACAACAAAAACAAAACAAAACAAAAAAAACCCAAACAAACACGGAAGGCAAGGGTTAATCACAAGATCAAATGAAAGAGTTGGAAGTACCATCCCCAACAGAAAGCCCTGGGCAACATGACCAGAGTCTTGGCAAGAACTATGTGTGCAGCCCAGTAGCTGTGGAGATAATTTGCCAAAGAATAGAGGATTTTAATCTCCAAGGCACAGCCCAAACATGTGTACTTCAGAAGCGTTCCCAGAGTACCAACTCAGTGAATGTCAGTGCTTGTCCAAATGAAAGGGTTTCTTAATCTTTTACTGTCTTTTAATCTCCTCCTTCACTGGTTAGAGCAAACAAGGTCATCCATTATTTGCCACATGGATGATTTTTGTGGTGGGACAACTAACAATTGTTTCCCCATGAGTTGGTGCTACAGGCTTCATTGGCACAGGTTTTCATAACTGAATGCAGCAGAAAGCAGGTGTGTGCATTACAGTAACAGAGAGGGCAGTGTGTGCATGTGGGGAGAAATTCTGCGGACTGAAATAAAGGATGGCAGAATGGACAATATGAAGGACTTTTCCATGAACTTCTATTTGTTTATTTTGACTGGAAGTGGATGGAAGTGGAAAATTGTACAGATAAAAAGGGAATTAAGATTCATGTCAAATTTGTCCTGTTTTACATGGTAAGTACTGTAGAATTTATTTTCAGCTGTTTTGTAGAGAACAGAACAAAGTAAAACTTTTCTTCCCCTTTTTGTGCAGGCAGGAACTCAGATCAGCCTGGCAGATTTATCATTTTCGGATGAGACCTGTACTCTCTGGTACAACCTGTTGCCTGGCAAGCAAATTCCTGGCAAAAAACCCAAGGAACAAAATGATGAATGCATCTTTCTGTTAAGCAAGCAGTCACTGCACTCGCTGGACTTGGTGAGCAATGGGTTGGCTATTACTGCAGCAGCAAGAAAAAATCCAGACACTCCAATTGTACCATTGCATTGTGATTATTTGAATGTGTGAATTCAAATACATCCTCCCCTGAAGGTCCAAGGCCCTGTTTCATGGGCAGTTTTGTCTAGAGTGACTTTGTGTGTGAGTAGTTCCCATGTGGGGTGTCAGACTCTTTAGCCAGGGGGATATGGCAGATGCTTTTTAATGGGATACAAAATTGCATTCCAATTTGAAACACTTCGACTGTGTTTCTTTATAAAAAGAATATTATTGAAGAGCATCCTAAAGTTTACCATTTATTTTCATATGCCCAGATATGAATACCCACATCAAAAATGTCAGTTTATTAACTATTTGAATCTGCTTATTTAAAACCATTGCACTTAAAATGCTGTTTATGCAAAACACATACTAATTCTTCTGGTTAAAGAAGCTTTTCTGCTTTAATACCTTCTTAAGAGAACTGCATTAAAATGTAACTTTGAAGAGCACTCTTTTTTCACCTCAGGATATTACAAGTATGAGAGGGAAGAAGAGAAAATACATTAAAGTATGAAAGGAGCATGTTTGATTGCATTATTGTTTTAAAACCAGTCTATTTTTGGTTGATATTTACTCTATAAAAACAATAATTTAATGTGCTATACACTGACAATTCAAACACTTTTTACTTGTGAACTGGGTCATTGTTTCTGCTGACATCAGGGAGCAGCAAGGTAATGCAGCTCTTGCAAGAGTTGTCGGGTTTTTACCTGTTATGTGTCACTCAATTCTGGTTTTATCTTTTTTTCCTTGTGAGCAGGATGCTGTGTCAGCTCTGCTGGAGAGGACATCTGCTGAGCTGGAAGCAGTAGAACACGAGCTGGCTGAAGATGATGAGGAGGAACAGGAGCAAAGGGGCTCTGAGAAAGACTGGTAAAGCCACTTTTCCTCCCTCGTTGTTCGTGCCTGAATGATTCGGCTCATTCTTCCAATTCTTAGACAAACAAAAGGGCTGTACTTTTGGAGATTATAGACTTGTAGAATGGTTTGGGTTGAAAGGAACCCTTAAAGATCATCCAGTCTAACCCCCTTACCACTGGCAGGGACACCTTCCACTTGACTGGGTTGCTCAACGCCACATCCAACCTGGCCATGAACGTTCCCAAGGACAGGACACCCACAGCTTCTCTGGACAACCTGTTCTAGTGCCTCACCACCACTGGAATTGGAGTCAAGCCTCATTCTCTTGTGTGGTCAATTAATTCATGTTCTTCTAGGTTTACAGTGTTTTGGCTGCTCTATTAACTCCTGCTACCAATGCTCCTCCATTCCATGTAAACCTATGAAACCACTTGGGCAGTCTAAGCCACTGGAGGTGTAGCAAAATGTCTCATGTTATAGTTGCATTAAGTGTGATAAGCAACTAATAGGATTTGAAAAGAGAGCTGCTGTCTGGCAGAGTCAGTGTGGGTGTGCTTCTATTGGTCTTGGTTTTGGAGAAACTGAGCTTTCCCACGAAACAGATATCTTGCTGAATTGCTATTTGAGTTCTCTTATTGTGCAGTTTTTTAGCTGCAGTGTAGAAGTAAATACATGCTTTATTATGGGGGAGGGGGAGACACACTTGTTTGTTTTATTAATTTATTATAATGAAATTCTTTCAATGTTATCAACATTACAGCCACTAAATGTAATGCAGTGTTGTTATAATGATCTCGAGGGTGAACTGTAGTAGCACTTCTTGAGTTTTGCTGGAGGCTGCAATAAAATGTGCCTTCACGTGAAGTTAGTGGAAGCATTTGGATGACAGTTGTTTTCCCTGTCAGGAAAATGCATACTTTATGAGTGCAGGTCTAGGCCTTCTGATATCTTTCTCTGGTGAACTTTTTCACTTTGAGAATAAACCTGGGTTACTTCTGTTCATACAGGCTAGAGATGCTCACAGAAGCCTCTGATGAAATTGTGGACGAAGAGGAAGACAGCATTAAGCTGGCAGTAGAAGGCAGCTGTGCTGATGACATGGGGTTACTCATCGATGCACCAGAAACAAATGAAAACAAGGACAGAGAGAACACCGATGAGGCTCATGGGGGCCAGCAAGCTGCTGTAATACTAACACTGGTGAGTATCTGAAAATTTACATTCCTCCATTATCTTGCTGTGTCTGAAGATCTATTTCTGAGCAGTTAATATAGAAGTCTGCTGTATCTGAGCATTTACAATTTGATGTGGCCTTTGCTGTAGCAGTAATCAACATGTACTTGTAGTGAAGTCAGTGTGGTCACTTCTGAACTACAAAGAGGATATTTAACAGACAAGCTAGGCAGAACTTCTAAGTCCAAAATAATTAACCAAAACTCTATCTTCACTTTTTTGTTGCATAGGGAGAATATTCGAAATACAAGTGCAGTTCAGTAGCTTCAGCTTGTACACATTTAAAATATTTCTGCATATCTGTTACATTGTTTCCTTTTTTTTCCCCCTGATTCATCTGATAAACAGGGGGAAAGACAAAACAGGGGTCAAGATCTTTAAACCAATGCAGGGATTTCTTTATTTCTTCCTTCTGTTTTAGGGTGTGAAATACAAAAACCAGCTTAGCAGAGAAAAGGATGGAAGATTAATGAGCAGAAAACTCAAAAATGTGTGTTAAACTGTGTACTATGGAACTACCCAGACACTGCACAAAACAAATTCTAATTCCATGTTCTTGGTAATTGTTGTCTTTAAATTATATTCCACTTTCCTGGAAGCACTTTTAGTAACTTTTTAGTAAACATATCCCTGATGTAGTAGCACACACTCAGAAATAAAATTTTTGGAACCTTTCGGCACCTTAATAAGAACACTATTGCAAGTGTTAAACCCACAGGCTCTGTAAAACAGCAGAGGTAAAAACGTGAAGAGTGACATCTTGTTCCTTCAACTTTGTGACAATACAAAAGTTCAACACCTCAGTGGGATTGCTGGAAATTGTAATTAACTTGCAATTAACATGGCAAGATGCCAAATGAGCTAAGGCCATGGTATTAAAAGGACTGACAGTCTGCTGGGTAACAAGCAAATATAGATCAAAGCCCTAACTTGGCAAGGGGAGACATCAAGGACAACATGGGAAGGTTAGACACGCACACAAGTACTTTGCTAAGCCTGGGCTGGATGGACCTGAACAATGAGTGAAAGACGTAGCAGACACCATTGCACAGTATAGATCTTTGTGTGCCAGATCCTCTTGGGGTTGCAGTTGTGCTATTTAGGTCACTGTATTTATCATGTGCACTTTGAAAACGATGAACCTCATTAAATTACCAAAGTTGAAGAAAAAGCCCTAGTGCACATCAGTAACATTGGATGTTCCAGCTACTGCAGAACTTGGTCTAGCCTGGCAGTCAAGATAATTGCAGTATGTAAGCAAGCACAGGCCATGCCATCTACAGAAGTGGGAGTACCTGAGGCTCCCTGTGGCACATGTGGGGCAACTGCAGTAGGCAGCAGGCCATGCTGAGGGACAGCAGACAGCAGGGTCTTTTCCCTGGGTTCACAAGGCTGGTGAAGCTCTGCAGATTGCCATAAAGCAGCCCTGCTGCTGAGATTTGGAATGCATGGCAGTATGTCTGGAAGAACCTGAGCAATATAACTTTCCCAGCTGCCCCCTTTCAGTGTGCACAGGCACCATCTCTAACATGACAGAACTTTGGTCTTCTGCAAAATACAAAATAAAATAAATATAAATGCACAAGAATAATATCTGCAAACAGCAAAGTAAAACATTTGTTGCACTGTGGTTGCATCAGACCATCTGTCTGGCAGCAAAGGCCTTTTGGCAAAAGCTTTGGTTTTATTGGCTACAAAGAATACCTTCAAAGTCTCTCCACACAATGTTAAGCCTTTTGAGAATTTTGTGTTTCTTTACTTAATATAGCTTCTCTGTAAATGCAAGATGCTTTTTGCTGCTAACCTTTTTACATTTACTGCAAAATAACAAGAATGCTTGTAAAATCCAAAGGCACAAAAACTATGTAGTGACATGTATCTGGATACAGTAGGTCTTTTAAACTAAATTTCATTTCATAGGTTGATAAAGAGACCAACACTGAGGAATCGATTAATGAGAACACACCAGTCCGACCCAAGGACAGAGCCAGCTGGAGCTCCAGACAGCGTCCCTTTGTCAGGAACAGCATGATAGTGCGCTCACAAACCTTCTCTCCAGGCGAACGGAACCAATACATCTGTAGGGTAAGAGGAAAAACACTTGGAATGAAGAGCTATTAACCGAAGAGTCATTTAACTTCTTGGGAATGAAGCATTAATGACAGTGAGTCATGTACCAATTTTCCCTGCAAGAAGCAGAGCCTGTGCTTTCTCTAGAGTCTTTCTTTCCCTAACTGACCTGATGCATACTAGAATTGACTTTCAGCAGAGTTGCACACTCTTGCAAAACATCTCTACTAGGGAAAAAAATACATCCTATTGGAGACAAGTAACACAGATGCCTGTGCTGGCTCTCTTCAAAAAGTGTGTTTCCCTGCACATCAGCAACTACAACACTCATAGCAAAATAATTTGTTAAAACATGAAATAGAATTCACTGTAAAATGCCATTGCATTACCATATTTTAGTAATGCAACCATTTAAGGGTAACAGTGTGGAAAGAGCTCAGTCATCAATTTTAAATATCGCTTTGTATCTCAACTGGTTTTAAATCTATGCAGCCCAAATCCTGCTGTAATTGCATCTTTGAAAGATGTGCAAGTGCTGCCTCAGGGCTGGGTTTTAAACATGGCTTTGGCAGCTAAGTTCCCAGTCTCTCTAGATCTATGGTAGTGTGGAAAAAAGAGATTTAAATTGTCAGCCTTGTTGCTGTTAAACTAACTGTAAAACTTGTGTGTTTAAAGATTTAAGCATGGATTACCAGCTCTATAGATTTTAATTACAGATAGCCTAGAAAAGGCAGTTTATTTTGATCTTTAGTTTCCACAGGTTGCTCATACAAGTATGACAGGTTTGGGGTTTTTTTTAATAATACTTATGCTTTAATTCTCCGGTTCAGTTAGAGGCAGTTATCTTAATCATTTGGGAACATTAAAGTTGATCACTTCTCTGTGATTCTCATTGGCCTAAAAAAAATAGATTGATAGTCAATACCTACATACTTAAATAACTATTCCATATACCCTCCAGAATGAAACACAGCAGATTGTTTTCTAACAGTCTTCACATAATTTGCATATTTGCATTATTGGCTGAATTCAGAACCTAGCCTTCATCTTAATTCCTGTATTAGAACTTAATTCCTAAATGGAAATTAGTAGTATTGGCAAAACGTGTAGCCTTAGCTTACTGCCTGTGTAGGTCCTCAACAGGAAGAAAAACTAGTTGCTCTGGTAGTTTAGTTAGTGTAAATTCTAGCAGTTTTTCCATCTGCAAAAGTGTTGGGCTTTTGTATCTTTGAACATTGCTACATACCTGCTGCCAGAAGCCAGAATAAGAAAAAAAGCTTTCCTTGAATAAACAATTTTTTTTCTCGTTGTGTATGGTATTGCCTGGAAGCAAAGTGCCCTGGGAAAAAAACACCTTTGCACAGATGAATGTTTTGCAGTTTCAGAAATTCTTGTTGTCCACTGCTGGGGCTCCAGAGTGGGCACTGTAGCTGCAACCAAATTCACAGGGAGGGTGGAACAGTGTGAGTCTCTCCAGTCCCAGACCTCAGTTTGCATATCCAGCCTTGCTTTTTGGTGCTGTACAAGAGGAAATCACCTGTTGGATACACTCTGGTGAGCTGTCAGCTGCTCTCGATTCAGAAGTGATGGCCTGGCTTTAAGAGAGCACCTACTCTCATATGATGTTCAGAAAACACAGAGATCTTGGAGGCCTAAAGGACAGAACCAAAATCTGTTGGCGCCTTTAAAAAAAATCCCTTGAAAAGTGCTTAAAGAATATCAGTGATGACAGCTGCGTCTCTGTATCCAGGGGTAGCTCCTAGTAGTGGCTTATGGTAAAAAGACAGATTTGTCTCTTGAGAGGTGTGCTTGTATTGCAAGAGGTTGTGTTTCTCACCCTTAGCTCTCAGCCAGTCCTGTGTAAGCACGCTTTAGGACTCTGGCTTCACATACTGAAATGTTAGCAGAGTGATTCTTTTTGTCTGTCCTTCTCTGAAGAGGAAAAATACATATCCTGCAGAGAGATGCTTCTGTTTTCTCTGGAGGTTACCACCTGTCAGATGCCAATGCATCTAACAGTCACTCTGCACTGATGGATATGGAACTAATGCTGAAGTTAAGAAGAAGCTACTGCTGAGCTGTGGCACATAATTTTGAGAGGCAGGAAGTGCTTCTGAGGGAAGCTGTAGGCACACCTGTATTTGTTACAAATAATACAAAAATACTGCTTGTTGGACAGATGCATGTCTACAGTAATTTACCTTCCCTGTAGTAATTCATTAAAAGCCTGCCCCAGGTAAGTGAAATTCATAGTTTGTATCTGTCAGTACCTAATAACCATAGTTACCTTCCTTGCATTCCTAAAGAGTCCACTTGCTCTTTACTTACTATTAATTCAGTAAGATCAATAGTTGTCTTGTGTAGGATTAGAATTTTGGAGTAGATGCTGATTCTAGTTGCAGATTTTTTTACTTTATACTAAGAATACAACCTACATGTATATCAACACTGAGGTTCTCTTGACTGGGTATTTTGACACAGATGTATATGAATGTCCTTTATTTCTCTTTTTGTTGTGTACATTTTCACAGTTGAATCGAAGTGACAGTGACAGCTCAACACTAGCCAAAAAGTCTCTCTTTGTAAGAAATGCCACAGAACGACGGAGCCTAAGAGTTAAACGGGTATGTGCTCTATTAACAGGACATGGTTTAGGACAAAGTACAGGGAGAGAAGGAATACCAAACAACTTAAAGGATATGCTTTATTGAAAGTTTTTCAGCAAAACCAGTGCAAGTACCACGTGTAGTACTGTAGTTTCACATTGAAATCTTAACACAGTGGTCCCAGTCCTACATCTTCGCTCTCCAACAAAGCGTGTGCTGTTTTAGTTGTGGCTGAAGCCAGCAGGCAGACACTGCTGCTCAGCATCATGGCATTTGTTGTTGAACGTGAGTTACTGCCAAAGGGATCTGGGTTAAAGAACCTGAGTATTACAAAGTCACACAGGGAGGCTTATACTGCACAAAAGTCAACGCTAGCAACGTACATCTGAAGCAAATTTTGGTGGAAATTTCAAGGATTTAGATGTCCTTTTAAAGGGATTCACTCTTTTCCAAGTGTTCAAGTAGAAAAAGAATTGAAGAACAAGAGAGTAAGATGCTGTTTCTCTTGCATGAAATTAATTCTTACATAAATTGAGAGAGTTATATTTTGATCTTAATTGTAACTAGAAAAATAGTCCCATGGAAGGCATGTTACCAGGTAGCAAGATTGCATTTTGCATAGAAAAGAAATACTAAATAGTCTGGGATGGCTTCTCCTGCCTGACTTACTCATATGAAAAGTCACTGTGAAAGGACAGTAAATACTGTGAAATACGCTGAAGAAATGCATGTTTACGGAGTTTGTAACATTGTGTGTTTGGTTAGGCCTTGAAAAAGCAAATGTTTATAAAAATAAATAATGTAATTGAAATCTATGGGGAAATATGTGTAGTGTTGGGTCTCCTGGCAGTGTCATCCTGGGGATCAGAATGTTTTTATTGGTTTTAATCTATAAAATGTGCATCTGGTTGGAGAAACTTTCGCATTTATTTTTAGCTAGTGACTGAAGAAAAATTCCAGGATACATGAATTTTTGTACTTAAAAAAAAAAGACTGCTAAAGAAAAACAAAAATAAAATTTGAGCTTTTCTGACTGTATTATGTCAAACCCTCCTCTAGCCTTTCTATATGTTAATTTTTATTCTGTTTCCCAAATGATCCAGCCTGTTTGCCAGCCGATCATGCGAAGAGCTACGCAAGAATGCCCCGTACGCACTTCCCTTGACTTGGAGCTGGATCTCCAGGCGTCACGCACAAGGCAGAATCGTCTGAATGATGAGCTTCAGGCCTTGCGGGACCTTAAACAAAAACTTGAGGAAATGAAAGGCAGAGGAGAGGCAGACCTTCCCCTGTGTGTGCTAGAGGACGAACGTTTCCAGAAACTCTTGAAACAAGCTGAAAAACAAGTATGAGCAGGTTCAGATATGTGTGAATAAGTAGGCATATATGCTCCTAACTTTGCCTTAAATTTACTAAGGAATTTGGTCAATCGTGTTAAAAGATTTTTACAGAAGCTGACATTTGACTAAATACACCTCTGAATTACATAATGTAAACTGTTTCTTTACTGGTCAATACTACAGCATTTAAACCTATAATTTTAGGTAGTATTTTTCTAGTGCCCTCTAAATACTTTAGTAATTCAGAGTAGCAGTTCTATTATTTGGAGTAATAGTTGTGGTTGCTGTAGTAAAATAACATTTACTTAGAAGTTAATTTAAAATTCTTACGTTCCAACCATACTTCTACAGACTTGTGTATGCTCTCTATCCTTCAGCGTCGTTTGGTTTGCAGGCTGCACAGAACTTGTATTCAAAAGATGCTTGTAACAGGTAGAGAGAGGCAATGACCATTACTTAGAGTGGTAAGGGCATGTGTAAAAGGCTTATTTCTTTATTCAGGACATAAAGAAAATTTTGGCAAAGGAAAGCCAAATTCTATTTTCTATGCAATGGTCCCTAAAACAATATAAGTATATATGCACTGCCATAAGGTAGGAAGATGCCCTCATGTGAATAAAAGAGAAGAAACAGGATAGAAGAATGAGATGCAATGGTAAGAAGTTGGGATGTGGAAAATTCCAACAAGATACATCAAAAAGATGTTGTAGGGGTTTTGTTATGTTTTTCGAAGGTTGTTTGTTTTTTTAAATCATTAGGGAGATCATAGACTGGAATAGGGGCCTAGAGAGGTTGTTAGAGGAGGAAAAAACCCAACCAAGCAAAAAAACTTCCACTCAACGTGCACAGTTGGAGGTATTCATGACCTAACTGCTCTAGCATCACCTACTCTGAGCTGGAGCTTGGAGTGTATGCCCTCTGGAGCCCCTTTCCCATCCATGGCAGTCAATGTACACCAGTTTTCCATGAGGGCAGGTTGTGAGTGACAGCCAGGAAGGGTCTGTTCTCTTTAGCTATTTATGGTTGATAGAAATTAGTGTTTTGATGACACCAAGCTATTGAGAGTAGTAAAAATGGAAACTTTTTCGTAAGGTGCAGAGGTCCTCCTAATATGTAAGCAATAGTTGTTGGAGTTCTTTTGTTGGTTTGGTTTTTTTTTTTAAAGCTAAATGTCAGTAAATAGCCTTGTGTAGAAGAGGGAAGGGTGATCCTAATGTTTACATATACAAAGAGGAGCTCTGAATTAGATGTTAGGAATGCAAGACTCTGGATGTAAGGAACAAAAACATCAGCAAAAACATCACAGCAATCAGCAGATGTCGAAAAGCAAATAATACAGGAATGAGTAAGAAAAGAATTTAGAACAAAACAAATACTGTTATGCCTGTAACTTAAACATTATTCATTTCTTGTTCCCCTAAACTACAGAGGGTCAACAAGGATGGTCAAAGGAGGAAACAGCTTTCATGTTAGGAGTGGCTAAGTAGCTACAACTGAAGTGTATACAATCACGAGTGAGATGGAGGAAAGCAATAAATCATTGTCTTTTATTCTACAGGAAGTAGAGAATTGAAGAGGTGGCAGCTTAAATGCAAGCAAACGTAGCACAACATTCAGAAACTAAAAATGTTTTCGACAGAACATTGAGTGCTGCAAGTTTGCACAGGTTCAAAAGTTTATGATTTTATAAATTTTATAAATTCATGGAAGAAAAATACATCAGAGGTCATTAACTGTAATGTTACCATATACTTCAAGAAGCCCTCGAATGTCTAACAGCTTAGGAAACAAAACCTTCTCCCAATATGTTCTCCCAACCCTGTGTTTATGCTCTGTTCTGTCTTCCTGTCTCTCTTGGTATCTGCTGTTCACTATAGTTAGTGGAGTTCTAAAATTACTATAAAGCACTAGTAGAGTTTAGGCTGAGCACTGACAAATGTCAGAAAATACCTTGGGCAAAATGGGGTAGAGTGCAGTGTTAAAACATCACACAGTGTAACTGTGGGTTTTTTACCATGTGAATTCACTGAATGAATGTGATCTACATTTTAATCCATAAAAATAGTAGCTTATAGAAAAGAAGTATAGCTAAATTAATTCAGTTCATAGTTTATATCTAATGGTGGATGCAGGATAGAAATGATAATTTCTGATTGTTTAATTTAAAACTACTCCCACTCTAAAGCTATTCCCACTAGAACATAGTATGACTCTGCAACATTTAATATTATGAATCCTTTGGATTTGTGGTTTATTTCAGCTGACTCTTTCAAGGCAGCAGATAAGTTTGTCACATTTTATATTGCTGGTGTCAGTGATCGACAGCATTACACACACTGCCGTGAGGAATAAGGGCAATAATATACATTCCTAAAATATATAGAGGCAATAGCACAGCATCAAAGTCCTCTTTTCAAAGGTAGAAGTCAGAACAATGATCACAGTCACTCCACCTCTTTGAAGAGTGCTTACAAAGTTTCTAGAAATATTTCTACCCTTAAAATTGTTGCCTTCCCCTGTGGAGCGAAACAAGCCTGAGAATGCTGTACTCTGCTGTCAGTGTTTCCTCTTGGGTTAGCAAAACACAGCAGCCTCGAGAACATTGTCATAGATTATTTTTTAGATCCTGCAGGCATTATAATGGCACAGACTAATGCAGCAGCTGGAAACGCCAGAGAAATTGAGAGAGTCTCAAGTGGAAAATGAAACCGCAGATGTGGGGGATGTTGAAAATCAGTGGCTGCTTGCTAGCACTCAGTTACTCTGCTTGAAGCCAAATACAGAGACTCCATACCTTCCCTCCCCTTCCTACCACACCTTCCTAAGTACAGCAAGTATGTAAAGCCCACTAATACCTGCAGATCAGAAAACAGTAGGTAATTCTGTGCACCAGAAGCATTTTCTCTTGTTTAGATTGGATTTTTGTGAGAAATCATGCAGTGTTTTGAAGTTTGTCTTAACTCCTCATACAAGTAAGTTTTCAGACACCTGCTGTCCTCTGAAGGACTTCTTCGTTTATATCCAAAGAGATTCCTGTAAAGATCTGTATGTATCTTCTTTATTTCTTTTCAGTACATCTTCTGTGTAGAGGTAACCTGTAGTTGTCATTAATACCACAAGTATATTCTTGTTCCGGTGTTTTGGTGTTTAGCACAGTTACAATTTTTCCTTAGATTCAGTTTCTTCTATACAAAAAACATGGAAGAACGGGACAGGAAATAGTGTTTTAGCTTTAATTTTTATAGTGTTTCTTCTTTGTCATCTTAAACTAATTTAAGCTTAAACTAAGCCCAGATAGAGGATTCCAGTCTGCAACTGGAATCTGCACTTATTTTTGGTAGATAAGCGCCAGATTTTTGGGACTTATTGAATTAGTGTACTTTTTTATTAGTGTACATTTTATTAGTGTACTTTTCCATATTTTATATAGATCACTCAAGAAACATGATGCAAATGCAAACACAGTCATGTACTTACTTTCTCCTATGCATACTCCCAGAGACATTGGGCTGAAATCCAAGTTTCTCTGAGAGCATCCTGAAAAAATAAATGGATTCAAAAATGAAAAAAGAATACATGCTAATAGAGAGTATGAAAACAAAGAAGTCATCTATGCTGTTAACCTAAAATGCAGTAGTCACAAGAATCTCATGTATAGTTAGGGAAAGGATAAAATTAGAAAATTTTGAAATATTGTATGTTTACTGCTTTGATGATAAATATTAACTAGGGGAGCTGGTAAAACATGTCCAGTGACATACGTAAAATTAATTAAGACATTACCAGTTGTAGGTTGCAAATTTATGCTCACTATCTAATGAAGAAAACTATATTTATAGGTTAATTTCATTTTAAAATCATAGCTATTTTGGAGTTGGGGAGTGAAGAAGTCAACAGCAGTACAAGGTGACAGGATTTTGTGCAAGTTTTTGAAAGTGTGATGCTCTTTTGTGTAAAACACTTTCATATAAAACACCAGAGTGCGTTTCAACACACAGAGAGTACCACTATCCTGCTGTGAACAGCTTTCTTATAACTACCCAGTATGAAACTGATAGTATGGACTAGCTCTTTTGAATTAGTTGGTTTTGTTGTTTAGGAGTCTACTGGGTTGAATTCAGAACTAGGGATGTGAACTCCTAAGTTACAAACCACCTTGAAGATTACCGTTTCTGGCTTGCATGTGTGTTTTAATTTGAGGTAACAGAACAGCATTTTCGAGTGTCTAAAGTTAAGAATCAGAAATTAACCTCTTTAGAACTTTATAGTTGTTTAAGAATGTGAACTGCTTCTATTGAATTTTGATGGCTGACGAAATTCAAACTACAATAAATAACATTTGTCTGATGGTGCCTGCGGTCTAGAAAAGAAAACTAAGTGTACACTTAAGGTGGCACTGCCCATGCCATGTACCCTACCCATTATGGGGGTGATAATGCATGTGTTAGGGGATTCGCCCACATGTGGACAGTGGCTATTGGTCTAAGAAGTCCAGGTGACCTAAAAAGTGCTGCTGTTCAAATTACTGAGTGTTCAGAAACCCTTGATTAAGCTTTTTAAAAACCCAAGCGCAACTGTTAATAGCAGTCTTGCCGAAACGGTGGATGGCACAGCTGTGATTGTCCTGTTGATGCAGCACTGCTTGGTAAAGACATAGAGCCAGGAATACTAAGGTACAGAAATACAGTAACTTCCTGGGGAGTATGTAGCTGCTCAAAAATGTTCACGAGTGACCTTTGATCTGTTGTTACCACTGATGTTCTGTTCACTTGCCTTGGCTTTTACACCTCTACAATGCAAATGGAAAAAGTACGTCTTGTGCAAAATAGGTGCCATGTCCTCAATAAAAGCACAAAAGTTCATGTTCCTTGCTAACAAGGTCAACAAAACGTGAAAGCATATTTTGAGAGCACACCTTCCTTGTTTTTCTGTCCGTCATTTTAGAGTAGTTATAAGTAACTTTACAGAGAGTTTCATTAGGAAATAAAAGTATCTTACATGGAAAGAGAATCAGTGGCTCCCAGCTCTAAAAAGATACTTGGATAGACAACACATGTTCATACAAATTTAGGTATTGCCTTAAAAAATATCGAAATTTATAAGACCTAGTAGCCACCTGTGATGGCATGGTATTTGTTCTATTTACTTTTTTAGGAAAAAAACTGTTTCTTATTTTGTGCCCATGGCCTAGGCTTGTGATGTCAGTCTTTTGTCTTGCAGACCCTTTATATAGAGATTATCATAGATTAATTTAGGTTAGAAAAGATGTCTAATATCATTGAGTCAAACAGTAAGCCTAACACTGCCAAGTGTTTTGCTTGACACAGAAGAATCATTTCTTTGAAATGAGTAATTGTTCATTATCAGCAAAATACAGTTATTTTTCTTGTTACAGACTGAACAGTCAAAAGAAGAGCAGAAACAAGGTTTAAGTGCTGAGAAATTGATGAGGAAAGCTTCTAAGGATGTGTGCCGGCTACGAGAGCAGAGCCAGAAAGTGCCACTGCAGGTGCAGTCATTCAGGTATGGCCTGTTCTGCTTTTCATGCCTTTTTTAATGTAGTGAAGTAACCTGAATTATTTATAGATATAATCAGGTGTTCCCTGTAACGTTAGTCAAAAGTCCACACGCTTTTGCATTGCCAGAAGCATTGCACGTTTCTAACATAGCTCTAAGTTGGAGTTTCGAAGGGCCAGGCCTCGGTAACTTGCTCATGTCAGAGGTGGCAGTGTGTCAGCTGAGCTGTGGTGGTGCAGAAGCCGAGGGGGAAATTTCAGACCTCTGTGTGACATCTGCTGTAGGCAGGCCTGTGTGCGACTGTTGTCATGGCTCACCTCACCCACAGCAGGTTGACGGTGGGCTTTAAGTCTTGGGATCTCTTCTAGTAATGGCAGCTGCCTGAAGCAAAGCACTCCTCAAGGAGAGGTAGAACAGGATACATCTCATCAGGAAACTGCTTAACCACTCCTTTTGCCTTGCTCAAGACTTACTAGTAAAGAAAGATCTTCAATCCCTCCTCCTTTCTCTTTCCCTTCTCCTTTTGGTTGTGGGAACAGCAACCAATTACTTGAAGCAATTAATGAAGTGTTCTTTCTTAGCATAAACCGGCATGAATACTTTCTATCTCAAATCTTAATTTTAACTGGTCTAAATTCCTAAAAGGCTGGCCAATAAGTGGCCTGAAGGCCACACTTATATATAAAAATAAATATTAATCTTTTGATTGAAAAATACAGCTCTTGCTCTTGAACATAGAAATAATACTGCAAGTTAATTTGATCTGTTTTGTCAGTAACACGTTTTTAAAGTTTGGATTTTTGATTCCTTTATAGGAAATTTAAGTCAGCTACTAAAAAATGTGAGATATTCTTCCTTTTCTAACCGTCTTTTGTGAGCAGTTGGAGAAATACATAAACAAGTAAGGGCCTGTGAGGTGACATGTATTGCAAATCACAGCTGTAAGTGATGCAGAATCAAAACAAGAGAAAAAAGGGTTCCTCAGCAAAGAACAGCTGAGTTATTTATCTTTAGTGTGAAACTCAGAGCATCTTCAAACAGTTTTCACCTTATTGCAAGTCTTAAGAAAGAGTTTTGGTCAGTGCTGGTCTTATGACAGTCATCACAGACTGCTGCCTAAATCTACAGGAGCATATAATAGCGCTCAAGACATTCCCCTGCAAGAAGGGTATCGAAACACTCCATTGTCCTTTATCTTCTAGTTATCACACAACTAGGAGGAGGAATCCAGTTTAGGGAGTTGAATTTGCTCTGAGCTACTATTTTTAATGGAAACTTAAGCCTCACCAGTGGAAAACATGGTTTGTCTTCTGGACAAATACCTCCTGCGGCTGAATTGTACATGCCCTGCTAATTAGGCTTGTTACAGTGCTGTGGCCTCAGACTAATCACAGACAGGCATTTTTGAAGCTCTCAAGAAGAATGACTCTTCTGAGCTTTAATTTTTAAGCCCCTAATACTTATCTTCTGCTTTCTAGCCTGCTGCTAGGCAAGCCTGTGTAAACTTGTTATGCTTCAGTAATTTCTTAGTTCATAGGAGACAGAAATGGTAACAGTACAGGGGAAGCAACTGGAGAATGGGTTGACAATTCTGCTTCTCTAACTCTTGCCCAGACACAACAATTCCCACCCTGCCCTTTTCCCATGTCAGAATAAAATGATTTCTTTTGCCTTTTCATCCCCCTGCTGAAAATGTCATCATAGGAAATTCAGTGACTGAATCAATATTTCAGGCTTACCATTGCAGTTATTAATGAAATATTGATATTTTTTCTCTTTCAAAATTGGAGCTCCTTTTTACATAAATCTGCCTAAGAAGGGTATTATGTCACATGAATGTGACACATTTTTTTGTACATAAATTGTGTATTTTCCAAACCTCTGCTTTACAGAACTATGCTGTAACATTAGCAACTCTACAGTGGATGACATTGGAGTCGTGCCATAAACGGTAAAATAATCCCTTGTTTTCTTTTCTAATTTCAGGGAGAAGATAGCATACTTTACAAGAGCAAAGATCAGTATACCAGCCCTTCCAGCTGATGATGTATAATTATGCTTTTTCATTGAAGTGTTTTTCCATTTGTTCATCTCTTTTCAGATGAGCTTTGTAGTTTCAGTGATGTGCTTTCAAAGATCTATTTTACATTCACTATTGATATGTTTATTTGTAAAATATAGTGAATTGAATAGTTGTAATCTTAAAAAAATGACAAAAAAACCCAACAACCAGAAAACCAAAGTAGATTAATTTTGGTATACTGATGCTGATTTTGTACAGTTTGTATGTGTCACATGTGTTTTTATTTTGTAAAGATGGAACAAATGAACTAAGGCAGTACTAAGCAAGTATCCTGTTGAAATGCACTGTGTTAAGAAAAATGGTGTTCAACAGACAGTTGTTTATCTTTTCACTATTTTCATGTGAGGAGACTGTGAAGATGGCTGTTTTGCCATACAATATTTTTGTACAAGTGTGACTTTTATAGTTTAAAGTTAGCCACAAGCGTAAGCTCCTTTCCAGAACATCCAGGCTGCCTCACAACAGCTGCTAATTGCATTCATCACCAACATTGGAATTTTTTCTGAAAACAAATTTCTTCTGTTTTTGTTTTTTAGTACTTTGTAGGAAGAGATGGAGTTCAGAGTTTAGTTTTGTGAATGTACAGTACTTTAACCTGCACTAAAAGGTTTCTTGCATCTGCAGGAGAGCAACAAAGGCAAGGCAGACAAGTAACCCTAAAAACTTATTATGGGACTACCAAAAGGGGCAGCTGCTTTCTGAATGGGATGAATCAAATTCATAATTCCAACATTGATATCGAAATAGTTATATCCAGTGTACAGTTAAAAATGAGAGTTTCTCTCTGTTAACCTTTTGTCCTAGGGGGCTGTCTGATTGCTAACTAGGAATACATAAAGGTGTGTGTTAGGTTTACAAATATGAAGATGTTTCCTTTAAAGTATTTGTACCAGGAGAAAAATCTGTCACATGCTAACTCAATTATCAGAAGTCCTGTTGGTAAGGTAAACCCTTTCTGAAAAAGAAAAGCTCCAAACTCTAAGTCTGCACATATTTCGATACAATAAAAAACATTTTTTTAAATACACAGTTGACCCTGTATTCAGTTGAGGGTGCACAGGTTTAATGAATAGATGTGAATGGCTTGTTTCAAATTTGTCTTACATACTTCCTCCTAGCAGGCTGCTTCATCAGAAGGCAACTTAGATGCCTTCTCTTAGAAGTCCAGAACATTAGATGTAGGTAGGTTTTTAAGCAGTCCTGTCTTGGTAAAGCAATTGGGTTCTTATCTTCTGTGGGTACTGTGTAAGTAGGTGGACATTGCAGAGAACAGAATTATTTCGTTTTCTACTTAATATATTGCATTCAGATGTATTTCATTCACTCGCTAGTTTTCTTCCCCAAGCAACAAGCCACATTGCATGGACTTCATCTTTCAGATATGCTATAATTACTTGATGAGAAAATGGAAACAAATATAACCACTATATGGTAGCAGCTGTCTTAAATTCAAAGTGACAATTCTGTGATGAGAGGTCTGTGTAACACCCAAGGGTTTTGTTATGCACAAATACATCAGTTCACTGAAAAGTATAGCCAAACATGCTATTTTGGGCAAGATGACTGATTGAACATCCTTTATGAATGCCCCATTTGTTGTTTGTGTCTTGGGTTTGAGATAACATTCATGTTTGAAAGGTCAATTTTAGAAAAAAATCTGGAATTATTTAATGTAGAGGTGAAATGATGGTTGTCAGTTTCAACTTCTCAACTTGATTATATAAGTTGTTTGTAGAATGATATTTAGAGGTGTACTTTATGATTTTTCTTTTATTTATTTACAGTCTTATTTATGTTCTGTTTAATGTAGTTCAGTTCTGGTCATAAAAATATTTGACATTAAGGATGCTATTGTGAAAAATACTTAGAGCTGTCTAAATTCTTGCCAGATTAGCTAGTTTTCCTCACATGTTGAATAATTTAAAAAAAAAAGTATTATTGTGTGATTTGTAAGCATGAGATGAGGTCAAAACTTAAGTATTGCTGGGTTCAGCTTGCAAAACTCATTTGAAAATGAGAGACTTATACATATTCATGCTCTTAATTTTCCAGATTGGTAAAGTTGTACATATTTATAGGCAGCTTTTAAAAATTCTGGCTTTTTGGTTTTTTTTTTACTAATTCAGCTTATTCACACTTGAAAAACTCAATCGAATAAGCTAAAATACTACATACAAATAAGCTCCCATCAGTTTAAAGTTATAAATATTACTCTTAAAGTGGAATTTACTCTGCACAGTAGGGTACAACGAATGTAATTAGTTCTATGGCCAGGTACCAATGTCACTGCAGTTGCATATATATGAAAGTTAAATATCACTGGTACAAGAATATTTATCCAAATGAGCAAAGTTTAGCATAAATTGTAATAGAACACAAATCAAATAATTTTAAGATTATTTTTCTTTTTACTATTGCTGTGTTTATACTGTATTAAATATAAAATGCTCAGGACTGAACTAAATATTTAATCAGGTTATATTCTGAATGTGTTTCTGTTCTAATTTTGTCTGTAAGAGTATGCAAGTACATCACATAGATTAACTTGTCTCTGCACTTTTCATGTGTTTCAGTGATTGGAAAATACATTTTTTTAACAAAGCTCTTTTCCAGACCAGTGTTTTATTTAATTCTTTTATTGCTGTTCTATATCTCTATATGCTCTTTGCAGAAACAGATGGCTGCTACAGCTTTGTCAATGTAAAATCATGGCAATTTATAGAAAGTTCACATCAATCACTGACAGGTCTTAGGGTAAGTTATATAGGAACTGATTCATATACTTGAAGTTAGTTCTTTACATTCATGAAGTAAAACCTGCAATAGCAATGAACACAGTCGACTCCACTGGACAACATCTCATGATTATGCAGAAATACTGGCTTTCCTTAGAGAGGGAGAAAAAGAGATTGGGCAGGGATACAGGTGGTCATATTATCTCTCTCTCTCACGGAGTCATGATGGAGAATCTTGTATTACATGACATTTTGTCTGAGAACATTTAGTTTACTGTAAATGATACCGCCCAGCGAACTTCATTCAAAGTTGTACTGCATTAGGTTTTTGTTATGCATGTTGAACTGGCACTACAAACTGTTTCAGAATTAAACTAATATTATTTTTGTAAAAAATACTTTGTTTAAAGCAGCATCAGTAGGCGTTCTGCTATTTAAGATATGGTCAAGTCTCCATGCAGGCCTAGAGACTAAAAATTTTGTACTCACTTATTCTAAAAAAAACCCCAAGCCATACTACAAAGACAAAATCTGCAGTTGATCACATTTGGGAGAAATACAGCAGTGGATACTACTTAGTAAGAAAGAACCCCTCCCCCAATATTGTAAACAGTGACCTGCCTGTTCAGCAGATCTTTCTTGCTGTAATGCAAGAGTAAGAAATCGGAAAACCTGATATTTGCCTTTTTTAAAGTCTTCCATTTCCAGTTTCCAGATGTTGTTGGGCATCTTGTATATCTGCCATTGCATACTGCTCTGGTAATTGACAGTCAGATGATAAGCAGATTGTGGAGAGGAGTAGAGATCCTCCTAGAATTATAAAAAATCCACCAAACCAGCCACTGAACAGTGCATCCCCAATTTCCCATCTGGGCACAATCTCCAAAAATCCTGGATTATAGTGTAGGCAACCTAAGACACAGGGACTGCAGACATCTGCAAGAGTGTTCCTCCAAGTAGTAACAGATGTTTCTTTAGCTTCTGCTCTGTATCCTCCATCTTTAGGCAGTCCAAACCAAGACCAGAGATCACAACTTTCAGAAGTCCTAGTTGATTTGATGTAGACACTAAAATCCTGGAAATTTTGAATTCCAGAGGCAAAACTAGGAAAGAATTAAAATCCTTACGCTGTGTTCCTCCTACGCCATGGACTACACAGGTTTACCAGAGTCCCATGGTCCAAGCTCCAGTATATTTAGGTCTAAGCTGAGTTTTTTCCAGCCTGATAAATAGTTACAGGTCCTAGTTAAAATCCATCCTAGCACAGACAACAGAAATCCAGCAAACTGTAGCCTGTGCCTGGATGCCAAGGTCATTTTTTGCAGTCACAGAAGCGCCTAACTGCTGACTTTTGCAGGCATTGTTCCAATCAATTCTTTGTCATACTGTACATAAGCAAAAGTTAAAATAATGCTTTATGAAGCATGAAATACTTCTCCCCCTCCCTCCTGCTTTGTTAGCCTGGTTCCATGTGCTGGGTGGTGGTGTGGTAAACCAGTAGCAGAAGTGTGTGGCCACAGCTGGCTCACCTTTTGTTAGTTTTGTATTTGTTGTTTTTTTTTTTTTTAAGAAAAGCATATACTTGGCTTTCCATCAATCTGCTAAAACATTACAACAGTTCTGCTAGTTTTGGCATCTCACAGTTTGTTTCCATATTAAATTCTAATACTACATTGATGCACTTCCACTTAGAGAAAATGATGCTGTTTGCTCTGTGGCAAGTTAAATGTCGTATGTTTAAAGTCAAAGATTGCACAGCAACATATTCCAGACATGAGTGAATGGAGCTTAAGGAGCTGTGGATAGGATGCGTAATGCCTCAAGACTGTATCTGAAGAAGATAGCGTAACTATTCTTTAAATTAGCATTTCTCAGGCTATTTTTGTGCATAAAGTATGCAGGTGCCAGAAATGCCTAGAATAACTTGTATGGGCAGTTTAATGTGGTAGACTGGGAAAACACGACTTGCTAGGTATAAGGCACCCACACCATCACACCCCATGCACAAAAAGATATCTGCTAAGCATGCTACAATTTCAGAAAACTACTATTTCCAAATACACAGAAAAACCATTTGATGCAATGCAGGTATTTATAGATTGTTTAGGATAGGAAATCTCCTCTAATTTGTACATCACTGCGTTAGGCAAGTGGAAAACTGAAATAGCGAGTCAAGCTTTGAGGCTCATTTCATTGGTTACATAAGAAAGGAAGCACATTTTTGTTAAAACCCAAGCTGTAAGAGAACATGCATATTCATTTTCAGGATTTTACAGTGCAGTTGAGAAGCAAAAGCACCTCTCCTGCAGAGTTTACAAAAATTTCAGCATTCTTCTCTGAAACACAGTTTTAAGCAGTTCCCCAGGTGCGAAAACACACCACCTTCCAATACCAGTGTATGGAGAAAACAGACATAAATTTAGGAAATCAGCTAGGTAACAAAGAGTCCTTTGAATTACTACTGGAACAAGCTTCTGGCTTGCACTAAGGTTTGGAAAAGATAGGACAGTATTTCTGTACTGCTTTAAACCTTCCATTTTAAGGCCTAGTTTCAGTTTCCGAGCGTTGACACTGATCCTGCTGTTCTGCTACTGTGTAATGGACTGAAGACGGATGGACTTCAGTGGAACAGATTGTGCAATTAAGTAGGGATCCTCCTAATATTAGACAAAATCCAGCAAGCCAGCCAACAAACAATGCTTCCCCAAAATCCCACCTGGGAACAATGTCTGGTATATTCTCATCCCAAAACTCCTGGACTGTGGAATGGGCAACCCAAGACACTGGGACAATAGCTGTAATCCCCGATATCCAGACGAGCATTCCTCCAAACAGCAACAACCGCTTCTTTTGTTCCTGTTGTCTTTCACCAATTTTCAAACAGTCCAACCCAAATCCTGAGAGCAAGAGGCCCAGAAGCCCTGATCCATTGGAAAAAAACATCAAAATCCTAGAAATCCTGAGCTCTGGAGGCAAAGCTAGGAAAGAGTCGAAGTCCTTGCATTGCATTCCCCCTTCTTCCTGTACAACACAAGCTTGCCAGAGTCCCATGGTCCAGATCTCCAACTCATTCAGTTCCAAGTTAAGATTTTTCCACTGGGGTAGATAGGTGGTGAGACAGGACAGGACCCATCCCAACAGAGAGAACAGTATGCCACTTAATTGCATCATTGGTTGATAGACCAAGGCCATTATAAGAGCAGAGTCCTGAAAGCTTGAGAAGGAAGGAAGGTCTCCCCAGCAGTTCTATACCAGCTGCTACCTTGAGTGATGGTGGAAGCTATGATGGTTTTAGTTTTCTGCTTCCCCAAATATAAGCCCTTGCTATTAACCCTTTGCAAGCTCTGAAACACTTTTTTGTTCTTCATGAATATAAAGTTTCACATAAAGGACGAAGGGCTTCACTAAACCATGAGTTAGGCTTTCCGATAAGGATTTGATCTGTTACCTTCCAATTTGCTTGGTAAAATTATATCCCAATGCCTGATGATTACAAGCCTGAGGATGAACAAAGAGGGCTCTATGACCCCTCACCCTAAAACACAACAGAAATCTTTGTGCTTCAATACGGATTAATTAGATTTTAAGTGGTGATAAAAAGGCAGCTCTGTGTGCAACAGGACTTCATTGTAATAGCTAAATTTGAGATTTCAGGGATGTAAATCAAGGCCTTGTAAAGAAAGGTAGACTGTTTGCCTATAATCTTTATTCTTAGACTTCCTCAACATACATAATGGCTTATCTTCCACTGCCCTGTTCTATGTCCCCAGCACTGTAAAAGACGCTTTGTAAAAGATCCCTATGTTTCACATTTTCTACATTCATTTCTTTTAAAATGGGCTTTGTTTTGACAGACTTTTAAGGGGAAAAGGAGACGGGTATGGTGAAAGTACCATAGAAAATGAAATCCTAGACATCCCTCCACCATAATGAACCCAGGCAGATCATCAGCCAGTGTAAACTTTACCTGCCCCAGGACTTCAGCAACACCATGGTAGCAACTTACAACAGCTTGGTGTCCCCTTTCCTAAAGCAAATGTCCCAGATGGCACACAGTGTATACACTTAGTATCTATATCAACAACATTTGGCACTCAATGCTCCCAGGGCCAGGAATGCCTAGTACACCTTTCTGATCAAAGCAAGATACCATTATGCCATTACCCCATTAGGAAACCCAGCTTTTTTCCTCCTCTCATGTCAGCTACACTTGTGCATGTCTACAGGGTCAGCAAGGTCATCTGTTTACTGTTCCCCTCCCCACATGTAACAGCACAGCCTTTATGGGAGGGAGCAGGAGCTGAGCAGTGTGAACACATGCACATGTGTATGACCCAGAGATGTTTTCCAGTCTTTCTTGACTTCATCTCCTAGATGTGATAATGAACATATCTGTATATTTTTAATTCTCAGTTGCATAAAGTGAATTATGTGATGGGAAAACATAACACCGCTTTTGAAGATTTCCAAAATCCTGGAGGGTATCATCAAGAAATATCACTGTGAGAAAATCTCTTCTTCTCCATTTCTGTATGGAGTTGTAATTTCTAACCCTTGTTTTTTCCTGTCACAAGCTGTGAAAGAACCAGCACAAGGAAAGATGATCTATTTCCCTTTATCTTATGTACCAGCCCAGTCCAATGGCTTTTACTTGGTCAAAAATTACCATGCACAAGAGCAGGAATCCTTAAGGATATAACTGACAACACTGAGAACAGATTGACGCAAGCCATCCACCAGGCAAAAGAAGACAGACCAATCCCACATTCATTCTTTCATTTGGACTCCAGATTGTACTTTCAGATTTGGCAGTGTTGTTTCTCTCCCCCTTCTCTGCTAGAGTGCTAGTTCTGGAAATCATCATGACTTTCAATGAGAATCTCCATAACGCCATTTGAATAATTTTTGAGATAAACAACCACACTCCAGGAGTGACTCTGCTCCTTCAGGGGCTACGTGTTTATCTCACTTTAAAAATCACAGTTATCGACAGACTGGAAGCCTGTTGCATTTCTCTTAACTGTGAACATTTAATATTTTCTTCTCTGCTCTCAATTCCAACAGTCCATGTAGTGTGAGAGCACAGGATCAGGCATGTGAAGTCCATTCATTTTTCAAATGTTGATTACAGCTGGAACAGTGTGCCAGCCTTCAAATTTTAGCCATCAGAAGCACTGGGAGTGCTGCATGAGTAAGATCTGCCAATTAAGTTCTGCAACTTACTTTTAACCATGCTTACTTTCAACTTAGGGCAAACAAAGCTTCCTTACACTATCCTGGATAGATTATATATAATCCTTGTGTGATTATATATAATACAATATATATTATATATAATACAATATATATTATATGAGATAGATATATATATATATATTATATGGGGGGGGGCTGTAAGGTAACACTTCCCTTGTCACCAGGACAGCAATAAGGGTCTGAAATGCCTTTGCTTGAAACTTACTGATCTTATGACAATCTCAGCTGAACTGGGATATGTACATTCTCGAGTCAGTCACTGCCTGAGTCCAAACTCCCTTGTCCTTTTTTCACATTTTCCCTACCTACTATTATTTCTTCTCTCTCATCTAAAAATATCTCGTTCTCAGAATAATTTTATTTTGGTAGACTTGTGCCTACACAGATGGTGAGATGTCAGAGTTACTATGAAACCCAGGGGCTAGAATTGGGCTCCCATCAGTTTCTGCCCTACTGCTCACAGTAATTTGAAACACAAGCCCAAGGTTCACTGTTATATTGCCATGAGAAGAAACATCTGCCGACATCTGCACAGCCTGAATCAACAGATCATCTCAAGGGGTTTAAGTGGAGATGGCCACTGAAAGATGCCCCCAGGCTGGTGGGACAGGGAAGCTGCCTGCCAGGGACCTCTGAGCCAGAGCCGGGGCCCACGCACAAGCGAGCTGCCCCAGGACAGCTCTGCCCCTTCTGGTCTCCCTGCTCGCCTTGCCAGCCTCTGCAGCAAGGACTGTGCTTGTCCAACACAAGCTTGTCAAGAAGAAAAGGAAGAGCAGGTACAGCTATCACTGACCAGTGTGCTTTCAAGTAAGGAAGGTGAGAATCAATTTAGAGGGGATTTTGAGTGGGTTTAGAGCAAGTATTTTTGTATTCTTTTTTCCTATAGATTTTAAAGCCTGATGTATGTAACATACAGCAATACCACCCTACAGAGGCTTATACACCTAAACCAACCTGAACCTGTAGGAAGTGAGGTGCAGAGAAGAGAGTCTTCTGGTCACCCATGCAGGCCAGCAGAGACTCTCCAGAGCATCAGCCGCCCTGAAGCCAGGCACTTGTCACAGACACACACAGTGGTACATCTTTGCGCTTGCTCCTGTTGCCATATGACTGTTTCAGCAGCCAGTTCTGTGAGACATTGAGCTTTCGTACCTCATGTTACAGACAATGCCTGTGAAGAATATAGCACAGGTCACGATCAGGTTCCTACAGGCTCAGGAATATTTTTTAAAGCATTGGAGATCACGTAATTCATTCAAACTAGCTCCAAGCATCATTTTGCAAATTGATTTTCACTACACTGAAGGGGAATAGGAGTGGTCAGCATGCATATCGTTTTATGCAGTTAAGTGCATGAAATTTTTACTCCCCATAAAACCATTTCAGGTTGAATACAAGGATTTTGAATCTCATTACAAGTATTACATAGTCCCTCAAAAGCTACACTAACTCTTCTGGGAACCTCCATGGTGAGAGATGGATACATTAATACTTTAGCAGCTAGAAAGAGTAGTAGGGAATTGTTGTCTTTACACAGCTCAGCAGCCCACACAATTATCCCAATGTTTTGTGGTCAGCATAAGAGGAAAAAATATCAGGTGCAGGACTTTGGGATCTGATTAGGTAATTTAATACCACAAAAGCAGTATTATGAGACTGGCACTTTCCTATACTTTCAGTTCCTTCATAAAGCATAATCATGTTCATTTTGTGGCTTGTTTATTCTCCTTCAATGCTCCAAAAGTGTGCTCATCTGTGAAGTACAATGATCTCCAATAGCATTCCCCAGATACTACCATTATTTTCTCTAAACTGAAGATAGTCATGGAGTTCCCTAAATATTTTTTGTTGCTCATTTAAATGTCAAGTACTGTCATGAGTCATTCACAGGTCTCTCAATTTAAGATTCCAATTTTATAGATGCATATGAAAAAGATGGAAATAAGAGCTAGTGTACAGATTTTCTATGACAATCTTAGTTACAGCCAGTGAAACATAGCTACTGTCAGAAGCTGGCAAGGTAGTGTCTTTAGCATCTTAATACAAGTGAGTTAATTCATTCAATCCTTTGCTTTCCACATTATTGCTTGAACTGGAAGTTGTAAGTGTTAGTGTTTTCTTACCCATCTAAGAACACATTTCTCTGTGTGCTGGAGCTTCTTTGGGGTTTGCATATCCAATGTGCTCTTCAGTGAAACCATTGAAACACCAAGAAAAAACCACAATCCATACTGCTGCTATCCATACTGACTTACTCTAGTCTGCATTTAAGTGTACTTTGACAAAAAATATTATTTGTATTGGTAGAGCCTAAGGTTTCACACAAAAGGCCATATCACCTCTTCTGATCCCCCCTCCCCGGCACGGGCAGTGAGGACACCCCAGCAGTGCAGCCACTGCAGATGGTTTCACAGCACTGGTGCACCAGGGCTGGCACAGCAAGGCAAAGCTGGCCTGAGCACAGCAGTAGGAGGTGAGCATCAGCACCTTCAGAGGAGCCAGGAAGGGGCTGCAGGGCCCTCTCACAAGGGAAAAAGGCATAGCCATCTCCGGCCTTCTGAATCGGACCTCCTTCCACAAAAGGGAATATTCCCGGCTTTTCAGTATTGCAGGGACTGCCCAAACCAGCATACCTCTCCTTTACAAACCTTGGATATAATTCGTTAAGCAACTTTACAAGAGCCTGTTATGTATGCAAAAGAAATGTACTTCTCTGATTGAAAGACCTTGCTAACAGTTTCACTTCTGTAAGATTAATCAAAAGCTTAAAATAGGATGTCATGTAGAATTAATGGCAGTTGCACAAGATCTAGAAAAGAAAGGCACTGAAAGAGTCAAGCACAGCAAGGTGAAACTGTTGATTTCTGCTTTAGGGACTTATTCAAAGGTTGAAATGAGAGAGGGTAGATTTGCCATCATTATACTGGAAGAATAAAGAATGCTTTAAGGCTCACTACTCCAACCTTTGCAGAAAATTTTCCATCACCATCCCAATCCAGACTTCAAAGTGAGGGTTGACTGGGTCAGAAAATTAGCCTTATTCTTCAGGGAACTATTTTTGATATACTGTCCATACAGGAGATTACTGTAAGTATGAAAATTCATGTCACTTGAGTGATTGGAATGTGATTTCCTTGAATGATGGAAGACTAAGAAATTAATTTCTGAGTTGTGTAATATGTAGGCTTCTTTATCACTATGCATCCCTTATTATGAGTCTCTGGTTTAATAGAGTGTTATATATATTTCTATAATGCTTTTCATTTAACACCTGCAAACAATTATTATAATAAGCTTTCTCTCATTCCTTAAGATATGTTTCTTAATTATTTGTGGTACCCAGCTGAATCCACATGAGAAATTGTTATTGCATGACAATTGGGATTAGAAAGTTAATACAGACTTGTTAACCATAAATTAGAAGACTGCACACACCTTTTAACAGCAATCTAGCTGGAATGGGAAATGAGTCACAAGAATTTTTGACAAGTGAAGGAAGTGTGGGGTACCTGTGGCATTTTGGTCATCTGCCATATTGAGATTTGGGGGAAGGGAGGAAAGAAACTTAACACATTTATGGTAATTGTTTGAAATATGATTGTTCCTTAGATTCTAGTGGGTTAAACTGATTTTGCTCTTTACCTTTTAAAGTGCAGAGAGTTAGGAAGTGCAGAAAGTGAAGACCTTTCCTAGCAAGAAAGCCAGCAATTGTTCTCTCTCAGATTGCATATCTTTCTGGCTGAAAAAAAAGAAAGCTTTTCTTCCCTCACAGTATTACAGGATTTAATCAGGATTTAAGTATCCCCCTCTCAATGAAATCTCAGCAAACCTATAAACAGCAAAACCTGTTTAAAGAGTTCACGACATCCTGTCATTAACAAATTAAAGCATTACATTTTCAGTATACACCTTACTGTTGTCTTCTGACATAATCATCTCCACCCCTTCTCTCTGCTCCCTTTCACCTTCCCTACTTTACATCAAGAAAAGCTAAAAGGCCTCTATCCAATCAGATTCCTTCAGGGGGACAGTGAGGAGGGAATCAAGTAAAGATGCCCATGGCTACTCCAGAGAAAGGAATGGATGCAAAGAGGGACAGCAGTTTCCTCCCTTCATTTCCTCTGCCCTCCCACCAACTGCAGCCACCTAGCAGCACCCTCAGATGTCAAATACTGCCTGCAGAGGTGAAAGGGATGATGCACAGAATACATTATCACAGGAATGCCTCATGTACTGCAAAACACGGTATAGCTAAGAGAAGTGAGACTGCAGGAGTTTCAGTTAATACTGCGTCAGTAGATTGAGACGATGCCTGCCCGTGTTCAATATCAACCCAGAGAGAGGTCACTGCTGGAGACTTCTAATATCATGCCTCTGCAATAGTTACGTGATAGTGGTTTAACTAATCAATGATGACCATATATTGGAAAAGTACTAAGTCTTCTGCAAAGCATTGCACATTTTCCAAACACACTTGCATAGAGGTGAAGGTTACCTCCGTGCCATGGATTCAAATATTTAAACAGAGAATCCTTCATCCTAAGGATGAAGACAGTGAAGAATCTTAGGCTCTGAGTGCAAGAAAACAATCGTGAAGATGATTAAAATGGTTATTCCCCAATATGAAGATAACCTATGTTCACTTGACCAGACATTTGCTTTTAATTCTTTGATCTGTCACAAGAGCCTACTTTTAACTTACATAGTGTCCAGGAAGAGATACTGAGAAAGTGACTATTCTGCAATATACTCAAGTGTTTGTATTATTTTGTAGAAAACTCCATGAAGACAAAAGGTAACAACTACATTATTTAGGGGAATGTATAAAGACAGATATGTTAGTGAGTTTGGCATATATTTGCAAAGCCACATTCACTAATACAAGAACAGTAGTACTATGCCAGGACAAGCCAAAAGTTCATCTAGCCCAGCAGGAAAAGAATACAGATTGCTATAGATTGCTATTGTCTCCATGCTACAGTGTTAAAATCTCTGAGCCTGAACTTTAAATCTACATCCTCTTGTTTAGTAGCCTTTGATGGACCCCCTTCCCCTATGAATTTTCCCCTGAAGCACACATTTGCTGCACCCAAAGCACCTTACAACGACTTCCACAGTTTAATTTTGCCTTGCATCCCCCTGTAATTATAAACTCACTGCTAGACCATTTTACCTACTAGTCCCTAGTTCTTACGTGATGTTCATTATTCTTCTGTCATGGTTTAACCCCAACCAGTAACCAAGCCCCCACACAGGCACTTGTTCACTCCCCACCCCCAGGACTGGGGAGAGAATTGGAAGGGTAAAAGTGAAAAAGTTGTGGGTTGAGATAAAGACAGTTTCATAGGGAAAACAAAAGCCACAGACAAAAGGAAGGCAAAAGAAGGAATTCATTCAGCCCTTCCCATGGGTTGGCAGGTGTTCAGCCGTCCCCAGGATAGCAGGGCTCCATCACGCATAACAGTGACCGGGGAAGACAAATGCCAAAACTCTGAACATCTACCCCTTCCTTCTTCCCCTACTGTATACGTGGAGCATGACACCATATGGTATGGAATATCCCTTTGGTCAGCTGGAGTCAGCTATCCCAGTTGTGTCCCCTCCCAACCCACTGTGCACCCCCAGCCTCCTCACTGGAGGGGTGGGATGTGGACCAGAAAAGGCCTTATGTAAGTGCTGCTCAGTGACAATGAAAACATCCCTCTGTTATCAACACTGTTTTCAGCACAAATCTAAATCACAGCTCCATACCAGCTACTGTGAACAAAATTAAGTCTATTGCAGCCAAAATCAGCACACTTTTTGGTATATACCTCTTTAATATCCTTATGCAGAGGTCTTGTTTATGCTAAAAGATCCTAGCTTATTATATATACAATTACCTCTAAGCAGATGAAAGAGTGGTGATCTCTCTTATGGTTATTCTACCTTCCCACTGTCAGAGATCAATACAGTGTGCACACTATCATCCATAAGACAACTGATGTGGGAAAATAAACCCCTCTTCTTTCATACCACTACCAGTATGATTTTCATAGTTATGTTCATGTTCACCATGCACTTTAAGACAAAAAGACTTGTTAAAATCTTTCCTGAAATTGAAAATATTGTGAATACCATCTTGTTAGTATATTGGTATTTTGGTGTCTGCATTTTGGCGGAACAAGAACTCTAGCCCAAGAAATACAATGGAAAACAGTGAATTATCTCAGCAGTAGTCTGCTTGTAATCTAATATCTTCTACTGCAAGATACGATCTAAAAATGGCTTTTTTTTTTTTTAATAGGAAGGATACACTCACAAGTGGATGTACAAGTGAGTTTCCTGTAATATTCGTCCACATGCACAGATGGCATAAGATGAGGAAGGTGCTCCTCGCACCAAGTGCATGATAATTTTCATAAAGTATAGGTTCAGTGGTCGGGAGCAATACATCTGTACTCATGTAAAAACCCTTTGTGCTACAACACATTATCATGGTTCTTATTACCTAACTATCACTTCTCTGCTGGACAATGATCACAGAATTCTCTGCTATTGTGGTAGAGGGAAAAATGGGGCATTATATCCCTCTAAGAGTGCAAGTGAAATTCTCTATCTGACCTACATGTCCAGTTACACAGACCACAACCCACAAGAACACCACTGACAGCAGGGTGCAAAAATATTTTTAACCTGGGGAGTTTCCAAACAAAGGTGAAATAAAATCACATCTAGATCCAAGTAAATTTGAAGAATCATTAAAAGTCTTTTTTATCCATCTCTTACAAGACAAAATAAAGCAAATCACAACTAATACACAGTTTTCTTTAAAAAAACAATCTCTGCTGACAGAATAAACATAGCATCCCTACGCAACCTGTTCTAATGAAGTGCTGGAATACAGATCATATTTCCTAAGGCCATGTTCTTGTTCTCCCCTTTTGTTCTCCTTTCTTAAGCAATAGCACCTAGTGGTAAATATCCTAGAATATCCTGAGTTGGAAAGGACCTACAAGGATCATTAACTCCAGCTCCTGGCTCTGCACAGGACAACCCCAAGAATAACATCGTGTGTCACAGAAATGGGCACCGTCTGCTCTCTTAACAACTTTCCTCTTGTTGCAGTCCCTAAAAGGACGTAGCTTGTTGTTGTTGTTATCATCGTTAAATCACATTCCGTTCATGATTTGCTGTAATTTTTAATTCTGCTATAATATTTGCATTCCTTGCAGTGCACACACACAGACACTTTCTGACTTCTGATGATGTTGACAAGACAAGGAGCTTTCTCATCTCCTAGCACATGTATGGAAGAAGATAGGGGCTGACAAGCATTCCCCTTCCTCTTCTCCCTGCTGGTATCCCTCCCTGTAGCCCTGACAGAAGCACCTTTGTCTCTCACCTCTGCAAGTGGTTTGCTTTAAGAAATGTTTGATCACTGAGCTTCCTGCTGAACTCTTATTTCATCTCCACAAATACAAGAGAGAGGCAGTCTTTTACTGATTTCTGAATCAGAGTCAAACTGTGTCCAGATTGTGAATGGTGGAAATGAGGTGGCTTGAGGAAAGTGTAGGGAAAGGATATAGCTTTGGAACATCTTATTAAAGATCTGATGCTCAGTTCCTAAATACTGTGCCCGCATGGGCATATGACAAGAAAAAGCGAGTCAGTATGTAGCTGTGACATTTTCTCCTGCTTAATTAGAGAGCAGTCACATCTCTTGGATTATCTTCTAGGGTACAGAAAACATTAGTGTGCTCAAATCATCTCACAACTACCACACAGAACATCACCTTTCTTGTGGTCAGACAGCGTTCCGCAAAATGTAGCAAATAAACTGGCTCCTCAGACTTATACAGGAAAACATGGTTCTACCTCCAGCTGATCTGGGGTAGCCCAAGCTGCAAAGCCAGCAGTCCTCATGGGGCTGAGAAGCCCAGCTGTGATGAAACAGTCAGAGTGGGGAACAGCTTTTATCAGCATAAAACAATAGTGTTGCATCACAGCATTGGACCACAATGTAACAGAATCTTCTGACCCACTGTTAACTACAGAGCTACATTATTTGTGAAAGACCAGAAGTGGGCCTGGGCAAAGTTTGGGAGATCCCATGGCAAAGAGATAACAAAACCCCTCTCTCATTTGTCTTTTGTATGATTTAGCTCTGTATCAGAGAACAGCATGCTGATGGAGCCTAGTAAGTGGCCTAAACAACCAATAAGAGATGAAAAGATCTTTGATGGCAATTGAAGACATTCAAGTTTCAGTAGAAGGATCTAAAGTGTCAAGTACTGCAGCACAGCCTGGGACTGCCACAATCCCCACTGCCAGTCGGAATAGAAATTAAAGGCAGAAATTAATGGCTCTTGCAAATTAAGCAGGAGCTACGGATGCATAATTTGGGAGTTTTCAACAGCTCAGGGAAGAAGCAGTAACTGCTAGAAAGCTAAGAAGTGCCTGAGAGCAGCTTACTAACATTTCATCAACAAAGGAAAGAAAGATTTACAGTCAGCTGGGCAAACTGGGAGAAGCAGCTGTCTTTGGGAGTGTGCCTCACAGAAATGCTGCAAACTAAAGCATAAAAAAGATCTTTGAAATGTTACATATGTGAAATATTAGATAATTAATACAGAAAACTTGAGACTCTGCAATGCCAGGAGCATTTGATACAGATAAAAACCTAATTTATAAAGACATATCTAGGTCCCTGAAGGCAAAAAGTAAAACAATTTAGATCATAAAGCAAAGAAATCCTATTGTTAGAATTTGGTATGAGAAGCAGTCAGGGAAGTAGGTTGTCACAGGATTCAAATGAAGTTTGTATGTAAATACATCTTGAACTGCCTTTGATTCCCTTGCTTTACTTTTGTATTAAATGGGGGTGAAGGTGGGGGCAGGGTGTTGGAAAATCAGTTATTTACAAGAGTTCAAAGAGTTTCAGCTGCAAACATACTGACAAGCCCAAGCAGTAAGAAAGACCTTCTGTTGCCCAGACACACACAGGTGGGGCCAACTCCAAGAAGGTGCACTAAGAGCAGATTAAAGCCATACACCAAAGCACTGCTTAGCCAGTATCCTATTTCTGTCAGGGACTGGTAGGAGATTCTAGGGAAGAGCAGAAGAACAGGGCAAGGAGATAATGCTATATCACATCCTCAACTTGTTTCCAGCTTCCACCTGAATGCAGGTTAGGGGCTTCTAGAGGTAGTGTCTTTGCCTTCAGTAGACCTACACTTGTTCTAAATTTTGTCCAAGCACTTACTGAAATCATGTTTAGCTACAAAAAACCTCCTCATCTCAGGCCAACCCTACAAAAAACTCTTGCCTGTAAAAGTGTTAGCTTGTGGTGAAAATTGGTCCCTTCCCCCTTTTTTAAAATCAGCACCTAATAGGTTTTTCTGCTTGTACAGCTGATTTCCTTTTGAGGGAGTAAGATATTAGACAACAAGACATAATAAAAGGGTTTTCTAGTTCAGATATCCTAGCAAGACTATTGCAGACTTTAAGATAGTAGCCAGACGACAAAAACATATATTTAAATAGCGTCCACAGAAATTAAACATTCGAATATGAATATGCCTATTCCTTTTGGTATTTCACTTATTAAAGAAAAAAAAAGCCAAGCTGTTTCAAATTTCATTTTCTGTGAATCATATACTTTACTTTCAGAAATGGAATGCTGTTCCCACTAGCCTCATATCATCTGTCCTTGAAGCATAATACTTATACTACAAAATATTTCTAGGGGTTCTGGAATAACTGAACAGTGCTTTATGCCTTCTCTTTGTTTTGTTATGTGCAAACTAAATGCTAGTCCCCTCCAGGCAAAAAACCAGACTTACTGGTTCTATGGACGTGACAAGAAGCTCAAAGGTAGCATAAAGTTATTGTATAACAGAAATCAGAACCATAAAGTCAGTTTTAATGCATTCAAATAAGCAGACAAATTAAACAAACAAACCAAAAACCACATTAACACAGAGTTTACACAAGTGGCCATGAGAAGACTTGAGCTCAAGTTCTGATTTCCACACAAACTGGATTGCTGAGAAAAAAAATCACAATAGTTCCATAGTCTGGATTTAGTGGCTCTCTAGACCAAGCAAAGCAGTATGTAACAGGGAGAAAAATGAAGATGACCAAGGGCTACAAGTCAAGCACCAGTCTTTTTTTCAACTCTGGTAATAGATGTACTTTTAAGAAGCAATTTAACTGTATTTTTTGCTAGTACCTTGTTTTTCTTCACCTATAAAACTATTGCACATCTAAGGTGGCCAGAAAGAACAAAACAGTTACTGTGGAAGATATTTGTACAAGAAGTAATCTAATTCTGCATTTTATAAGGCAAATCATTTCACTTTTAGAAGAAAAAAGTCTATATTGGATGAACGTTTTAGAGCACAGCACATTTAGGAATAAGTCTAGCAGTGTCAGTATTCTGATGAGGAAAGTGGTCCTAAGGGTTGATATATCTTATGACTATAGGAGAATTGATAGTAGACGAAAATTCTTTGATGTTTTATTTAAAAGTTTTGCTCAATAATTCAATAAAGGGATCCATTATAAATCAGGAAAGAGTAAGAACATGCCATGAGTAGAATCCAGTAATGAATAAAAACCAAGTCTACACAAGGATAGCACGTATCTGTAATTTAGGCAGCATATAATTCCCTACTTAACTCTACCAAATTAAGTTATCTGGGGTATAAACCAGCATGGAGTCTTGGATCTAAACAGTGACCCTACTGTAACTCCCTCATCCTGTGAGAATGGATAGATAAAAAGTACACAGCAGCTCCAATATTTTCATTAACAATGGTCTAGCTTTTTGATCACCTATACATGCCTGATTTTTTTTAGAATTCAAGGTGAGGCAAATATAAAAAGGAGAAGCAATATGTATGTGTTTTGTTGCTTATATCCTTCCCTCTCATCCCTGACTAAGCACTGTTAGGTCAGATAGGTACTCCAATGCTTATGAATCAAAACTCTGTTGTGCACTCATTCCAAGAACAGGATTCAACAGGATTCATTCCAAAAAGTGTATTTACCTTTACTTCATAGAAACATACATTGCCTTAGTGTTCCTAGGTCTCGAAAAGAACATGTGGCACAACAGGATTGGATTTCTGGAATCTCTGGTGAACACACCTCCACAGACACCTACTTTGCTCCCCAGCTGCCTATATTTAGTCTCACTTACAGAAGATGAAAAATACTAACTTCTTACATTCTCACATCATGCCATTCTGCATATTCTAGCAGGAACTACAAAATTATTTTCCATAAACTTACAAGGAATCTGCTAGCATCAAGGAAGCCAAACCAAATTAGGAAATGCTTTTCCACGGAGTCTTCCGTCAAAATACAGCAAATATGGAAATTTCCAACAACTCAGCATGTTGCTACATTGCCTTTTGCCCATAAATTCCAATAATACGTAGCTCTGTGATCCCACTAGCATCCTAGAGAGTAAATAACTAGTGAGCTATAAATCTTAAAACCCGTAATCACAGTCATTGCTACCTATCCCCTACCTTTGAATCCAAAAGATTTTTTAAAATTGCATTAGCTATTTTTATTTTATTTTTGTGCCAAAATAAGCAATTCTGAACTGAATGATACCTTTTATCAACTTCAGCTGTAACCCTGTCACATAACATCATTTTCTCTAAACAAGACATCCAGGTGGGGGAAAAAAAAAAAAAAAAAGGAAAAAAAATCTTGACTTCAGGATCTCTTATTACAGCACCAACATCACATTTAGATATAGAAGGCTAGGCACTCTTTGCTTCCTTCCTTCCTTCCCAGGAAGTAATATTGCCAATATCCATTCTGTTCCAAATAGTCCTGATTGTCCCTTCAGAATATATCAGAATTTGTCCCAGATGTCCTCTGTAGGTATTGATTAATAATAATAATAACCATCTTTCTTTCTAACTCAGGCACCACTGAAGCGCCCAAGGTCAATAACAACACAAACCAGAACTTAGAATGACATGACAGTGGTAACATTTGCAAGGAAACAAGATTTTGCTTTAATCAGTCTCCTGCTGCTTTATGTTCCTAATCTGAAGGCAAATGCCACTAGGTTGATATGTCTTCAGGTAAAGAATAGCTGCCTTCATTTTATTATTCTAACAGGATTGTGAAAAAAAATCAATTAAAAAATCCATGTCTCTAAAAGATTACTTGGGAACAAGCTCTGAGACTTGTATAAACCTTCCTTATGCTACAATGTCAGGCACAACTGGAAAGCCAAAAGGAATAGGAAACATAACCCTCAAGAACTAAATGCAAGTGAAGCAGAATTAAACCACCTCCCCTTAAGTCTCTATTGTATTTCTCTCTCTCTCAGTTTTGGAAAGCTATAGTAGAACTCTGCTCCTTTACTGATATCCTGTAAGTATTCAAATATAAAACTTCTCAGATTTTGTAACAGGTCATCAAGCTGAGGAATGGGCTTATATATATGGCAACGAAGTCAGAATTTGCTATACTTGCCACTACTTAATTTCTTAAAAGTCAGATCTGACAGTCATCTAAATTACATTAGAAGCTCAACACTAAGAAGGTGTGCGTCGTAAAGGGCTGCAGTAGCATTTTTAAGCTTATTATAAGTGTAGAATAGGGGGCTTATTCTAATGCTGCTATTGTCTCTAGGTATTCATTTTCAAAAAGCTAGAATCATTTACTGTATCACAACTTAGCCCTTACTTGCCAGATTTACTTCTTTTCAAGTAGGACTTGTTCTTTTAAAGAGATCACATAAAAAGTCATTCACATATACAATATTTTCTGTTGCCATGTATTTAAAAAAGCAAAGTGTAAAAGTGTATTTCTGCAAAACCATGATCAAATACTAGAGAAGCAATGAACAACCATTCCAGGTAGTTTCCCCATAAATAAGTTTCCTCTCCATTTAAATAAGAGACATTTAGGGGGTTATTTCCAAACACAGTTTATGTGTATTCATGAACCAAACCAATTGGTTACATACCTCAGAGGAAGTTACAATAGAGTATTGATTAACATTATGCTTACCTTTCTTATATTACAATTTCCCTTATGACCCAAGCTGACTGTTTGAAAGATTTCCTATTAAATGCAGCTTGAGTTCTTCAGTATCTGAGAGACTAACTGCTAAATGCCTTTATTACGTAGCTTACAAACATTTCATTGCGAGTGCAATAATGTACAACAACTTGATCGTTATAGCTCTGACATGAGAAAGGGCATATGGTTCCTGTCAGACTATTCTGTTTATTTCATCCTTACAGCTGTTGTGGAAGCAAACAGAAATTTTAGGTAGAACTCTCAAAACTTGAATTTGTTTCTGTATGCATAGCTATTCCTGCTAAAAGCTTTCACTTAAGCAAATACCTAAGTGCAGTTAGCACAACCAAAGCAATTGAGAGTCATTTACCATTTGTTTTCCCTTTCATTATACAATTATTCAGTGATCCCAGGCACAAATGCTGGGACAAATGCTTCAAGACATGCTAAGACAGCATACAAAGTGTTAGTGCCTGGTCCTGAAGGACTTTAAGTCAGAAAGAAAAGATTAAAACCTTCTGTAACAGTTTCCCTTAGGAAACTGATGAAAAAGCCACATTTAACATTATTGCAAAAGTTCATTCAGGCTCCAACCAGTGTACAGGAAAACTAGATGCTGTGCTAAGTAACAACACTTTCTTTCTCTGCTCTTAAGTTGGGTCCCCATTCTTAGCAGTAGCACAGCCCAGGATCAGATGGGAAGCCTGAGGCTACTTTAAGAAAACATTCATTCTCCTCAGCTCTCTGACAGCTTTTAAATAAACAACTTAAAACTGCTTCCAACTTTTGAGCATTAGAAATGGTCTCAGTAAAAACAGATCTGTAAGGCACAGAAGGCTGCCAGCAGTGAGAAGCAAGTTAAATCAACGAAATTTACCACCTTGCCATCTGATGGAAGCTAACACTTCAAGACTGTAGCAAATACATGCAAATATGTTCTATTCTAACAAAATATTTGTTTCATCACATCTGGAAAGACTATAGCATAGTTCCTTACCTTACCAGCAAATAAAAGCAGCAACCTGGTAGGACTGGCAGAATAAATTCATGCCTTGAGTACCAGCTTATCAAGTCCTGCAATTTCATCCAAATCTATGCTTCCAGTTTTTGATCATCAAACATAGCAATGCATGCCTGAATGTACAGAAAGGCTAATTCAACTGCTCTGGCAAACAGAAATCACTTCTTCACTGTGTGTGGGTTGTACCCTCATGGCCCACTCCTAGACCCACAGAACATGCATGTCTCCCAAAGGAGCTGTACATACCCCGCGGACTCAGCCAACACTTTTGCTCTACAATCCATACATTATGTTTATCTAGAGTAAAGCCTGCCTGCTATTGCTCCCAACACCACTCTACAGGGACATTTGGAAACATGAAAGGGTTTCCCATCTTGATATATAATCGAGCTTTTAGGACAGAGTGCTCTTACGAATTGAATGTGTCCAGCAAGATTCTGAGTGCACTTGTCATTAGCGCATATGAAGCAAGCAAACAAATCCTATGAAAACACATCTGTGCCCAGCCAATAATATTAATAACCAGGAGGAATAAGTGTGCTTCACATTTCTATTAGTAATGTATTAACTTGCTGTAAATATTAACTTTGCTGTAGTTTAGACAGCTACATGCAAATTACCAGAGAGGTTATGGGAACATAGAGAGACTATGCTCTTAATGATGTTCTTAATGCTATCTTTCAGCATACCAGTGGGAATTATGGAGAGCTGCATTGTGAGAAATTATTTCTAGTGCCATTAGAGCTTTAAGACACACAGATAAAAGTATAAGACATAAGTATGCATAAGGAGGATTTTAGTGACTCTTAATAACTTCTTAATCATAGAAGTGCTTCTAATACGATTGTTTCCAGCATGTAATTTAAATTTAAAGTTAATATTTAACAAGAATAGAACCAGTTTTAATGAACCAGTTTTAGTTGGACTTCTTATTAGAATACCTCAGTTCTGCCAATTAGAAGTATTAACATTTCAATATCATACACTACCACAGGAGAAGACAAAAGCTCTGAATGATTAGAAGATAAACAGCAATGATTCTTTGTTCAGCCCTGGTTTGTGAGAGAAATCAAACACAATTTCTAATATATGCTCCTTGAATCATTGAGGGTGAAGAAAGAAAATTCCCATTTAAAAGTTAGAAGGGGAAAAGCAGCTGAGAACCTTTATATGGTAAGATAAAATACATATCCTAGCTACAGGGAGACCATTTTGTTTTTGCAAAAGAGAAAATTGCTCTAGACAAAAGTAGGGTAGATCTTCTCTAAATAAATTAAATGCTTCATTTTTAGTTTACTTCTAAATTGAAGTAGAACAACCTAGCAAAGCTAGATAGCTGATAATGTGCAAGCTCAAACAGTAGCCACTAAGATTACCTAGATTTCCTGAATTTAGACTTGTCCTGTGCAAGAGTTTTGTGACAAGATTCAGGTTTTACACCACACCAATATGATGAAGATGTGCTCTATGTTATCAGCAATTAACTCTATGGCTACAAAAAGGCCTCAGGTAACCAACAGACTTGCTCACAATGCTATTACAGATACTATTAATTAGCTTAGAATAGAAAACCTTGCATCATTTTTGTGTCTTTTTCAGAGTTGAACTACTTAGAACTATAGAGACAAAAAAACAAGCTCCCTTGCTCACACTGACTGATGGGGTATATGGGGGATATACCAACAGCCCTTTTAAGTCACAAGTTCCAGGTTCAGGTAGGCCTATGGAACAAACAAGTCCTACAGTCAAAAATTCCCAGTGGTAATGACCAGTCTGTCAGCCACGCTGCCTGTATCTCTTCTGGAAAGCAAAGTTTCAAAAGCCTCCTTCTCAGGCATTAGAAAGAAATCCATAAGCACTCACTCAGTATACTTGGGCAGGGACAAAGAAGACACTGTTTATGAATGTCAGAAAACAACTGGAAAAAGCACTGTCTCAGAAACATGAGTACCAAAGCTATGTAGCACCCACTGCCCTGCCAAAGACATGCATAGACCTTGCTACATCTTTTTTCAGGAAGGGAAAAAAGGTTAATCTGTGGAGCAAGTTATCAAAGGTATCAGCCTCTTTCCAAGAAACCACTCAACTTATCCCTTTGTTCAAGCTGATCTCTATCTGCAAACAACTTTCCACACCAGTGCTGCCATACAAATCCTGTGCAAACTGGAGCCCCCATCAAGATTTAAGCACAAGCACCACAAAAAAAGAGTGAGCCTCCTTCAGAGTGGTCACCAAGGCCTTGCTGCAACACTTCTCACAGGGGAGCACAGCCCTCTCAACTTTCATATGTCTTGTTAAACACCACTGCAAATCAAATACGTCTGCCCCTCTCATACCACAGTTCTCTGCAGAACTCCTAATTGATCCCAGCCTTCCCTCACTCAAAGCACAAATGGTAAAACTCCTGTCCCCAGTTAGGTTCCTGCAGCTCCCTGTCACTACAGTGAGTTTTTCCTCCTCTCACAGGTCTTTCCTACCTACCTCCCCAGCTGCCACCACAGGTTCCTCATACCTCCAGGCACAGCTGACAGGTAATTAGGTACTCAGGTTCCATTAAGCCTCCTTCCTGCTAATTCAGGGTTATACCTCTGCAGTGAGCCAATCCCACAACGGCTTCCTATCCCTATGGTGAAAAGAGGGCCTGTACACCCCTGATGTGTACAAAAGACATTCAGGAGCTTTTGGTATGCTTTTTACTCAGAAGGCAGGAAACAGACTGCTTTCTGCTATTACAAAGATTTGTAGTGGTTTCAGAAAAATAGTTTGTTTTGCTTTGAGATGGACCCGTATGCTTTAAAAAACCTACAGGAATAAAATGAGATAGACCTGCTCATTCCAGAAGAGCAAACAGTTTTGGTTGTTCAGCTGAGATCAAAGAGACTCTATTCAAGCTGATTTTGACCTCTGTCTGCTAGATTTTGAATGAGTGTCCCAGTTGTTGGGTACACTTACACACGTGACATGTACTCGCTTTTGACTAGGAATGCCATTTACACTGGAGAAGCTTTTGGTGAATAGGTGTGTTCTTGTAGAAACTGCTGAGTTATCATAGTAGCACTTCCTATAAACAAACAAAACCACTTCCCAACCAAACATGGAGATTTTTGCCTTAAAAGCTGCAAAACTCCACAAAAAATACTCTCACCACCACACATCACCAAGTTCAGGAGTAGCAGTGAGGAGCTGTTCCTCTACCCATTGTGAAAATATGCAATTGAATGACCCAATTATTTGCATGTAAAGAGAGTAACCTCTTCAGCCTGGTGGTTAGATCTGCACAAGGGAAGACACATGGATTTCAGTCCTTCTTCTGGCAACTATCCTACATTAACTATTCATAAGAACCAGGCTCCCCTACCTTCCCTTTTCTTTGGGAGTACTCTCACTAGCAAGTGAAACACTCACTCTTCCCAGTCCAAAGCATATTTAATCATTTCATGCAAAACTTCACTAAAGGGAATTCAGTAGGCAGAATACTAGAACATTTTATAGACTGGTAATAAGGGCATTGCATTTCAGATTCCTGAAAGCAGTAAATTAAATGCACTTTGTGTACAGTGTCTGCATTAATGCTCTAATTATTAAGCTGTTGGACAAACAAAGAGAGGTTACAGGCCATTCTTGCCTTTTTATCAGCGTAACATAATAAATAAAACTTTTCTGTGTCAACTTCATTTTAAACACAAAAAAAAATATCTGTAGCAAGTCAACCCAGCAAGCAGCAAAACATTTTCTTTACCCTTTCTCTACATGATCCTTCAAACCACCATGTAGGAATGGGCCTCTGTCACATGGGGTCACCTGGATACCCACATCCACTGAATATCCATCCCTTCTAGAGATGCTCATCTTTAGATCATCCACTTCTCTTTCTGGACTGGTATCCAAATGACACAGTTAAGTATGAATCGGGCATCCACAGGTTGGTCTATTAAGTATTATTATTAAGCTGTTCTCTCAGGTCTACAGAGTGTCCCTTGCTCCATATTTCTTCTCCTGAAAAGTACCACTACCTGTTTCTGAGCTAGCTGTATTTTGCATGAACCCTGTGTTCATTAAGCCCAGGAGGGTGACTGGATGAATTTCCAGTTATGAAGGAGTTACCTCATCTATGAACCTCATTGAGACCTACACAGATGAGAGAGACCCAGAGCTCTCCAGCACCAGCAAGTCTGAGGCACCCCTGGGCACATGCCATGTGGGAACTTCGTTATCAGAGAAGCTGGCACCTGTGGGTTACAGATCCTTCAGTGTAAAATTTCACTTGAGAGCAAATTTTAACATCACACACATAAATACTACTTAAATACATTCGTAGATCTAACCTTTAGGCCTTTAAAAAAACCCCAAAACTTAACCTCAGCATGTAGTTTTTTCTCCTTGCTACATTTCTCTTTCCCATCTAACCTGGAAATTAAAAGAGCCAACCAGTTTACAAGGCTGCAAACCACAGTTTGGAAATAAGAAAGACAGAAGACCAATTTGCTTAATATCTGCCCCACTCAAATGAACCCCAAATTTGTTTGGCATTTATCCTTAAAGCACACTTGACAATGGGGCAACATGATGCTGAAATGCTCAAAGGCACAATTGTTCTGGGATAATCGGTTTATTCTCATTCACAGACTGTGCCATTCATTGTGTGCCCAATACAAATCCCCTTCTGTGCTAAAGGACAGAAGAGCTCTGGAGGTTTACTGGTCATGAATGAAAAGCCTCACACTATATCATGATATAAGCTAGCAAATGTATCATGAATCCATGCCAGGGCATTACAGTGCAGGATAAAATAAAAAGCAATGCAGACTATAAACTCATAGGATAGCTGCTTCCCAGAATACTGAAAATATGAGCTAAATCCCAGTTCCAAATCTGTGCAGCAGGCTCCTTGACTAACACTTGGCTCTCAATAAAGAGAGGATTAAGCCTTACCTTGGGAGGTAGAAAAGAAACAAATCTCTAATTATCTCTACTAATGTACTCTGGCCATGATTTCTTTTTCTCTGGGGAAAAATAAGCTTTGTATTACCTAAAGTCTAATGTGTGTATTCTTTCAGTTAAATATGTTTTAAAGTATTAATAAGGTAACTTGTAACTTTTATTTTCTGGTTGTTAATTCACTTTCTAATAGGAATATTTTTAATTGTTCTTGCTGCCTATACACATGTTCATACTAAAAAGCACTTTTTAAAATATTTTACTCTGTAACCTGAAACTCCCTTTTATGTATGACCTAACCACTTGAACCACTACAGGAGAAGGAATTTTGGATTTGCAATCAAACAGTTTAATTTTTGTTACTATTTAACTAAATTATTGACAAATATTTGCAAAGCAAACTGTCTCTGTTAATGACTAAACACCATCGAGAACAGAAATAACCTTTCTCATTTAGAGAGGAATGCCATCCAAGGGGCAAAACTTACTATCTTGTTCTACCTCCTAGGGGAAAAGTTGAAGTTGGAAGAAAAATAACTGAGGGAAAAAACCACAGAAGTCTTGATCTAGAAAAATAAAATCATGGCTGAGTGGAGTGAAGAGGGAAGGAAACTGAAGGACCTACTTTCTAAAAATGTGAGAGAAAAGTCAGTATGTGATTCTGAGGGAGAGAATGAGAAGTTAATGGCAGGCTGGTATTGCAGTTTAAAATACCACTAGAAAACCACATGAGATAGAACTTTCGGTCAATTTGGTGAAAAAGAAAGAGAAAAAATAAATGCAGAGAATAAAAAGATATATAGAAGTGAGGGAGACTGATAGGAAGAGAGATCAAGACGATGTGAGAGAGAAATATGGGTTGTTGCATGAGACAGATAACAAGATGTTGCACATGCAGATGAAATTAAAATCACCACAAAAACTCACTAAGTTACACTAAAGAAATAGGAGCTAGAACAGGAGCTAAAACCAACATGAAAAATAAAGAAAACTCTAACTTATCTGTCATTTTCTCATTTGTCCTAAACCTAATCTAAATTATACACAATATTGTTTGATTTAGAGAAAGTCAGGAAAGTTCTACAAAACGTTTTGCCTTTTTTTCCCCTGGAAAATGAAGTGTCCAAATCACAATTTTCCTGAAATGTTTCTATTCTATTAGGAAAAGTAGAACAAAATATGTTATTTTCAGTTATACTGAATTGATGTTAAGTTTGCCTAAGCAATCAAACCCCCTCATCTGGGGTTAATCTATAACTAAACTTTCCCTGTGTGAATTGTTGTAGGGTTTCTGGGGAGTTACTGTTCAACTACCACATTCTGTTCAATGGATTAACTTTCCCAAGGAGGATTGCAGCTTCCCATTTGCCAAAACTGTTACATTATACACTACTTGCAGCAAAACCTGTATGTCACTGGAGGCATCACCTAAACAGACACCTAGTCTAGAGATAAAAAGGGAATAAGGTACAGAACAGTTTCTTTCATAGAAATCCCCCTTCCCAGTCATACTGATTATTTGCTTCCTACACTCACCGCCTTTCACACCCAAAAATATTTCTTCTGTACTCCATGCTCTTACCAGTACTACATCTCCTTCCACATCTCTGTCACGTTCTCTCTGCCCCCTCCTTTACTGTCTGCTAGGGAGCCCAGTATGTCTGCTATGAAAGGTAATAGGCTCTCCTTGGTATTTCGGGCACATTGGCCGTCCAGGAATCTTCATTCTCAAATGGCTGTCACTCAGACCCTTTTCATGAGCCCACAAAACAAAAGCCTCTTAGCTGATGTTAGTTAAAGGGTCGATGGAATATGTGAGTGTGTTTGTAAAACATGGAGTCCTTGGTGTGTGATGACACAAAGGACGTATATTATAGGTTTAAAAAAAAAAAAACAAACATCTTTGAATTATGTGTTGTGATGTATATGCCCAGGGGTGTAACATGTATGCATATATGATAGGTGTGTTGATTATAAGAAATGTTTTCAGCTCCTGCTGATTTTTTCCTAGGACTTACTACAAAAGAAAATAGATTTACCAAAATCTATTACAAAAATATACAGTAAGATAGTTGCATTTAATATGTACAAAAGAAAATTAGTATTGGATCACAGATCAGTTGTAAGTAGATTTCTTCTGGTTTTTTGTTGTTTTTATTTTTTTTAAGACAGCAACTTCATGTATTTTACAAACTAAATAAGCTTATATGCAAAATTAACTGCTACATATTGCAAATTTGTAAGACATTTTAGCCTTTCCTTCTGGAATCAACTAACCCTAGAGGAAAAAACCTTTTCCAAGCTTTCTTCCAAAGAACATTTGTGTCTGAATTATGAGAGACCTAAATGATGAACCAGTCAAATGTTCTCCATATCCTGAGTAAATCAGCTTTGTCTCAGAGAGGAGCTGTCTTCCACCCCCATAAAGGAATTTCAAAGGTGTGAGTTACTCAATGTACTTGTATTTTTCGACAGAAATAACAGATGTTCTCAAGTTTCTCCAAGCTGTGACTCCAACTGTTGTGCTGAAAAAAGTCATGACCTAGCTCCTACAAACATATTAAAACTGATTTTTTTTCACTTTACATTTTATTAGCCGGTTACTTTGCTTATTTATACCTTTAAACATGATGCTTTCAACGACAAAGGGACTCATCACACACTAATTGAAACCAATGTCAGCACTCCAACTGAGTGCCAGAGTCCTTTACAAACATTGGCAAGCATACTCAGTGAACTCATGTTCAAAAAAGTCCAATATTTGCATAATTTCTAATGTCTTGTGGTATTCAGAATACCAAAACAATAGGTATGGGAACAAAAGAATATTATCAAGGATCTGTCCCTTTCTAATTACACCTCCTAATTTTATAAAAGAGGTATAATTAGATGCCTTTGTTTGAATAAAGCACATATAAGTCTGTGATGCAACTGTAGTATAAAGCTCATGAATTGGGAATTTAGTGCAGGATAGGACTAAATCATGATTCTGGTGAGTTCGTGGTGAATAAATGCACCCTTAAAAATACACAGCTATCATTTGTGTGTACATTTTAGTCCACCTTGTCCCCTATTTGTGAGCTTGACAAGATATAGCACATGATGTGCAATTTCTGAATTAGACACATAGCAATTAGTGTACCTTAGGGAAAGGGTAATAGCTGAGCCCTGTCCCAAACCTTTGCACCATGGGAGCCCTCACATGAGTTTCTCTCTACCCACCTCTCCATACTGACAAAACTTGCATGATTCCAACTAGTTTTAATATTTAAAAACTATTTTCTTCTCAAACTTGGCATACAAAACTGGTAACAATGGATGAGGAAAAGGCTGAGGTACTCAACAACTTTTTTGCCTCAATTTGCAATGGCAGCCTCTCTTCCTACACCTCGTGATTGGATGGACAGCAGCATGGGGACTGGGGGTGCAAATTCCCTCCCACTGTAAGTAAAGATTAGGTTCATGACCACCTGAGGAATCTGAATGTATGTAAGTCTAAGACACGATGAGATACATCCCAGAGTCCTGAGGAAACTGGCTGATATAGTTGCCAAGCCACTCTCCATGATATTTGAAGTCATGACAGTCAGGTGAAGTCCCACGTAACTGGAAGAAGGGAAACATAGTGCCCATCTTTAAAAAGGGTAGAAAGGAGGACCCTTGGAGCTACAGACCTGTCAGCCTCACCTCTCTGCCTAGAAAGGTCATAGAACAGATCTCCTAGAAGCTGTACTAAAGGCACAAGGAGGACAGGGAGGTGATTTGAGACAGCCAGCATGGCTTCTCCAAGGGCAAGTCCCGCCTGACCAATGCAGTGGCCTTCTATGATGGAGTGACTACATCAGTGGACAAGGTGGGCTATAGATGTCATTTATCTGGAATTCTGTAAAGCCTTTGACATAGTCCCTCACAACATCCTTCTCTCTAAATTGGAAAGAGAGGGATTGATGGCTGGACTGTTAGGTGGATAAGAAACTGTTGGACAATCAGTCACATCCAGAGGGCACTGGCCAGCGACTCAGTCCCAATGGACATAGTGACATAGTCCCTCAGGGGTCCATAGTGGGACCTGTGCTATTTAATATCTTCACTAATGACATAGATAAAGGGATCGAGTGTACCCTCAGAAAATTTCAGATGATACCAAGTTGACTGGTGCTGTTGACACACCTGAAGGATGGGATGCCATCCAGAGGGACCTGGACTAGCTTGAGAAGAGGGCCCATGGATCAAGAGCAGCCCTACTGAGAATGACTTGGGGGTGCTGGTGGACAAGAGGCTGAACACAACCCAGCAATGTGCACTTGATGCAGCCCATGTCCTGGGCTGCATCAGAAGCAGCATGGCAGCAGGAAGAGAGGTGATTCTGCCCCTCTACTCTGCTCTGGTGAGACCCCATCTGGAGTTCTTTCCTAGCACAGGAAGGACATAAACCTATTGGAGCAAGTCCAGAGGAGGGCCATCAAGATGATCAGAGGGATGGAGCACCTCTCCTATGAGAAAAGGCTAAGAGAATTGGGATTTTTCAGCCTGGAGAAGAGAAGACTGAGGACACCTGATTTCAACCTTCCAGTACCTGAAGGGGGCCTACAATAAAAGCCAGAGACTTTTCACAAGGGCATGTAGTGATAGCACAAGGGGGAATGGCTTTAAACTGAATGAAGTTAAGTTTAGATTAGATACTAGGAAGAAATTCTTTACTGTGAGCAACCTTGTCTGGTGGAAGGTGTCCCCGCCCACGGCAGGGAGGTTGGAACTAGATGATCTTTAAGGTCCCTTCCAACCCAAACCATTCTATGATTCTATGATACTGAGAAAAATTGGTCCATACATTCAAAACTTGTCATGGACAGGCGTATAGAAAAGAGCATGAAAGTAGGTAAAATAGTAGTATTGCACAAAATTGATGCAGCCCATCCTGCATACATTAAAATTGCCTGACTGACAGACCATAGAAAGTAATTACCATGGTGAAATCATTAACTAGTTACTGTGTTAACTCTGGGGAGCTCTGCAAACAAAGATTCTCTTTTAGTCTGTCATTGACCCAGGAGAATAGTATCTTTCTCTTCCGGATTTATGAGCTGAAATAATAAAAGAGTTTGTTATCCAAGTCAGACAAGTCTATAACAGTAAAGCCTTCACTTAAAAGCTCTGTTGATAACACTAGTCACTAGTTACAGACATATTCATAATCCTGAGAAACTTTCTTAAGAATGATACAGGTTGTACTTTTTTACTTCAGGAGATATCAGATGAGTACTAAGCCACTAAAAATTATATTTAATTTTGTCTCCCTCAAAGCAAATAAAGTTAAATACACAACGCCTGTTTTCTTATAATATTGTCTCAATCAAAATATACTTTTGAAGAAAATGAAAGGTTTTGAGCGCTGTCAATTGAACAGATGTTATAAAAGTAATTTCTCTAGTGCCTTGTTTCCCACACTCGCCAAACGAATATTCAGAGCCCCAGCTCCCTACACATTCATGAGTAAAAAGACAATAATGTGTAGCCTCTGAGACTTTTTCAGATAAAGAAGGAGGGAGCCTTCCTCACCAGTAGTCAGAAATTTCATCTGTGTATGGTTTACTCAGAGAGTGTGTATATTATCTGAGTGACTGAAGTCAAAGGCTTTTGTATGAGGTACCTACTAAAATCAATACTTAACATCCAGACAATTAATAGGGTTTGCGGCTTGGGAATCAAGTCTTTCTGAATACTAGAGTCAGCTACCTAGCACTGTTTATTTGGTGTATACTCCATCTTTTAAAAGCATAAGTATTCTGAAACTTCATTGCCTGTCACCTTAATTAGCCAAACTACTAGACAATTAAAGAGACATTTTATTATCAGTACTTTTTGTTCCTGACTGCTAAAAAAAAACCACCCCAGTTTTGTCTTTCATTGCCTACATGGAGAAATTCTAAGAAATCTACTGAGAATTGTACTGAAATCACTGAGATAAAACTTTGTATAACATTACCAGTGAATGGCATGAGGGATTCAACATAATCACACAGGGACTGAAGCTCTCTCCTATCAACTGGCATGTGTGTTCATAACTGCTAGGACTGCACTCTTACTGGGCACTTTGAGAGTAGTTTTCACCCTTTCACTATCCAACCCATAGATTCCCTTGAGATTAGTCTAACAGGATGCAAATAATAGCTGGACATTTTTTCAGAGTTCATGAGCTTTGTTCCATGGTTGCATCACTGATTCATTCAATTAGGAAACTGATAATACTTGTTTTATAAAACAGAGAAGACATGTTTACCTTGGCGTTTTGAGGTGTAACTAGAAAAGGACAGGTCTTCAACAAACTGCTTTGGTTCCTGTGCCCATTATTTGTATTCTGAATACTTCAAGATGGTAGAAGTTATGCAAAGACTGGACATCTTTAAACTAGAGGCATTATAAGGTGATAAAGTAACGGAAAACACAGAAAGAAGGCAGGCATATTGCAGGTAGCTGTGACATAGCAAACAACCATACAGAAAAACAGATTTGTTTGCTTCCCATACATCTCTTTTATGTAAGCTGCCATATAGAATAAAATAAATGCCCTACATACACTCTAGTGTATTATGTCAATAGTCATCTTTATCAAATGTACTTGTAATCTTCCCAGAGAACGATATCAAAGCTATTTGACAAGACCTATTTTTCCTGAATAAAACAGACACTCCGTGGTCATGAATAAAAATGTGATCTTCTAGCTGCTAAATATTGAAAGCATGCAGATCTCAGTTCTCTAGCTTTCTGTCCACCTCTCAGTGATGTCTTAATTCTCTAAGAATCTTAAATTGCATACCCTGGCTATTAGCCTAAATTCTGCTCCAGCCTCAATCCTTCCAATTGGTTTTTGGAAGGTATAACTTAGAACAGAATATTCACTTCACTCTACCTACACATGAGATGACAAAATAACAGAATTTCCAAAAGGAACAGAATTGGGGAAAAAATGCCATTCTATATTAGCTCTCAATAAAACAGAATTGTGCAGAACCACATGTAGCTTCACTCTAAAAGACATGTGGTCACATGTTTGTCCAGCCAGCACTGGGGCTGAATTTGACTGTGATACTGGTAAGGGACCTGTAGAAAACACTACCATGCCCCCATCACACCATGTTGAGCATGGTTCTCACTGACTGAATCAGAGTGACTACAGCCCCTCAGGGTGCAGTCTGCTAATACTACTAAGCCAGTAACAGTCATCTGTCAGAAAAGGCACAGTTCCAGTTCCCCTCTTTCTCTCTTAGTCCCTGTGGCAAATTTGTTCCTGGAATCCACAGATTTAAGCAACTTTGGTATGGCAAATTAAATAGCCTATGCTGGAGCTACTTCCTGGAAGTATGTGATATACTTACAAACAAGACAAAAAGTTTGGTTTACTGTGTTTTTTTCATTAATACTGCTTTTAAAATTACACCTAAACCCACTCTCATTGTAGCTTGCATTGTATAGATAAAAACAGGCTGGTTTGACTCTGAAGTGACTATTATTTATTACTAAGTTTATAGAGAGGAGATGAGCAGGAAGAAGAGGTGATAACGGTTCACATGAGAAAGTGTATCTAGTAAAACAGTTATGTAGCTATGCTTAGACTTTGACAAACCTTGAGGCGGAGATGGGAGGCTTGGAAAAGCAGAGGAATAAGGGTTTAGGAGTATTTAGGCAGATTTTGTGCTATGCATAATCAGCAGCATGGATGAAAGCATGAAAGTGAATGTACAAGAGAACTTTAAAATATGGCGATTGTTTATAAAATGGCAGTGAGAGATACTTCTTGGTGATGTAGATTAAACATGGCTTGGAAAGTAAAAGAGAAGTCATTTGTATTTCACACAGTGAAGAAAAGGGAGCCAATAGCATTGCGCAAAAAATGAGGAGGGACAAGACTGGGACAATGAGCCAAGAAAATGACCTTTGCAATTGGATTGAAAGACAACGCAAATGCCGTTAAGTGCATATATGTTATGCACATAGTTCCCAGCAGCAGGTTGTTCTAGGCAGGTAGGGAGGCAGGAGGTCATGGGAGCTGAGAAGCACACCTGAAAAAGATAAAAAGCAGTAACAGGACAGACATCAACTGTTGAAAACAAACCAGAGCCCACAGACTAACAACTTGAACAGCCAATTTAGATGAGAAAAGAGCCAGTGCATGGGCATCCTAGCAAGTATCCTATAATTACAGGCTAGAAGTATTTCTAAGAAATTTATACAAATCTGAGACTGCAGTCTGGAAAGCAGCAGTAATGAAATCTACCTCAGAAACAGTGTCAGTCCTCAAGCACATACTGAATTTCAGGTAACGTGGACAGTTCTTGATGTTTGCTTTCTTAAAACATAGGTGAAGCTCAATTAAGTTTAAAGCAATTGCACTATATTTACTGTCTTTTTCCCAGTGTCTCTATAGTTTTCTCACCGGGATCTAAAAACTGTGAGCAAGCAGAGATGAAGGACGAGTCTTAAGAAAAGGCCTGTCTTCTGCCAGAACTCTTGGGGACACAAGAACTCTTGGGGGACTCTGACTGGGGGACACAAAGAAGATGTGGATTTGGATTAGCAGGCTACCCATCGATTCACCCAGCATACTGAATTCCCCTGGATTGTAAGGGCCTGGGTATGGTATAAAGAGTAAAGCAGTTCCTGCTTTGTCCCTGAAAAAAGCCTTTATTTTCTCATTCTGTCCAGGTGGTGTTCTGCCACAGAAAAGGGATTTGCTGTAAGCCTTTAAGTGTTGTACACTGACAAAATTTTTTATTAAAAAGTTCCATGTGGACAAATCAGACTACAGCACACATTTAGGAAGACTCAGGAGACCTACAGCAGGACTTTCATGCAGTGATAGCAACAAATACTGTGACAGCTAGCAAAATTCAGCTGCAAGCTGTTAATTATTGTGTGCTCCAAACCTCTTTCACGGACTAAAACCCTCTACAGTTGAATCTCTGTAGTCTCTGAAAAGCTTATCTGGAGTTTGTTCTCTGGAGGCTGTGTGGAGAAAGATAGTGACCCTTTCCCGACTAATTACATAGCTTTATCTGCCTTCTCAGATGGAAGATGAAATTTCAATTTTATATTGCTATATTTTTTGCAGCTTTTAAAAAATACTTAGTTTTGCACTTATCAAAACAAATGCTTTTTGACATATAGGGTTTTAAGAAATGACCCATCATCCTTTTCCCAGAAGGAGAAAAAGTCGTCTTTGGGATAGTCAATGCCTCTTTCTGTGCTTGCATACAGCCTGGTGGTTTGAGCACAAGCTGTATTCAGCCTGGGAAGAAATGACAGCCACCTCAAGGCTGCCTTACAGTGGGGAGATGTGACACCTTTCTGGCATGGCCTGTAAGGAATTAAAGACAGGATTACCCTGTGATACTAGCTCACAGCACTAGCAAGAGGAAATAGTCCTGTAAATCTTTAATATTTTGCATATTGTACCTTGTTAGGGTTTTCCTCCTTTCCTTTTCTAGGACTAGAATCAATTTCTGTTTCATTCTGATCTACAAGTCTATGAACTTTTAAATACACAGCCATCAGGTCTTAAAATCAGACAGTTCTTTATGGCACTCCGTCTGGGTTGTCTGGCAGGCTTTCACATGACACTGTCTTCTCAGCATAGTAATGTTTCATCTGGTCTTTGCTGGAACACAGATAGTTGTGATATCTTGGTTCACTATCTGCTAAATGCATTTATTGAGCAACACTTCTTACCTAAATAAAAGCATTTGGCCTTCATTTCTTACCAACAGATTCCCTCTTACTGAGTTATGAAATAGTTGTTGTCTTAATTCTCTCTATGTTGTTTTCATCTGTAATGTTTTTCTTTACAAAAAGAGGTTTATTTTGTCAGTCTTGGCTAGGTTATATCTGATCACTTTTAAGCCACTGTTCTGCATTTAAATACGAGGACAAGAAAAAGTACCCTTTTACAAACTAAGCAGGAGCTTGCATCTTGGAGATATTTTATTGTTTTACTGTATTCAGCAAATAGAAAACCACAAGCCTGTGCTTATGGTATCAGCAGTCAAGGCTCTAGCTTATAAATAAAATTAATAAAATGTAACTACAGGTTTAACATTTTGCTTGTGTTGTTGCCAGCTCCCTCTTGTTTTTATAAATGATCTCCATGCACTCACTATAGAAACAAACCTCAAGTGCTGGCCCAGAATAAGAAAGTATTTGATTTTTGCCCCAGTGTTAGATTTTGAGTTTCTGTCTGCAGTAATTAATTATAAACCATCCCTCCCAGGCCTTCCTCTCTATTACTGTTTTTTAAACAGCAGCTCCTGATTTTGTATATGTGATGACTGTTATTGCTTCCCAGGTGTATTATTTTACATTTATCTATATTAAATCTCATTTCTCTTTCCTCTGTCCATCTCTCAAAAGCTGTCCCTAACTTTATTCTCCAGTGAGGAGAGATCCTTTCTCAGAGCTGCTTTGTTTATGGGATGCATTGCTAGAAGCACGTAATAGGTAAAATAATTGTGTAGCTCTTCTAGACTTTTCATTTCCTCTTTACTACATTCCAATTCTGCTCCCTCTGATGTAGTCATTGACTTCAATTCAATCAAGAACAAGCATTTAAAGAGCTGGCACATTGTTTGGATAATGGCAGTAGTCCAGTTATTGAAATTTCTTAATCCTTTGTTTGGATTAAATTTCTTGTTCTCTTCTGAAACAAGCATGGGGGATGAGAGAAGAGATTAAACCATATTACACTGCATCCCAAGCCTACAAAAAGTATTTCATAAAAGCAACTTATAAATACTCTTACTGTCTGCTGGTTTTCTGCACCTGAAGGAAGTTGTGTAATTTCATGCCAGCACCTTCATTTTGGCATATTTAGATTCATTCGTGTCTCTGCTGGCTTAAGTTTGATTTTTAGCTGACAGATATTTGGTTTTGGGCTAGCTTTTGGCACAGCAGCCCCAGTTCTGTACATCATCATTGATTTGTACCCTGATGTCTCTCAAGTCTTCTATAGTTCTCTCTGCATATCAGCAAAATTAAGATGAACTAGCTGAAAGCAACCCTTTGGGTTTTAGATAGCCTTTGAGAAAATCTTGCCCAGGAAGTAGACTTGCCCAATCCCAGCCAGCAGCCTAACTGAATCTGGGCAAGCCCCTCATACAGATAAGAAAGTGAATCTTTTCTACCAGTGTCACTTGAAATGTTCTTGAAATGCTCTATAGATGACAACAGTTACTGCAGTAGCCTTCTCAGGGGGTTAGGAGTTCGTGCTCCCTTCCTAGCTTTGGCACTAATGATCATGCAGTCCCGCAGGGAGTAGGCTCAGCAATGATGCTAATTAATTACTGCAGACAGGAGCTCAAAATCTAACATTGCTGAAAAATCAAATGCCTGTGCTTTTTGTCTGGAGCTGGTCTCTAATGGCTGCATTTGGGGAAAATCTTTAGCACAGTTAAGAGCAAAAGCACTCTCTCTATTTCTCTCTGCTGTTAAAATAATACAGTAGTGAAGAATTGAATAGTACCAAATGCAACAAATTAGAAAGAGGCTAAAATAACATCACAATAAAGAAAAATTAATTCTCAAGAGTTTTAAGAGTAGGGCACTCTTATGAAGGATACTGCTGAAAACATAAGACTGGAAGAGACCATCTGGGTCACTGAGCCAGTCCCTGTAAACATAAGTTGTCATTTAATAATCAGTGAGCCCAGAATGATCCACAGAATATTGACGCTGCATGTCTCCATACACAACAGGCTTCTTTCAACATCTTACAATAATCTTAAGACCTACTGAGAACAGAAAAAGTCACATCAATAATGTGCTTCAGGAAAAGAACAAGTGAAATCATGGACATTGTTCATGTCTGAGGACACAGATTCACGTTCCAGCCTTTATCCTTTCCCCTTCTCACCACATGTACCAGCACACTGCATCAAGTCGGGTTGCAAGTTTAGCTGAAAACTCACTGTATAAAATAGTGATTAACTGTCAGCCACAACAACTCCCTGAAATCAGTGGAGAATGAGCAGTTTTTTGGTTTTTTTTTGGATAAGCTTAGTTCTTGGCTGCAAAGCTCCCTGAACCAACCTACTGTTCAGCTGCAAAAATACAGACCATGATAGCTCTTCGATAAGGATAAACTGCTATGGAACTGTACTTCGGGGATGAAATTTCTCAACCAAATGGCTATCTGCCACTGGAAGGAGTAGTTAGTCTGCCTCAAATGGCACTGCTATTCAAGAAACCATTTAATAATTGCTTACTTTTTATGGTGAGGTTTGTTTCCCTCTAGTTCAGCTCACCACAACCACCAGAAAAGTGGAAATGTGTGGCCAAGGAGGAGGGGGAGAAGCAGAATGACCTCGCTTTTTTTTGCACTGGCAAACTGCTAGAGTTGTGTGGTTACATCACAAAGCTGTGGTGCATAAGTGGTTCCCTTTGAATGCTCCTACCTGCTCCTGTACCATTCGTGTGCCAGCATCCATAATCATCCTGTGTTAGACAGGATCAATGATTAATTAAACTCAAGAAGTCTGGAGAAGAAAAAGCATCTTTTTTTTTCTGACAGAAGTGTTCCCTGATTGAGTTCATGTTAGAGCTGAACAAGATTTGCCTGCATAATAGCAGAACAAGAAAATGTGGATAGCTGTAGTAGACAAGTAGTTGGATGAGATGCGGACAAAATTTTCAGATTTTCCAAGGAGGTCCCTTCCTGAGTGATTGTTTGCAATAGCCTGTGTCAAACACAGAGCTGGACTACACAGCTTGCAGACATCCTTCCCAAATAACATTTTTGTGATTTTATAATTCTCTACCACAGGAATTAGAAGTAATACACCAGTAATCAGAACAGATTTTGTATGTGTTGAATGAGCTATACTAATAAGTGTATTTCAAACCCGCACAAGCTATTAAATGGCAATGTTTCTCTTACCAGTTTTTCATGTGGCCACACTTAAACCAGCCAGCTCTGCTAAATTTCAACTCTTCCTGGGTAAAACTCCTAATTGGGTGCTATTTCTGGAAAGCAGTCACTCAGAGTTTTCTCAGAAGACTGGCACTGTGCTCTCTCAGTGCTTCTTTGCCCCCATTCCTCCCTCTATTCCTCTTCTACTTTGAGCACAGCAATAGAATAGTTCTCTTCCTAATGTAGGACTTCTCCTACAGGAAGAAAAAAATTCACTCTACAACATAGCCTTTCCCTCTTCGTTTAGGAAATGAGTAATTAAAATTTATATGTATTAGTAGGATTTATGGATCATCTAAGTAGCAAAAAGGGACATTGTATGATAGAAGATCTGGCAGACATTGTTCATTTAATTTACAGCACATATTAGATAATGCAAACACATATTTAGAATGTAAGTGTCCCTAAAAGTTTTAGGGACTTCATCTACCAATCTATCAATATATGCAATGTATCCAGCAAATGTCAGCTGTAATATATAATAACTGGTTATTGGCTGTATGAAAAAAGAAGTAACTATTAGGATGTGACCTTGCTCTACACACAGCACCAGAAAAACGAGTGCCCATGATTCAAGAAGAACATATAAGTCCTAGAAAAAAAACCCAGACAGGTGGCAGAAAAAAATTATCCAGAGGTTGAAAAACAACATCTAGGGTATAAGATTTAAGAAATCTATTAAATCTGCTAGAGAAGAATGGTGACTGGATCACTGTACACAGATATACACATACAGAAAGAGTATTTGATCGTAGGGGAAGCTTTTTAGTCTTGCAGAGAGAAACATAACAGGATCTAATGACTGGAAACTGGAGACAAATTCAAGATTGAAATGATGCAATTTCTTAGCAGGAGGATAAGTAGACATTGGAACAACTTACCTGAGAAGGTGGTAGAGTCATCATTGCTTGGAGTCTTTAAGGTAAAATCAGGTATTTTTCCAGAAGTCATATTCCAGTCCAGCCTCTACCAAAACTCCTGAAGGAGATTAGGCAAAATGATCACTTGTTTGTAGCCTTCCAGAGAGGAAGCTTTTTCATACAAGTCTATGAATGTACCCCAAGAGAGTGCCCGTTATGCTCTTTGAGCTGGGGAACTGAGGCTGAGCCTACAGTAGCAAATTTATAATGTCCCTTCTGGAAGAAATAGTGCCCTTGTATCCGAGGCACAAATTTGATTTAAATATTTATCATCTGCTAGCAGCAGATGGATTTTTAAAATAAATAAATAATTTTTTTAAAGAACAGAAATCAAACATATACTGCCTATAAATATTTACATAGTTTTCATGGATAATGTTGGCTTCTGTGTGACTCTCTTAAAAAGTCTTTTGCTAAATGCCATGACTTTATGCTGTGTATGCATAAATTTTCCTGGCAGACGCAGTGAGAAAAAACCTAATTGAAGATAGCACCAAAAAGAATTAAAAAAAATTTGAAAAATACACAACTTTATTTTCTTGATTCCTTATTCTGTGTGTGTCTTTGCTAAGCAATATTATTTTTTAAAATCTATGTTCCTGCTATTGAGTGCTCAGTATCACTGCCATACCTTGGACAAAAAAAAAAATAGGTTGATGACATTATAAAGTTTACAATGATTGCTCAAATCTTCAGGGAACTGGATCTCTCCCTGTGACATTAAACAATTTACAAAACAACAGGAACAACTACACCAATATCAAGAAGCTATTTATTCTCATAATTTTAATAATTTCACAGATGTCATATCTTAATCTTAATGCTGCATAGTTCCTTGGTGACTTTCCACAGGTCAGTTATCACAGATCATAGCACTGTTTGGGTTGGAAGGGACCTTGAAGATCATCTAGTTCCAACCTCCCTGCCATGGGCAGGGACACTTTCCACTAGACCAGGTTGCTCAAAGCCCCATCCAACCTGGCCTTGAACACTTCCATGGATGGGGCATCCACAGCTGCTCTGGGCAACCTGTGCCAGTGCCTCACTACCCTTACAGTAAAGAATTTCTTCCTAATATCTAATCTAAACCTAACCTCATTCCATTTAAAGCCTTTTTCCCTTGTGCTACCACTACATGCCCCTGTGAAAAGTCTCTCTCCATCTCTCTTGCAGGTCCTTTCTAAGCAGAGAAAGGCCACAATCAGGTCTACTCAGAGCCTTCTCTTCTCCAGGCTGAACAATCCCAACTCTCTCGCCCTGTCTTCATAGGAGAGGTGGCCCCTGATCATCTTTGTGGTCCTCCTCTGGACTCACAGGTCAATGTCCTTCCTGTGCTGGAGATCCCAGAGAGCTGGATGTAGTGTTCCAGGTAGGGTCTCATGAGCACAGGGTAGAGGGGCACAATCCATTTCTGTCCGGCCTGTATTCATGCTTGGGATTGCCCCAACCCAGCTGTAGGACCTTGCACTTGGCTTTGTTGAACTTCATGAGATTCACACAGATCCATCTCTCAAGCCTGTCCAGGTCTCTCTGATGGCACACCTTCCCTCCAGTGTGTTTCCCAAACCACACAGCTTTTTATTGTTGGCAAACTTGCTGAGGGTGCACTCAATCCCACTGTCCACATCACCTGCAAAGGTGTTAAACAGCACCAGTCCCAGTAGCAACCACTGAGGAATGTCACTTGTCATTCTTCCATTTGGACACTGGGCAATGACCGCAACTCTTTTGAATGTGACTATCCAGCCAATTCCTTATCTGCCGAGTGGTCCATCCATCAAATCCATGTCTCTCTAGTTTGCAAACAAGGATGGTATGCAGGACAGTGTCAAATGCTTTGCACAAGTCCAGGTAGATAATGTCAGTTGCTTTTTCCTTATCCATCAACACTGTAACCCCATTGTAGAAGGTCAATAAATTTGTCAGGCATGATGTGCCCTTAGTGAAGGCATGCTGGCTGTCACCAATCACTTCCTTATTTTCAGGTGTCATAGCATGGTTTCCAGGAGGATCTGCTTCATTATCCTACCAGATACAAAGGTGAGACTGACTGGCCTGTAGTTCTCCATGTCTTCCTTTTTCCCCTTCTTAAAAATGGGGATTACATTTCTCCTTTTTCAGTCAGAGGAAATTTCACCAAAGTGCCATGACTTCTCAAATACAGTGGATAGTGTCCACTTTCTCTGGTCCCGCAGGGCCTGTGGATGTATTTAATCAGGTCCCATGAACCTGTGCACATTCAGATTCTCAGAACCTGCTCTTCTCCTACAGTGGGTGGTTCTTCACTCTCCCAGTCCCTTCTACAGCTTGGGAGCTGTGGCTGGAGCACTTGCCAGTGAAGATAGTGGCAAGAAACCCGTTGAGTACCTCAGCCTTCTCCATATCCTGAGTAACCAGGTCCCTCATTTCCTTCCAGAGAGGGCCCACATTTTCCCTAGTCTTTTCTAATTATTATCAGTGGCTCACTACATTCTAATAAAACTTCTCTCTCATCTGCCTGTCAAATGGAAATGAAATACCACAGAGAAGTTGCCAGAATGACCACTTGAGATCCTTTAAGAAATAAAAAAAAGGAGAAAGATGTTCTAGTACCCTCTACCCCAGAGGTCATTCTGAACACTGCCTCTTGAACAATGTTTTTGTTTTGCTTCTTCATTTTACCTTGTTCTTACTAATAATCACTAGCCTTTTTACAAACATCAACTTGAATGTTCAAATTATTTTTGAAAGAATGCTATGCTTACAAATATATTAATCAGTTATTTAAAAAGACAGCAATTCTGCAGTGCTTTGGGGATATACTTGCCATCCAGTTACACAGACACAGAATTTATTTTGTAGTCATGATCATGTCTCTAACATGAAACATTGCTTTGTCTCACTGAAAGGAGAAGGCAGGTGTCCTGATAAATGTACTGGAGGAGAATGTGCTTTTCTCTTTGCCATACTTCTGTCTGCCTCCATGACCTTGCAGCAGATTCACAATTTCTATAAAGTTATGGTTACTGAAAAAATTACCATCCCCTTCTTTCCTGCTCCTCTCAGTACTTACAGTCTTAATTAAGAAGTAAAACAGAACAGTTTTAAGAAGCAGCTATGTTGGATGCCTATCACTGTATCACAGCAACAACTCAGAGCCTGAAATACACAACTAAAAGAGTATCTTTGGTTTTAACAGAAAGGGAGGTAATCCCTGGCACAAAGCCACATCTGACACCTGTATGTGGCAATACATCTGTTACTGCAGCTAAAGCCTACAGGGGTAATGAACAAGAGGCCACGGGCACATGATTTCTCTCTGGATGTGCACATATGGCTTGATGCAGCAGTATGTGCAGAATCCTCCAGCCAGGTCTGAGCCGGAGTCACGGGCACTGTGTATTTGCATGACCACAGTGTTGTATCTAACCTAATTAGCACCATGTCCAACCTAATTAGCACCACCTACCACAGGGTTAAGTACTTTGGGTGCAACAGCACTAATATGCAAGTCTACAGCTGCTGCCTCCTATTCCACAAGTAATTCAATGAATGTGGTATGTTAAGTCCTGTGCTCTGTTGCACGGGTAGAGGTGCCCTCTGTCATGTTTGTGTTGGGTTTTTTTTAAATAGCAAACACAGATGATTTTATTTTATTGCTTTCAAGGCAACATGTAGCTTCACTTACTGCTGTTTCTCTACAGTTTCTATTTAACTGAATAGGGAAAAAAAGTTTAGCATACCAAGATATTAAGATAAAATATGTTTAGGATATGCTTCCACATGTGTCTAAAAAGAACCCAAACAGTGAAAACAGCTAGGTGAAAAGAAATCCCTAAGTCTCTACGCTCAGCTGCTCATGTAAGTGCTGACTCTCTTCTCTCATGTCTCTGGGGCACTAATCTACAATTCTGTAAGATATTCCTGTAAACTGCTTTGTAGCAATGCTATGTCCATTTGCACAAGCATGAATGAGGATCCAAGGTGTGAAGCATAAGAAAATAAGCCTCTTGTATTTATATATGAGCTTAGGGAAGTACATCTCCTTCAGGGCATAGCTTTGGGAATTTTTTATGGTTTTTTTTTTAAAAAAATATATATTCTGTGACAGTTTAATCCATTTTAACTTCTTAAATAAACTGACAGAGTATGCCTGTTTCAAGCTAACACATGGACACATTAACTGTAGTAATGAAATCCAAAATTCCTATAAGCAACTAAACTGGGCATTATGAGCTGGCAGTTTACCATATGTGTCATGGTAGAGGAAACCTTGAGAGATTTGAAGGATGAAGCAATTGCTCCAGGAAGGGTATTCCATATGTTGAGGGTGACCAAAAGGACCTCATTAACACATCTACGAGAAAAGCAGATGGAGTAGATATGAAGGCTGAGAGAGAAGAGGACAGGGAATGACAGGAAAAGGCAAAGTTGTGAAGTGCTGTGGTGCAACTAAGGACACAGCTAAGCTGACAGAGCACCCAGCTGCTGCTGAGTGGGTGGGTTCCAGGGGCTCTCAACAGAACAGAACAGCCAGGTGAGCCCTCAGGACAAGAAATGAATGCTTCTGTACTGGGTTAGCTCCCACAGCTGACTCCCTTGGGTGAGATAAGCACCTGTGTTGGCACAAGGGAAGGGCCAGAAACCAACCCATGATGAAGGGTGAGGAAGGAGGCATAGCACTACTCTTTCAGCAGCAGCTGCCTGTTAGCTTGGCTTAGCTCTATCATCAAAATCATGTCGCAGCTTAATACCTACCAATGGTGCTACATAAACCGGCGTCAACCGTCGCTGCTCTGCAACCCCGTGTCTCTAACCACTTGTCTCTACCCCACACCCAACTGCCTGACAGACTCCATCGGAGAAATAAACTGGTTGAAAATGGCTCCTCTCCTCCCTCTCCCATGCTATTTTTCAGCCAAATCAGGTTCCTAATCTGGTTTACCACACAGCTGAGCAAAACAACTGTGCCAGCAAAACAGCAGGCATATCAAAGAGACAGGCGCGGATGGCTGGGAGCAAAACCTGTCTTAGGCCAGCACAGCTGCCAAAAAAATTGTCAGACTGCACTCTCAGAGGGCTACAGGGCTTGCAGAGACAGGGAAATCTATGGAGATACACTAAAGAGGTAAGTACAAAAAGGAACCACAGAAATAGGCCAGGGAGATAAGTGCAAGAACAGTGCTTCAAGGGACCTTTTTGACATGTCAGGTCAGGCATAGGGAAAAAAAGCTGTCATAAGCAGGATGAGAGATAACAAAAGTCTAAAAAAGCGTATCTGTGATGTGGACAGGGATAAGAAGAGGCTTTAGAGAAGAAAAGGAAATAAAATTCATATACATCAAGATAAACAGGCCAAAAAAAGAGTGGAGTCAAAGATGACTCCCATGACTCCTGATTGACAGAGAGTAATTGTGTGTCTTCTAGGCAGGATTGCAAAGTCCCTACCTGGGAAAAAACAGGGGTCCTTGTGTAGAGACTGCAGATGGAGTTTCAAGTCAGGAGGTTCTCTGAAACACTATACCACATTTCCTCTACAGGTGGAAGCTTTTAATCCTGAATGCCTTCCTATGTAGTTTTTTCAAATGAGCTTAAAAGCTAACGCACTTGCACTTGCTCATAATGGTAGAAGTGGCCAGGATCAACATCATTGCCACGCAGGACAGGGGTCAAAAATTTTTCAGATGCTTCATAAACCATCATGTAAGAATCCAGAATGGGCCAAAGCCACTTCTCTTAGCCTTTATCTTTGTGGGGGGAAAAGGGATATTCAGATTCAGAAGCCTTGACTCTACCTCCACTGTAATTTTGCTACTGTCAAAACCTAGAACTACAGCTGCGAGTGTTTAAGAGCTGATTTTGATGACAAATTGTTACATCAGGATGGAAAATGAGTCCACATTTGTCTTTTTCAGTAATGGAATGAAAAAGTAAGCCACTCTCGACTTTCGGAGTTATACTCAACTTCAGAAGATATTTCCATGCAATCTTGTCTCCTTCAGTGCCACCCAGTGGAATTAATGTGAAATATCACTCTTTTGCACAGGGAGTTTATACAAAAATACAACAGCACACAAAACAGCTTTATGTTTTCAGGAGGTGCTGTTCATACCAGGTAAATTGCAGGTTGTCAGGGATATTGGTATAACAGTAATGAAAAACAGAACCATGATTTCCAGTAGCTATAATTCAAATTAGATCTGACATTGTTGCTTGTAGTTTCAGGAAAGCTACTTATATAATTTCTAAAATAGTTATTTGTGTCTGCAAAATATGTAGGACATACAAAATTCATACTGGTACAGCACAGTATAAAGATTTAACAGCATCCATTTATGTAATGCACCTATCCACAACTCAAGCCAATAAAATATTAGTTGTAATTCTGCTTCTCCTCTGAGGCACAAATAGCTTGAGCAGGGATATCTAGATTTATAGGTGCTTACATGATCAATAATACAAGTATTTTTAAAACATATTCACACACATCTATATGGCATTACATATGTGTGTATGCACACATGCATAAGTGCTGTATACAAATAAAATGTAGATATGTTATAGCCTCACAATAGATTCTTTTTTCACATAAAACCTGCTTTCTCTTTTAGTACTTTCCTGAATCCTCTCAAATTACTATGAACTCATGCCAATATTTGCATTAACATTCCTAAGGCCGTTTTCTTGCTTTTTCTAACTCCAAGATAGAGCTGTCTGCTAAAGGCCTAAGGCTTCCTACCTAAAAACTCTTTACAGGTAGCATGCAAGATGGATTTCTGCAAACAAATGGATTTCTACCTCTTTTGTTCCTTTATAGCATACAGAAAAGACAAGAAAATACCTTTTACTATATTAAAAAGTCAGAATATTTTCTTGGTCTTACTTACCCTAGCAGATGTCTACTGCAATGGAAAAAAACCAAACCTATTGAAATGCTAATGTCTCTGTGCTTCTGAGTTTTAACTTTCCTTTCTCTAAGTCTGTTCAAATCCCAGTGGTTTCTCTGTCAATGCTCCACTTCCCATCACAGCTTGTCCCTTTTCTCAGAGTCAAGACTTGATTCTGTTTGATTTTATCTGCTCTACCAACGTGCTCTCATTCTTCTGGTTTCCTCACTGGCTATCCTCTCTCATGTCTCTTAGTCCTAGGCTCCTGGCATACAGTCCCCTACCGATTCCTCATCTATATTAACTTGTTCCCTTGCCTTGAACTCATTCTCCTTCATTTCTCCTTGAGAATTTAATTTTCTTCCTCACCTAATCCCAGTATCCTATTGCTCTATTGCTATCCCTATTGCTCTAATGTTAAGGTTTTCCACGCCCAGTAGTTTCAGTCTTGCCATATCCCCTGCCTCCACACTTAATGTTTCTTTCCCTTCAGTCTGGTCCTTGTTCCCTCTCCATTCCAAAAAGACACACTCAAGCACCCATGAAGAAGAGAAGACAGCAACTTAGTGAGAGCACAGGGTATGGTTACCATAGCCTCACTCTCAGTCCACAGACCCATCCCAGTCCATAGTGGCAAACAGTGGCCTCTTTTGGGCTCACAACTAGGGGACACTTGACTGCAATACTTGCAAGGATGGTAGGGACACATGCTAATTCAGGAATGGGGAAAATTAATTTCTTCAAGGCTCATAAATTATGATATGTGTAATCAGAAGACAATACATCGCCCTCCTGGTTCAGTTTTTCCTGACAAATTCCAAGTTTGCTCTGAAGCATAAAGGCATTTAAGAACCTCAAATATAAGACTTCCACAATAATTTACTCTAGACAAAGCCCTTTTTTCTTAGATCATGCTTGGTAGCAGTAAAGTACATTTCCATCCTCAGTATGGAAAATTTCATGCCAAGCCATGGACGTTTAGCAAGCGGTATGTTACCTAAACCATAATTTAGCAAGCAAAATCTACAAGTGATATGCTACCTTTAGCTGTAGTTAAAGTTTAACAAACTCATTTAAAGGACAACAACTCTATTCTAGGCATTGTTATATATATTTAAAGTATAACATATACATAACATATTACTAAATGCAAAATAGTATTTAAACTAGTAATAAGAACATGTATGTGTAAAGGAAAATTATTAGAAATTTACCTCTTCATTTTTATGTTTTGTTTTATACTCTGTAATTACTCAATGTATTTTCCTCAGCTGAGCAATCTCAGAAGAGTGGATGATTTTGTAATCTAGATCTGCTTATGGTAGCATAACAACAGTTGTGTAACTGTGGTGAAATGAAAACACAGATTTACTCTAACCTCACTTCCACTGACAAGCCTATATAGTAATTAATGCTCTTCTCGCAAGTTCTCTCTTTTATTCCGAGGGTTAGTTTGCTGAACAGTAATAACTGGCTACCTTGGCATGTGCAGACATGTCTCCCTGGCAGTGTTGTCCCTTACCTGGCTAGGAGACCTTCAGTGATCTGCTCCAGCAGAACGCATAACATTATCTTGGGTAACAGCAAAATGTCTCTTCCCCATCCTTCTTCCAGACGCATTTCTAAAGAACACAAGCCAGAGCTCTCCAGTGTTTACTTATAACTTATAGCAGGACCAACCTACAGATGGTGCTCAGGGGATTATTGTGCCAGGCCAGTAAGATCCCACTGTTATTGGCTTTCTGTGGCAATAACTTGCAACAGCTCTCTTTGCATTGTCCTGATGTTAAGGGCACACTTCTCATACAAAGCTGAATAAAGAATGTCACTATATATTAACCTTAACTGCACAGAATATAATTGAACTCAATGGCAGCTGCTGCCCTCTGTGTTTCAGTGGGACTTAACTTTGAAGAAATAATAATTCATTGGTTTATAAAGGCAGAAATAAACTTATTATACAGAAAGTGCAGGTGCAATACTGTGATTGTAGACACTGGTATGATTCACCTTGAGATTTTAGTTATATCTTGCCAAAAGCAGGTATTATCAAGATCCAGATGACTCTAACAACACTACTATTGGTGTAACATTTAGAAGTTCCTTCCCTTTTGTTTCCCTAGTGGGAACAAAACCATCTCTTTTCTTCCAGTGTTGAAAATTAAATGCACAGCAATAGCACGATCAGCAAGATTTTTAACTTCAAAATTGCCTTTCCTGGTGAGAATGAAAACACTACTTGTTTCATTTTTTTTAAATTAACAGCAGTGTTTTTCTCTCTTTTTTAATACACACACTTGTATAATAAACCTAAGACATACTATGTCTCTAGTGCTCAGAGAGCACTGCAGGTATACACCTATGTTTGATTGTGCATGACATCCCATACTCCAGGGCTAGGATTTATCCCATTTCCAGTATGATTCAAGCACACAACATTAAAGTAGAAAGACTATGACTGGAAAAAGAGGTAGAGGGGAAGACAAAAGGTTCTTTTTTTGTTTTAGTCATCTTTGTACCAACAACACCAATACATTAATGCAGTAGGAGCATCAGAGAAAATTTAAGAAGAGAAAATTAAAACATAAGGTACCAGACCATAGAAGTTGTTCACTACAACAAAAACTGTTGTGAGCTGTTCCAGGTGTGTTCAGGACCGTCCTCTGACTTTTCTCTAGCTGTCACCTATGTTTGTGTTCACACATATGGTCAGTGGGCAAAGAGGTGGAACAGCTCTCAGTTCATTTGTCCTCTAAAACTGGGCAAGAAAAAGTTGGTTTTATCAGTCCTTGAGCCACTCTAGGACCAGATAATGTACTAAGCTCTGTAGCTGTGCTGAGTCTCCAACATTCTCTAGAACAATGCTTTTGTAGGAGCCTGGGACTCATAGGTGAGACCATACAATCTGATGCACATGGGGTGACCAGGAGCAGCCACAAAGCTCTGAGGTGTGGAGTCTTACCTCTGATGTTTGGCTGTCATTAACCCAGCAACACTAGAATATGACTTCTGGGGATCCCTCTGAGTGTACGAATGCCCCTATCACCCTCCTGACCCTCCCCAGCTCCCACTCTTGACTGGTACATGAGCAGCTCAACGTGGACTGGTCCTTAGTCACTTCACTTGGTAACTCAGATGCTTGTGGAGGAGGACAGGGCATTTTCACCTGTGCTATTTGCTCTGCTACTTCTGCAAGAGTACAGACAATCCTGCTGCAGCTGAATTGTCTGTTGAATTCCTGCTCTGGTACTAAGAGCATATAACATCGAGCAGGCCTTGTTGAAATCCTGCTGTCTCTGAGGGTCAGATCTCAAGCCTGGACCAAGTCCCAATCAGCTTCATTAAAAATAAACTGGTTCATTGAAGAGTGTGAACAAACAGGCTGGCAGCACAGACAATCTTGTCTGAAGTGCAAATTCAAACCTATGTTTGCAGGGATTCCATTCACCCTTCCATTCTAGGGCCTGTATGGACCATGAAGTCAAGAACTGTGGTATCACAGACTCAGGAGTCTAGGAGACAGGCCTACCTCACCCAATGAAAACCCTAATGTGACAAATCATGTCCTTCATATATTTGAGCCTATATTACCAGATAACCACACTGATACAACTAATGCCTGGAAACAAATATGGGAACCACAGTGCTGTTTCTAAACCTTCTGAAATTGTTTCTTAACAAACCCATTGCTCCAAGACACCCACACTAGAGAGGGTACAAACTTTCTGCCCTTTTCTTCCTCTACATGCACATATAAAACAATAGAGAGCCTGTCAGCTCCATCCCACTCATTACTGTTTGCTTGCTCTCTGTCACTGAATTATTCTTGCCAATGTACAACATAACACTGTGTGGGCTAATCAGGAAAGTAAAGGAAAAGTACTTCCACTCTAACAATGGATAAAGAGCGAAAGTGGATTGGACTATATTTTTCTGACTTAGTTTCCTTAATCACTTAGTTTTTGCTCCACAGAGGTGTTCTAATTTAAGCCACTACACAACAATTTCCACAAAATAAGGCATTTAAGTCCCTTAAGGAGAAACACTCCTTCCTTAAATGCAATCTGTCTTGTAGTTCACTTCATGATGACACGTAGGTATTAAAAACTGAAAACTTAAGCAAACCCAGACTTTTAATTCAGAGAGAAAAATCAATACAGCTCTCCAGGGACAGCCCTTTAGAAATCAAAATTCATTCCTCTGTTGCACTGATTCAGCACGCACCATCTTGGCAGACCAAAGCTTGTGATATTTTCACAGTGTGCCTATTACTTTTTTACATAGAGTTCTCCAAACGGTTTTGAATTAAATTCTGGGGTAATCTTTTGCAAATTAAATGCAGCCTATAGAGCTGCAAGAGCAAATAGAAGAACCTTTTGTAGACAGCAGTCCTCACTTAATGCTTCCTCCAAAAGGCTACAACAACCCATGTCCTTGGCACCACTTTCCTGTCACACACCGACGCTGCAAAATGTGGAATATGTCAAGATTATTTTAAGTCAGGATGGTCTTTGATGCAAGCCTTATCAGCAAGTAAGGAGACCTAATCAGTGGAAGAGGCAGCAGCTAGCGTCCCTTCGTCAAGGACAACCGGGAACTAACAAGCTTAAAGGATATAGTAAATCAAGATGTCAATGTATATCTATGTATATACATTGTTAACTTGGCAAAATACTCAAGGTTCATATATCCTGCAGGTGAACTATTGCAGAATCACAGAATATGCTGAGTTAGAAAGGACCCACAAGGATTATCGAGTCCAACTCTTAGCCCTGCACAGGACCATCCCCAAGAGTCACACCATGAGCCTGAGAGTATCATCCAAACGCTTCTTGAGCTCTGTCAGGCTTGGTGCTGTGGCCACTTCCCTGGGAAGCCTGTTCCAGTGACCAACCACCCTCTGGGTAAAGAACCTTTTTCTAATACTCAACCTTAACTAAACCTCCACTATCACAACTTCAGGCCATTCCTCAGGTCCTGTCACTGGTCACCACAGAGCAGAGATCAATGCCTGCCCCTCCTCTTCTCCTCACAAGGAAGTTGTAGACTGCAATGAGGCCTCCCCTCAGTCTTCTCTTCTCCAAGCTGAACAGACCAAGTGACCTCAGCCACACCTCATACAGTTTCCTCTCAAGGCCCTTCACCATCTTTGTTGCCCTCCTTTGGATGCTTTCTAAGAGCTTAATATCTTTCTTATATTGTGGTGCCCAAAACTGCACACAATATTCAAGGTGAGGCCGCCCCAGTGCAGAGCAGAGCAGGACAATCCCCTCCCCTGACCAGCTGGCGATGTTTTGCCTGATGCCCCCCAGGACATGGTTGGCCCCCCTGGCTGCCAGGGCACTGCTGACTCATATTCAACTTGCCAGTGACCAGGACCCCCAGGCCTCTTTCCATTGCACTGCTTTCTAGCATCTCATGCCCCAGTCTGTATGTACATCCAGGGTTGCCCAACCCCAGGTGCAGAATCCACCATTTTCCCGTGTTGAACTTCATATGGTTGATGATTGCCCAGTCCTCTAATTTGTCAAGGTCTCTCTGCAGGGCCTCCCTGCCTTTGAGGGAGTCCCAGTTTTGTGTCATCTGCAAACTTGCTTAGTATCCCTTCCAGTTACGCATCCAAGTCATTTATGAAGATGTGGAAGAACACAGAACCTAAGATGAACTCCTGCAGAACCCCACCATATTATAATACTAAAAATCATGCCTACAGGTCAAAAAGATTCCTGCCCAGGTAAAGACCCTTCCCCTGAGCATGCGTAGAAGCTAACTGAAGAAGCTAATTTCCATAGCTTGTATGGAAATTACTAATTAATCATAATAGAGGGGCAGTGCTTGGAAAGTTACTAACTCTGAACTTCTGTGTATAAATAATGGCACAAAAAGTATGGAGAGGTGTGCTTGATTTGTGGAATACCACCAAGCACCCAGGCTTGTGCAACTCTGAAATAAATATCAACTCTCTGTCTCTCGAGTGTACAGTTTTTGGCTTATTGCACATCAGGTAATAAATCCAATTTTGTGGACAACACCAAGGAGGAAAGGAGAAAAGGACCTTAGGATTCCTTTTCCTTTCACCAGCAGAAAAGGACCTGGGGATGCTGGTCAACAGCTGGTCAAGCATGAGCCAGCAGTGTGCCCAGGGGGACAAGAAGGCCAATGGCATCCAACGGCATGTATTAGAAATAGTGTGGCCAGCAGGACTGCAGCAATAATCAGCCCTCTGTACTCGGCGCTGGTGAGGCCACACCTCGAGTATTGTGTCCAGTTTTGGGCCCCTCAATTCAGGAAGGACACTGAGGTGTTGGAGCATCTCCAGAGAAGGGCAATGAAGTTTGTGATGGGTCTAGAGAGTAAGTCTTATGAGAAGGACTCCCTCTAGCTGAGGGAGCTGGGGTTGTTCAGCCTGGAGGCTCTCTACAACTACCGGAAAGGAGGTTGTAGCCAGGTGGGAATGGGCCTCTTCTCCCAGGCAACCAACGACAGGATGAGAGAGGAAATAGCCTCAAGCTGCACCAGCGGAAGGTCAGGCTGGACATTGGGAGGAGTTTCTTCAAAAAAAGTGCGATAAGACATTGGAATGGGCTGCCCGCGGTGGTGGAGTCACTGTCCCTGAAGGTGCTTAAAAACTGGACGAGGCACTTAAAGCCATGGTCCAGGTGACAAGGCGCTGTTCGGTCACAGGTTAGACTCGATGATCTCAGACGTCTTTTCTAACCTAATTGACTGTTATTCTGAGGTAAAAACACCAGTTGATCTTCACGAACTCCGACCTCAGCAAGCCCAGAAAAATCAAGGCGTAAAGCAGAAATTTTATTCACGCTTTCCCCAGGCACAATGCAGTGCACATAACAGTGCCCAAACGCCTCCTTTCCCCCGGCACCCGCGGAGAGAGCAGGACTCACCCGGCTCTGCCCCGCCCCAAAGGCTGAGGCCTCAGCCCGCGGTGCCCGCCCCGCCGGCTCCGGCGGATATGAGCTCAGGCCGCGCCCTCCGGAAAGAGCGGGGGCGGGTGTTTCCGCGGCGGCGGCGATGGCGGGAAGGCGGTAGCGGCCGAGCCCCTGGGGCGGACCGGCGGAGGAGGCGGCCTGGGCGAGGACGCTGCGGCGGGGCCTGCGAGCCCGAGCACCACTGGCGGTACCGCCGGGAGTTTCTGCTGCGCAACGTGGGCGAGCCGCCGGCGGCGGGCAGCGCTCAGCTGCAGCGCCTGGTGTCCCTCTCCATGGTGTGGGCCAACCACGTCTTCCTGGGATGCCGGTGAGTTCTGCGGGACCCGCCGGGGCGGCGGGGGCGGCGCGGCGCGGCCGCCTGACGACGCCCCTTCCCTCTTTTCCCCTTATCGCCCCTCCAGGTACCCTCCGCAGGTCATGGAGAAGGCGCTGGAAATGGCTGAAGGCATCCAAGTGACCGGCGCGCCTGTCCGCACCACGAGAGACGAACTGGTTGCCAAGGTGAAGAAAAGAGGCATATCAAGTAGCAATGGTTAGCAGATCATAGCTGTGACAATACATAGGAGTCTAGAAAATGCTTGTTTCTAAATGTTCTCGGCTTGCCTCGGGCTTAGAAAGTAATCAAAATAATTTACCTTAAACACTCCTGGGTTTTGTTTTCTCTCTCTGTGCTATTTTTTTCCCAATATAGTATCTCTAAAATGGATGTAGTGCACACGTACTCCTTTGGTAATGTAGAGCTGTCGTTTTGCACTTCTACAACTGGTTCACTTTTAAGCTGATTACTTGTGCGTTGCAATGGACTGCTGTACTCCAGCTTAAATGCGTTCTTGTTGCTTTGCCTTTGCTGCTAGTCAGACACCGCTGCTGTGTAAGAAACTGAGTTTCTTAAAGAAACTTTTATGATATTAGTAGACAAATACACATTTTTTTTTTTTTAGGTCAGATAGTCCATTTAATGTATGTTAGTTACTTTCGGTTTGGACTTCAAGAATAGAAATATGTCGCTGCCTATGGGTCCCAAACCAACATCTGAAATCTTACACCTGAGTATTTTCAGGTTTTTGTCAAGAAAGTACTAAAATGTTCTGAAATAGTATGTTAATACTTGAAATTACAGTTCAAGGTGTATTCCTAATATATACCTTTTAAATTCACAGAAATTATTGCTAGAATGTTTTAGATGATTTCTCTCTACATGGATATTTCATAGTTCAGAAATCAAAGAAGATAACATATTTTACTTGTTTTGCAGAAGGGCTAGAGCAGCCCTCCAAGAGACAAGCTGTTGAGAAAAGCAAAGACTCTAAGGATGCTGGAAAAGATGTGAAAACAATCAAGGCAGAAGCCCTGAAGGAAACAGAGAGCACATTGCCAAAAAAGCAGGAAAAAGGTACTAGCAAAGATCCAGAAAGTTCCCAGTCAACTTGCAGCTCAGATCAAGAAATGGTCGTAGCATCAGACATAGAAGCAGAAGGAAAACTTGCTAATGCTGAAAATACTGCTGAGCAAAAGTCATCCTCATCTGAAAAAGAACCAGGAAAGAAGCCTTGCTCAAGCCCATCTGAAGAAAGCAAGTGTGAAAACGTGCCATCACCTGAAAAGAAAACTACAGTAAGTGTAGCGCCGCTGGCTGCCAAAAGCGCCCTGCAGCCAGAGGCAGTGGTGGCAGCAGTGCCACCAGCTGCCAAGAGCACCCCGCAGGCAGCAGTGGTGGCAGTGGCAGTGCCATCAACCTCCAAGAGCACCCCACAGGCAGCAGCAGTACCACTGATTGCCAAGGGCACCCCACAGGCTGCAGCGGTGGCAGCAGCAGTGCCACCAACCACCAAGAACACCCCACAGGTAGCAGTGGTGGCAGCAGCAGTGCCACCAGCTTCTAAGAGTACCCCACAGGCAGCAGTGGTGGCAGCAACAGTGCCACCAGCTTCCAAAAGCACCCCACAGGCAGCAGTGGTGGCAGCAGCCATGCCACTGACCACCAAGAGCACCCCACAGGTGGCAGCAGTGCCACCAACCACCAAAAGCACCCCCTCCACAAATGCTGCACTGCTGTCTTCCAAAAACCAAGCGAGTACCCCAGCAGCAGTGTCCAAGAGTGCTGCTCAAGTGGGCAGTTCACTGCTTCTGGCCCCCAAGAGCGGCACTCAGGTGGGCACCTCGCTGCTGCTGTCCCCCAAGGGCCCTGCTAAGGTGGGCTCCTCGCTTCTGGCCTCCAAGAGCAGTGCCGAGGTGGCCGCCTCGTTGCTGGCCGCTCGGAGTGGCACGCAGCCGGGATCCTCACTGCTCGCTTCCAAGAGCAGTGCTCAGGTGGCTGCCTCGCTGCTGGCTGCCCGGAGTGGAGCTCAGCAAGGTCCCTCCTCCCGGGGTGGAGCTCAGGCAGGTGCTTCCCTGCTGGCTTCCAAGAGTGGCTCACAGGCAGGTGAAAGCCCTGCTAAGGCTTTGTGCAAACCATTAACCAGTGAAGATGCAAAGGAAAGACAGCCTTTTTTTAACAGACTCTACAAAGCTGTAGCCTGGAAACTGGTTGCTGTTGGAGGCTTCAGTCCTAATGTAAATCATGCAGAACTTCTAAACTCATCTATTCAGTCCGTAAAAGCTACATTAGATGTTGCTTTTGTTCCCCTGAAGGAACTTGCAGACCTGCCTCAAAATAAAAGCTCTCTAGAAAATATAGTTTGTGAACTGAGGTGCAAGTCTGTCTACTTGGGTACTGGCTGTGGTAAAAGTATGGAAAATGCCAAAGCAGTGGCTTCGAGAGAAGCTTTGAAATTATTCCTCAAGAAAAAAGTTATTGTGAAGATATGTAAAAGAAAATACAAAGGTAGTGAAATTGAAGATTTGGTGCTTCTGGATGAAGAGTCAAAGCCTTCAAATTTGCCTCCAGCTTTAAGAAATCCTCGTGAGATCTTGTAGGGGAGAATCACTGTTTCTACTGTGTATAGTATTTCAATACAAGGACTGAAGGTTAATTTTGTACTTTAAAAAAGTAGGCTTCCAGATATTTTGTATTTCTTTCTCAGTTTTGCAAGACAATGATAGTTCTTTCACTCAGTAGCAATTGTATAAAACTTGTTAGAGATGACAAGTGTGCATTTAAAGGTATTGCCTTAATATACAGCACACTAGTGTGCTGTTGTATTTGCAAAATAGTCTACCTAACTCTTCTATTTTTAATTAAAGTATTAAGGTACAATTTGCTGTAAAACCTGACATTTTTGTAATTCTTACAATTTGATGGCAGTGTGCTCAATTGTCTACCATGTCTTTTCTAGCCACATAGAAGTGTGTACGTAGGGACCATAATACTTGAATGATTGAAGGTTATTTAAAAATTTCAATCAAAAAGTTGGATTGTCTGTTTCAGGCTTGTTCCTCATAATGTTCACTGTTGATCATACTAGGAGAGAAAGTAGTTGGTTGACTATTTTTATGGGATGTTTTCATAACACTTGCAATATAAGTGACACCCTGATCCCATTTAACATTATACTAGCAGGTTAGAGCCATAGCATCACACTGGTGACTTAGCAATTAGTCAAGTCACAGCTATTTCAGCCACCAAAACTAAGCAGATATAATTTATATTGTGAAGTATCATTTACAGTTCTGGGTTTTTTTTTTCAAATAAACATGGATTTCTACACTAAGTATATTTTGACTGGTACTCAAAACAATAAAACCTCTGGGATAAACTTTTATAGTGCTTTGGTTTTGGCTACTAAATATTCCAGCCATTTCAATAACTTTGCAACACCTTCAGAAAAGCTTTACTTCTGCTTCAAGGTGTAATCCCACAAGGATGTTGGTTTCTTTAGATGTGAAATACTGTAAAACTGATAGAGTGGACCTATAGAATATCAATTTCTACTTTTGTAACACCAAGATAATCAAAATGAAGATGCTGCTGTCTGCTGGAGACAGTGAGTGTATTGTAAAGCGTTCATGCTAATTGAGCCCTTCCTTTGCTACATTTTTATACCCTGTACAGAATGATTTGAAGCAAGGAAAGTAGATTACCTTTTGTTTTCAATGTTACTGAAATACCTGCACAAACTGCATGTTTTGGTATATTGGATAATGACATGTAATTGTAAAAACATAATGTCCTCAGTGCTATTTTGAATTAATCTTGTCTGATTACAGTAGTTAGCATCATTTAGTGGCGACCTTATGCTTCACTGACAGATCCATTGATCAAGTACTACAGGAGTGAATAGGAAGTTCTGGGATCCCAGCAGTACATACGTCCACTTCAAGTTCTTTTGTGATTTTTTGGGACTAAACCACAGTTGTGTTGTTGCGCTCTACCCTACATGATTTTAAACAGCAGTGGCTGTCCATGGCACCAGAAGCCTGCAAGGGACTCATGCTTCCCAATGGCTGGTTGAGAACTTCCTCCACCTGACCCCTGTGCTTCTGTGTCCTCGGTCACCCTTTGCCCTGGTTAGGTTTCTCAGGAGTTCCCCCTCGGTATTCCTGGAGCACAACCTGATGTTCAGAATGGAATGCTCTAAATTGCATCTTAGCACAACAGCTGGTACATGCTTAAAGCTCAGGGCAAGCTTCGTGCTTTGCTTAGGAGCTGTGGTATTCATGATGGGAAGTGTGAGATCTATTTTCAAGTCCCCACCCTGTTCAGGTAGAGATACAGAATGACGGGGTTTGCAGGGCAGGAGTTGCATCCTGTGCCCTCTGGAGTACAGCTTTTGCTGCTGTTGGTTTGGGCATCTCCAGATCTCTGGTTCAGAATTGCAGCGTGTTGCAGTGTGAAAACCCGTGTTTCTCGTCTGGAAAGCAAAGCTCACAGTATTGACTGACCTCAAGGGGCTGATAGGGCAACTGTGTTAAAAGGCTGAGGTGCTAGATGCCATTTTTTTAAAGACCTGACTTAGGCTTACTTTTTAAAAAATTTTGAATGTTATTCCTCTTTGATGTTTGGTTGTGAATCATTAAAGAATGAGTCTGTAGCTACTCTTAATAGAAACTGAAAGTTGAAGTGTGTTACTTTTATTTCACATTTTGCATGGAAAGCAACTCAAAATGCACATTCTAACATACAACTGAATAAGCATTATTCGAGTATTTGAATGAGAATTTATTAACATTTCATTAAGCCCAAAGGAAGAAAGAAAGAATTTCAAAGAACTGGCTGTGGCAAGCAGTGTTTGTGCAGTCCTGTCAGTTCTAAAACCTTTCGGTTTCCCCTCCAGGTACTGTCCTGGTCTCTAGGAATGGGGATGCTGGTCTTTAACTGTCAGACCCTGCTGACAAGGACCGGCGAAAACAATTGCACTAACACTGTAGGTGTGCAGAGTTGCCTCAGGAGGACAAAGGAAACGAACCAACCGAAAGAAAAACTGAGCCTGTTTTGTCAGCAGAAGTACAGGAAATCGCAGCCGTCAGAAGTGACTCCCGTTTCTTCTGGAGTGTGGTAGAACATCCAAGTACTGCCGCTGGCTCCTTGTGGACAGCCGCCCCGCCGGTTGCTGTTCCCAGTCTCCAA
>NW_021938789.1:27555609-27564339 GCF_001715985.3 Manacus vitellinus | reverse complement strand
CGGGCCGGTCCCCCGGGACTGCTCCCACGGCTGCGTGGTACCCTTCCGGCGCAGCACAGCCCTGCGCAGGGAGAGCAAAGCACGCGTGGGCACACAAGTCTGCTTCCCGGCAGCGGTGGGCAGGTCCCGCAGCCCCCTGCTAGCTCAAATCCGCTAGGCTTTAGGTACCTCCTGGAGCACAGAATCACAGTCAATTAGGCTGTAAAAGACCTCTGAGATCATCGAGCCCAACCTTTGACTAAACACCACCATGTCAACCAGACTATGGCACTAAGTGCCACATCCAGCCTCTCCTTAAACACCTCCAGAGACAGTGACTCCACCACCTCCCTGGGCAGCCCATTCCAATGCTTGACAACCCTTTCTGTGAAGAAATTCTTCCTGATGTCCAACCTAAGCATGCTCAGACGGGGAGGCACTCGCCAGGTGGAGCGCTTACCCCTGCCTTTAAAGGCTTTCCTTTCTTCCCTGCTCCGGGATGTAGTAAGAGGTCAGATGGAACTGACAAACTGTGACAAACTACTTTGCCACAGGCACTTGCACCACACAAAAGTTAAGCACCAAACACAGGAGAGCCCAGCGCGTATCCGAGCGACGGCACAAACACTGGCACAGCACCGACTACAAACCACGCTGCTCAAGCACAGCAGCCACTCACCCTGCACTGTGCAGTTCCCCTGCTCACCTGGACCTCCTCAGAGAAGGCCAATGCATGCCACCAGTGTTACCTGCCTACTCTAAGCAGGTTCTCATGCTCACACTCCCAGGTACTACTCAAGATGCTGCTGCCCTGCCGATAAGCTGAATTAACTTCATAAGCAGTTCTGTTCTTGCCTCTAATATGTCAAACAAATAGCACACCACCATGCTTAACCTCTACTGCCCCACAGTCATGTCTGGGTATGAAACATGATAGAAGAGCACTGGCAGAGATCCCCAAAATGGCATCAAGTTTGGGCACCTCAAACGCCGAATAGATGATTTATTACCTTACCGAAATTACCTTTACTGCCTTATGTAAAAAGCTCCCAAGCAGCCCAGAGCCAATGCTTCCTTCTGGTCCATGCTGTCTTGGTATTTATGGAGCTCCTGTGGTGAGCCCAGGTCTGCTAAACTAGCAGTGTCTTTCTTTTTGGTTGAGCCTCAGGCATGTGGCCTATATGTAGGCACAGTACAATTTGCAAACCTCTCTGTTTTCCAACACCTGTTGTTACTCATCCAGCAATATCCTCACAGTGACCTCTTTCCAGCCATGTAAGACCCTGCACGAGACCAGTGTGCAGAGCAGGGAATACCTCTGCAGAAATAGTGATGGCAGCTCTGACTGCCTCACACAACAGCCAGCAAAGGGTGCACAAGGGGCTGAGAAACCACCTGGCTTGAGCTGTTACTTTGGTTGCTGTCTTGGCCACTTGAACTACTTGAGTGTCTTTCTTTTCTCCCATTATTCTTCATGTGATCAGCTATATGTACATGGGAAAAGAGAGATTTCAAATTAAAATGCTATCAAAGAACCCATGCCCAAAGAAACAACTAAACTAGGGCACAACTCTATGAAGTTTTGTTTTTTGGGTTGAGAAGCTGTAATGATATCCCAGTGTCCTAGTTTCATCTGTTAAAAAGATATATCTAAATGTTAGCTCTATGAAGCTAACATTTCAGGAGTTGTCATCCACCTGTAGTGCAGGTAGCACCTGCTGTATACGCTAAAGACCACAGTCAAGCTTGTGCAGACAAGCTGAAGCTTCTGCAGTGACTGATGTGTGCTTGATTTTCTAAGGTGCACTATAGCACCTTAACGATTTGGGCTGGTTCTGTATGTGTGTGTGTGAACAAAATGCTTTCACTTGTAGTTTATGGTAAATGTTGGTCGTCAGATTTGTTAGCAGGAGAGAATACATCAAACATTAAACTTCTCTTCCCTACAGATGACACTAAGCTGACATGACATGGTCTAGTGGCCCAGAGACTGAAGGGAAAAAGCATACTTTGAAAGTGTTTTGATGCTGTCTCTCTCTTTCACTGCACAGGTAAGTTCCCCATTTTTGTAAGTTGCAAAGTGCAGAGAAAATAAAACCAATATCTGCTTTGCAGAATATTTTTGAAGCTTTCTTTTTAGCTAAAATGTGCATTTTTGCAATGTTATTGCATAATGTATAAGATGCCACACTCTGTGTCCGGGTAACAACAATTAACTTGCATTTGTGTGCCTTCTAGATGGTTCCGTTAGTTGACACTGCCACAGCAAAGGTATTGCCATTAGCTAGTTTAAGTGTCTTTAAGAAAATGCTGTCATTAAATCTTGCTGTTAGGAAGTATGAGTTTTTAGTCTGTGATTAATTAACACACATTCACAGACGGGCATTTAGGAAAACAGGTTTTATGTTGATACCTCGTAACAGTTTCAAATATGTTACAGGCTAATTTTGAAAATGGTGCATGATAATTTCTGAGCACAACTGCCTGTTCCTAAGGCAATGGAAGATTGAGTTCCAGTGGCTACCAGCTAGGTATTTTCCTCCTCCAGTAACATTTCTGCAACTAAAAAAGCATCATTCGGCTCTGACATCTGAGCCTACGGCCCTTTAAAGTTTGAACTGTCATTGCTAGTCAAGTAACATTAATTGTTAGGCCCAAGTGGGCTGCAAAAGGACTTCTTTTAAATATGAGCGTCAGAGATTAATCACATTGGGCAAAAGATACTTTGTCGCTAGTAAGAAAGCTTATCTAACCAATGTTTGCCTGATTTTCTAAATCCTCTGATGTTTTATGTTTTTCATTTCAAATCCTGTGGTGTGTAGCTTGGAGAAGAGACAACCGAGAGGGGATCTTATCCATGTCTACAAGTATCCAAAGGGAGGGTGTCAAGAGGATGGAGCCAAGTTCTTCTTGGTGGTGCCAAGCAATAGGATGAGAGGCAGTGGGCAGAAACTGATGCACGGGATGTTCCACCTGAATATAAGGAAGAACTTCATTACTGTGTGGGTGACTGTGCACTGGAACAGATTGTCCAGAGAGGTTGTGAAGTTTCAGTCTCTGGGGATTTTCAAAAGCTGTCTAAACACAATCTTAAATAATGTGCTCTAGGGGACCCTGCCTGAGCAGGGAGGTTGGACCCAGATGACCTGCTGTGGTCCCTTCCAACCTCACCCATTCTGTGATTCTGTGATTTTAGCTGCAGTTTAAGAGACAAACTATATTCAGTCAGATGCTGCCTATATTTTGACAACAGCCTTCCACCCCAAATTCTTCTTTAGTTTGGAATAAATGCCACATTTCTCTTTATTATTTTGAGGAAGAGGATGTTTGAGAGGCTAAGGATCTGTATTAATCTTGTTTAACCATTAATTTTTCCCACAATTACAACTGAATAATAAAGCAAATGTAAAATCTGTCAGTTCCTGGCAGAAAAAAGTCTGCATTGGTCAGATCCTAGTAGTACTGCTTTCTGGTAGCTTGGAGTAAATGGTGGCACTGAAAAGTTTGCATAGCAGCAGCACTCCTAGGAAACACATAATGTGGGTGACTTAGGTGCTACAGAGTTATTTTGAAGACATGAAATACTCGCTGGTGCTATTTGTGGTGACTTTTCAGTTGCATTAGAGATTAATTATTTGTATGAGGTTTGGATAAGGAGATGCCAAAAGGAAAAAAAATCCACATTATGAGGGAAATGAAATGAGGCTTCCCCCTGTTTGTTGCGCAGTTTTAATGATGTATGCAAAACTCTCTTCAAGTTTTCAGGGGAACTCTGAAATTCATAAATGGTACCTATAGGCATGTAATTACCCCATTTTCGCATATGAAGTGGAATTCATTTCACTGACATCCGTGACAGCAGACCTGGGCTCCCCTTACAGTCAATGGAGACATTTGTAGAGCAAGGCCTATTTATGCTAAGATTCTCTCATATTCAACATATTTAGCTGGGTGACTCCCACCTTTATTTTCTGAACTAGAAAGAAAAATTAACATCCACATAGGGGAGAGTATTATGAATGTCTTAAACTGTCAACTACTGAAACTTCCTGCAGGTGCACTGCCAGCCCTCATTTCATAATCTTGGTTACAAAGGTGCGATTACGTGTGTTTGTTCCTCACAAGAGGAAGAAATAAGAATGTGTTTTTCACATGACCTGTGCTGAGCAGCAGAACCATGGAAACGCAGCGTGCATGTTAGTGTGCAGCTCAGGTAAGAGCACACAAAAAATCCTTTGTTTACTTTGGGCAAAAAAGGCTCAGTTCTTTTCCATTAAAGTCATATGGATTCTTCCGTTTACTTGAATGGAAGAGGATCAAGCTTCAGGGCTGAGCTAAGACAAGAAAGACGGTTACTACATATTTGCATAAGATTACCTTGTTACCATTCCTCTTTTGTCTTCCCTAAACGTCATCTGCACACTTTCTGAGTTTTTTGTCATGGTGATTGGCTCTGGAGTTGGAAAGCAAATCCACTGATCATTCATGCTTTAAAACAAGAGGTGAGGAAAAAGAGTCACCATCTGAAAGCAGTTTTCTGCAGAAGAAGACAGGGAAGTATTACTTGAGACACAAGTGGACAGATCCATGTTGTAAATGACAGGAAATGATCCATGTGGCCCTATCATCACAGTGACCAGATGCTGCTCCTCATTTGGTCAGCAGACTCCCCCTCCTCTAAGGAGCTGCAGTTCCTATGCCAGGCAAGCATGCTCCATAGGACTTGTGAGAAGCTGGTGCTGTTCAGCCTCTGATGATTTCCAGGGGGTATTACAAACAGCTTATACTCTCACAAAAGAGCAGTATGGTTCTGCTCAAAACGAAGGGACAATAGGTCAGTATGCTCTGATGGAAGCAATGATGTCATATAAAAGTCAATTCCTTAACATGTCCTGCCTTGGGCCTATCAACTTCTCAAAACATTTTGGAAACAGCCATGGCATTAAAGTATGGAAACTGAATGGACAGAACTGTAAAAAACAGATAAATAGTTATTACAAAACAAAGCACAGAGTAAACTTAGTTTGCACACTTTATTCCATTTTTTAGTCTGATCCTGGTAAGATAAGCAGAACCCATCCGTTTAAAGAAAAAAGTTGAGCAGGATATTGTAGCTGCTTTTTCCCCATGTTAATACAAATCAACTGATTACTAATTCAGGCTCAGGAAGAGATTTTCACTTAGAGCACATGGGCAGAAAACAGTTTTTGAAGAGATGTTTGTATTTAGATGAGGAAGAACATATCTCTCCTGATCAGTGCGGGATGTTTGTTACTAGAAAGCTCTTTGGTACAGCTGAGGATGAAGCTAACAGGGAAAAAAGCATATGCCAGTGTTTTCAGGAAATGCACTGTTTAGTTTATCATCATATTGAAATGATCTGATGTTAGGCCATGTCTTATTTTAGGTGTTCTGCACTAGTGTAAGTGAAAGAAAAAAATAATAATGGTTGTGTTCATATGATTTGTATTCCACCAGATAAATCAAGCCTAATATTTAAGGAAGACCAAAAGCAATGATGTCTGGCATTACAGGGAATTATCTGTTTTGGATGGCCTGATGTTAGAGAAGCTTTTGAGAACAGCTTACCTGGACAAACGCACGCGTACCTCTGTAGCTCTGGCAAGGATAGCTTCGTCCTGGAATATCATCTATACAAAGGTCAGCTATGGCCTATAGCTTCCTTCAGCCAACTCTGTAAAGAGCCCATCTAGCTTGTACTCATTCTTTCATTTCTTTGGGTTTATTTTCTTGGTATCTTGTATAATTCTTCATCCTCTTCATCTCATGGAAGCCAGAGAAGCATTTCTGCCAAGAAATATAGGTCATCAAAAATCAGTTCATTGGCTTAAAAGAAGCATCCTGTTATCATCATTTGAGCATTTTTACTAAATACTAAATAGGTCTTTCACAATTACAGCCCCCTGTGGACTTGTCCTCATCAATAATTCTACTTTTCTTCTTTTTTTTTTTCTTTTTTTTTTTTTTCCACAGGCTGAAACACTTCCTGGACTATCAATGAAAAGCCAAAAAAATCTAACCAACTTGTGTATTATTGGGTGAAATAGGACAGGAGTCAGCTGTGATCTGAGGATGTAAAATCAGGATTGTGAAAGGTGAGAAGCAAAACTGCAAATGGGGAGAATAGGATTTGGATTAAATCTCTGGAAATATTTTATCATAGTAAAATCTATAATATAATGAAATAATTTTTCACAAAAAGAAGGGGGATACTCTAACTGGGGCTTCTGTTGGGATCTATGCTCCATGAAAACTTGGGTTAGTTTAGAGACATGTAAATAAATCTAAATAAATTGGATATAGTACTTCTGTATATTATTTACTCCTGGAATTACAATAATTGAGATGGGTCTTATGCAATACACCCCAGTATCACATCCCTGATATCACCATGTATGTCAAGCTGACAATTGTCCACTTAGTACAGTGTTGGTGTAAATGTATGGTCACTCGGCCTCTCTACAAACATCAGGGTTCTGCCCTACCTTGTCTCCTCTTACATCCACACTGTTCTCACATGCAGTCAGCTGGGTCATAGAGGTATCAACCTGCAAACTTGAATCAAATACATCAAAATTCTCCCATGATTGCTCCTAACCATTTTGAGACATGGGCAATGCAGAGAATTCAGCCTGTTACTCCTGCTTTCCTTCCCCCTGAGGCTTCAAACAGGCAGCAAGCTAAGGCTTCCTTTTTCTAGGGACATCTCTCTAAGTTGCTACTGCATTCTTAAGGGTACTCAAAATGTAAATCTTTATTTCAGTGTTTGAAAGCAGCAACAACACTTAAATTCAAGAATCATTAGATGTTCTCTACTGTACCTTAGATATTGCTTCCCCCATAGTGACAAACACCAAGTTTTTAGCACAGAAACTACCTGTAACAAATGTTATGAATTATTCTAAAAGTGCTGTCTTGGCTATTTCTTTACCAACAGTGAGAGAAAAAAAAAGTTATGCCAAAACGTTGATTTTAAATTAACATTTAATTATAATTAATGTTTAATTTTAAATAACATGTTAATTTTGAATGAACATTTTTGCTTTATTTTTTCTGATCTGTAAGGGAAATCTCCTATTTCTCAGCTTTATTTCCTCATGAATGATACAGAATGATACAGCCATTCAAACATACTATAAGCAGAAACACAACCCCTCAAAACAGCCTACATCTTTCTCAAGAACACTGTATCACTTATACTAATTCAGGTCCTTTTACACTGGTGCACAGGCAGTGGGTTTTGCCTGTACAGTAAGTGTCATCTGTTAATATTATATCAAATAATTCAACGTTCAGTTACTCAGTTCAGTTACTCAGAAGTGACAGCAATGAATGCTACACAGTAAAGTTTGAGTGGGTTACTGCTGATGGAAGTGAAGGTAACTAGGTTATTGCCACCTTCTAAATCTATTTGTGCAAAAATGAGACAAGTAGCATAACATGATCTGAGGCTTAGCTTCATTAACCTGAGATTTAACAATATATCGAAAGAAAAAGCAGCTGGTTTTACAGGTGTTACAGATTTTAAGATGAGGGTGCCTTTTTAAGAACATGAACACACGGAATTACAGACTTCCTGTTTTTTTGACCAGAGTGACATCAGCATAATAAAGAGTGTTTCGAAAGTACTGCCTACAACTTTGTTTTCATTCATTTTTATGAACTTGCAACACATTACTGGCTTGGGCAAAGCTGTCTGTCTGCAGCTACAATTGTTCAACAGCTTAGACATAGATATATGAAAATCACTGCCATGTAGAATACCCTCTTAGCAGCTGCATGAGTTGGAAGTTAGGAACGTGTTTAAATACTTTTCTGAACTGGGGTCTTTAGAAAATAACACTTGCAGACTGCCATCATGTCTGCTAATATTGCTGTAGGACTAGCTGTGGAGCTATCTGGCACAGATCACACAGTGACAGAATCACAGGAAGAAAGGAGCCTGGAAAGATTCTCTGGAGGCCATCAAAGCAGAGCCAGCTTCACAGCCAGATCAGGTCGTCTCAGGTCTCAGCCAGGTAAGCTCCAAAAATATCCAACAATGGAGACTATAAAACCTCTCTGAGCAACCTGTCCTGCTGTTTGACCACTACTCTAGATCATGCCATCCTGAAATGTTATCTACAGGACTAGTATGGGTACTTTTTTACTGCTGGCCACTTACCAAAGGTAGGAACGTCCTTGAATCATCTCTGATGCTTTTTATTTCTTTTTAAAGCATTTCTGATGCTTTTTATTTTTTTTATTTTTTCCAGGTTCCTTAAATATAAATGCAACATACTGCAAAACATACAGGACTTCTCGTGATGTTTCGAGACTCCACAAGATTAATCTTATTTCCTGATGCTTACCAATTATTATTCATGCAGTAGAGATCTGAAAAACGTCTGAAAGAGAAATGGAGATAAAACTGCAACTTTTTAGTAGTTCTATCCCCTTTATATCATTCTTCCAGAAGGAAAAATTATGTAGCTAAAAAGTATATATCTAGAAAGTATATTTCTACTATTGTTTCCTACTTTCCTACTATAATTGTTGTGGCGAACATTTGATACAAATTCTGCAACAGCCTTGGAAAAGACGGGATATTCTGTCACATTTTGGAGATTCGCTGCTAGGCAAAAAAACCCGCTTGAAGTGATTCCTCGACAGGACAAAATATGACTCAGCTTCCCTAAGTCACAGTTTATCACAAACCATCATCGCTCTTCTTTAAAGTTAAATCGGGCA
>NW_021938789.1:27514576-27554275 GCF_001715985.3 Manacus vitellinus | reverse complement strand
CAGCGGTGCCCGGCAGCTGCCGGCTTGCCCTGCCATGAGGCAGAAATTTGGTCCCCCGGAGTCGGCACTGGAGCCGCATCTCCCTCCTTCGGCATGGGCAGGAGGGGACCGAGGGGAGCGCCAAGGCCTCTCAGACGGTGCTTGGCCACCTCAGGAGGCAGCTGTCGGGAAGGGATTCTTCCAGTTATCTTTCTGATTACTCGGAAGGATACCTAAGAACAGGCTTTTATAAGTTTCCTGGGATTTTAAAGTTTAGAGAGCATAGACTTGCCTGCAGCATTTGGAATTCCTAGTTAAGGCTAGAATACCTAGGAGGCTCTTTACCTCCTGATCGGTGGTGACTATTCAGTGCTCCTCATCTGCCTTGAACAGACTGAATCTTTTATTTAGGCTGTATCTCCTATATATATCATGCAGTCGCTAATACAATACCGGGCCATAGTGGAAGTTTGTTGCTAGTTTTAACCAAAGCCTTCAACTGTTTTAAAAAACAACAAAAAAATCTTGAAAGACCCTGAAAGATGGATAAAAATATTTTAGGCCCAAGTTTTAAGATGTAAAAGCAATGCTCTGTTATTTCAGCTAATTTGAAAGGTAGTGATAGTCTGTGCAGATGGAACAAAGTCACTCCAGTGCTTAGAAAACAAATCCTTTTAGCTTTCATTAGCTCCACCAAACTTAATCAGATTATCTGTAATGAACACTTGGCCCTGCTTTGTGTTGGGTTGAGGGTGGGTTTTTTTGTTTTTGGTTTTCCCCTAACAGAGATTTCAGAGCTGTTTATTACAATGTATGGGTGCCTTCTCTAGTCTTAGGGACTCACAAAGCATTTGGTAAACTTCCATCTCTCTTAGTCAAAAAGTTCTTTCCTCTCTTTAGCGGATGCTGATCCATTTAAATCTTTACAGGCTGCATCTATGGAATAACTGATGTGGGGTGAATGTTGTTCTCTGTCACAGTGTGAAAAAGTGAACAGTTATTGTTTGTGGGTTCTGCTGGGTAGGGCATTCCAAATATGGCAAATCTGTGTGACTATACCTACACTTTCTGGCCCCCCTCCAAAGAAGTTCATGTGGGAAATAATGTGGCTAGAGATTATTGTACTCTGGTTATGCCTTTCTCATTCAACAGCATACAAAGTACCTTTACTCCATGCTTTTCAGGAGCAGAGATTAAGATTTTTTTAGTTTATTTTCCCCCTTTTCAGGGCAACGGGCAAGTGATGCAGCTGAAGATACAGGGAAACAAAGCTGATGTTTTTCATGGTAGCTGGGATGCTGATATTGAGAAAATACAGGTTAATTGAGTTACCAGACAAGAGGAATCTTCCCCTAGTGAAAGTCTGGAACAGAACAAGATGCGTTTGGCTCCTGTTGTCGTACAGGTTTCAGAATTTATAGTAAAAAGCAACTGTTCATGCTTAAGCTGCTGTTTCAAGATGTCAGCAGGAAAAAAATCACTGGGAACGATGTTGAGATAATAGCTATGACTTCTATTTAGCACAAGCTTGAATCATTTCACAACTGTGTAATGCAGACAAATTCTTTGAAAATGAAAGCCAGTTTGTGAAATGCAGGTCTTTAGGAAGAGACAGACTGTGCTGCATATCTTCTTGCTTTAGAAATAAATAGTTCAGTACCATTTATGAATTCTGTTTCCGGTTCAAATAAAATCCTTAAATTCTGAGGGCACCAGTACTGTATCTAAAACTGTGCATCAAGTTGCACTGTCAGTTTTTCTAAAGTATTTCCTGTCCTTTATGTATAGATCTAGTGTAACTTTTGGCTTGGAAAATACTGTTTTAAAATCCAGCAATATAGAACAGCAGTGTACAGACTAAGACTGATGTATAAGGCATTTGTTGGTCTCATATTTGGGTTCATTAAACTTGCTTCTGAGTACTGTATTTAATGAGAAATTCACAGCAACTCATGCAGTTATTTTGCATGACTAGCAAGAAGGAAAGCTTGGTAGTCAAGCTATAAGCCACTCATTTACTAGTTGCTATCACCTATCCTCAGAAGTCACCTATCCTCAGAAGTTCACCCTTGATTTAAAATGCAACTTGCTGTAATTTGTTTTGGTAATAGGAAAAATATTTTGAGTGATGTAAGTTAATTTTCATCCTGATTGTAAATTTGCTATTATGTAACTTCAGTTGTCATACTCTTTTTATAACTACACTGAAACTGTAATACCAAACCATTAGACGAATAAGAAGAGGAATGCAGAGGACCCAGGTATCCTAATTCTGGAGTGTTATATATCATGATACATAATGATTCTATGAATTTAAGGTTTCTTCCTGTGATAAAATAAGCTATCACTTTGGTATTTAGGCCAGGGGTTTGGAACTACTGTGATAAGGACTCTTAATAGAAATTCTTGCTTTTTCAGATGGAGGGAGGATCTGGATTGTCTATGCATCAGCAACTACTGTGTCCCTTTTCTTGGGTTATCCTTTCTTTTTCCAATGGCTAGAATAAGCTTGCTCTTTCTTACAACTTGAGAATTTTTTTCTTGCAACAATTAAAATTTGTACTATTTCCCATCAGTTAGAAATACATTGCTGTGTTTTCTTGAGCATGTTCCATCTTGTGTAATTATTCCTATTATTATCTTTATTTTATAGAAGCGTTAAAAGAAATAGATGATGTCTATGAAAAATACAAGTCGGAAAATGACCCAGTTCAGAAAAAACGCTTGCAGCAGCATCTTCAGCGTGCATTAATCAACAGTCAAGAACTTGGAGATGAAAAAATTCAGATAGTTACTCAGATGCTAGAACTGGTAGAGAATAGAGCCCGTCAAATGGAAACACACTCTCATTGTTTTCAAGATCTGTCTGAGAACGAAAAGCCTCTAGAAAAGGCAAAGATGGAGTCGTGCCAGCCAGAGAGATCCTCCCGCAGACCCCGCCGCCAGCGAACCAGCGAGAGCCGTGATCTGTGCCACATAGCCAATGGTATCGATGACTGCGATGAGCCGCCTAAGGAAAAGAGATCGAAATCTTCCAAGAAGAAAAAACGCTCCAAAGCCAAACAGGAGAGGGAGGTTTCACCTGTAGAATTTGCAATTGATCCCAATGAACCAACTTACTGCTTATGTAACCAAGTGTCTTATGGCGAAATGATAGGATGTGACAATGAACAGTGCCCTATCGAGTGGTTCCACTTCTCCTGTGTTGGACTCACCTACAAACCGAAGGGGAAATGGTATTGCCCTAAGTGCAGAGGAGACAATGAGAAAACAATGGACAAATGTACTGACAAATCAAAAAAGGATAGAAGATCGAGGTAGTGAAAGCAATTTATGTTTTAAAGAGTTACTCCTTTTATATTAAAATGTTTCATTTCCCAAGAACGCTGTTTTAGGAAATGCGTAAGACTATGCAATAATTTTTAATCTATACTATTAATGGAGTATTAAAAGCTGTTATATACCTTCTGTGATCTTTAACTTTCTGCACTGAATAACCAAATAATTGAAACAGGGTGGCTTCAGACCTTTCACAGAAGACATTACAAGCATATGGAGCTTGATCTCAATTTAACCCATTAGTATTTTAAAGAACCTTGTGAATTTTGAACTAATGGTGGTGGGAAAGATACTGAAGAACTTCTCATGTTATGGTAAAGGTGTTGAAAGGCCTCACGTAACTGCTAGCATCTTAACAACTGAGTTTGTTCTTTATCCCAGGTTTTACGTTTTCAGTTTTTGTGTTAACATCACACATTTGGAGTTAGGGTTTTTGAATTCAGCTGTAACTGTAAAAGTCTTCCGAGCTAAAAGCAGACCTCTTCAGTGACTTTCATATGACCAGTATGTTATTTCAAGGAAGAAAATACCACTAACTTAAGCTTTTTTTTTTTTTTTTTGGTCATTATTAAACTCTTGTCTTTGTGACTTTATACTTGGGAGTCAGTTTTTGGGTATGATAGAATTATGGTGTATACTCAATTTTGGATATTCTTAGTAGGTTTTGTTTGATTTTTGTCAAGCATCCCGATATTGTTGAAGATGATCTCTCTATTGCCATAACTATATCCTTGATTGTTTATGTTTTGCCACTGCTTGTGTAAAGCTCCTTAGGAGGAAAGGATATTACCTTTTCTGAGAACAGAAATTGCAAATATGGTGGAATCTTCATCATAATTGATCTCTCGAGAGCTGAAACGTGACTGGTATTCTCTGGGCTGTAAACTTTAATACCTTAAGTGGTATTTGTGTCTGCGTGTGGCTACACCTGGGTTTAGGCATAGCACCGCATTTCTTGGACTAGGGCAACTGTCTAAAAAGCCTGAAGGTAAAAGCTTTCAATAAAAGTTTTGACAGATAATAAAAAAAAAAGGCATAAGCATGCCTGGCACAGAGCCAATAGACAAATCCCAGCAGGTTTCTGACAGGCTATGTAAGAGTGTTGTCCGGATGTATGCTGGTAGTATCTAAACACTACTTGGGTGGTACTTAAAAGCAAATTTCCTAATCTCCATGTCTTAGGGGAAGTGAAAAAAAGATGAAAACAGGTGTTCTTCTCCTTTGTAATGGGAGATGCTAATGGAGAAGTGAGTTGGGTACCAAAGCTTGCACTTAGGGTTCCTGCTCAATAATCTCTTCTTGATACTGGAGTTCTGGCGGGCTTGGCAGCAGCTCTGCAGGGCTGGGTGTGGGGGTTATCTATGGGTGGGCTGCAAGTGCTCATAAGTCCCCATAGGTCTCTACCCTTTGCTGCTAAGCTTTCCCTTGACAGTGCAGAGGGAGAAGTGACACCATCTCTGGTCAAGCCTGGCTGGAAGCAGTTGTGCTGAGTTGAGAGCAGCCCAGAAGGCAGGTGAGCAAAGGCAAGCTAGGATGGATGAATGCCATCAAAACTCCTTCCTGCATCCCCACTAGAGGGCTGTGCTGGCTGGGGCTGGAGGGCAGGATGTGCCAAGCGTGGCATACACACAAAAAATACCTTGATGCTGTCAGGCCAGATGGCACCAGTTGATGTGCAGGACACTCAATATTATAGGCTATGTAACATACTGAGCTTGTTTCCTCAGTTATGATCTGATTACTTAACAGGATTTAACACTTGCAAGTAATAATAATTATATGTCAGGGGACTGTAAAGGTAGTGTTTTCAATTTTTGCTCTGAAATTGTAGGTTTATTAAGTGGACTAGTGCTCCACTGGGGAGACCCGTACCACAGTAATTAAACAGCTCCTGCAGGAAACTACTGTAAGGGCTCTGACCATCAGCAGGGTAGGAGAGAGGGTAAGCCTTATCTCTACCATGCTTTCCAGGCCTAGTGGATGATGTGAGGTTGCAATGATGGTCTTCTTGAGGGAGCTGGATCATGGCTACTGATGGAGTATGATCGGGCCCACTATTGGAGATGAGTGGCATAAGTTGTTCTCTGTGCATTTTACTACTTTTTTAATTTGTTATGGCTTAATGATTCTCAAATTTCCTTCTTGACAAGATTGATTGGAAACCTAGGGCTGAAGATTGTATGAACATGTAATGTTGACCTAAAATGGCATGCTTCCTAGTACTAAAAAACAAACATCACTTAAGTAAACACTCCTGTTGCAGAATGAAGTAGAAGTGAATTTGTGACTATTAACATTACTAATTTATCTTGAAAAGTATTTCTTGAATTTGCACTGGGTAAATCAAGAATAATTTTTTCCAATGCTGAGGAGAAAGCAGGAAGCCTTATATAATTGTTCATCTGAAATAATTGCTAAAGTAGGAAGTGTATGTTGGGGTGTTACAGAAAGAAAATTTTAGATTTTGAAAGTGGTCCAGATATCTCTAATGCAGAGATAGTTTCTTTTATGCTAATGCACCTTCTAGTAGGGAATATGAATTCTTAAGGTTTCCAGTGAAGATACTGCTGGGGAAATTGCACTTGCTTGCCTAATACATGAAATTGCTCAAATGTAGAAAAAATTCAGTTTATATTGCAGATTAACCGCGTGCCTCAAATATATATGGGTGCTTCTAAAACTGCTTCTTTTAAATGCTCTGGCTAATTTGTTGTGAAGATGTACATGAGAAGATATGATGTTATCTGGCATTTAGCATTTCACCACTTTTTTTTTTTTTAACCAAACACAAATTTTGTGGGTTTGCATCCATTTTCTTAGAAGATAAGTGGTAATTGCTGAAGATGCACATAAGAGGCTAGTATGAAATCAGAAAGGTAAGTACAGAACTCTTATGTTGCTTCTTAATGTTGAGTTCCTTTTCTTAAAAGGATGAACTTCACTAGTGAAGTGAAAACAAAAAGTAAACACTGCTAAACCAGTTCATCTTCAAGATATATATTGATTGTCATGAAGTTTAGCTTCTTCCAAAAAAAAAAAATCTGGGCAACACACTCTTTGGAAGTTGATAGAAGTGTATGTGACTACACAGGAAACCACTTCCTCTTTTGAAAATAATTGCTGCACCCTAATTCAGCCTAGGTTATATCTTGTTTCTTGAAGCTTATGAAAATATGGTACACTTCTAAGTTCTTGCATTTTGCCTTTCAGTTTTGAAGTAATGCAAGTTCAGCAGCAGCAAAAGGTCCCCATAAACTACTTAAACAGTATCAGAGCGAGAGTGTTTCTTGATCATTGTCCCATGGACCAGTTTGATTAATCTTGACAAAATAATCATTTAGTCAAACCAAACTTTAAAGCAAAACACAAATACACGTAATAGAAAGATTCCTGTTTTGAAAGCAAAATGAACTATTTTGTATTTGCCATCTATATTGTAAGGCCATCTTGATATCTGCAGCACAGTGATAATACCTCCATATTTAAACTAGTTTTAACTGTATTTCCCTGCCAAACTGTAACTAATCTACAGATCCAGAAATAGTAATGTCGTACTGACAAGTCTTTAAACTAGTACAGAATGGTGGCAAGTGAAATGCCCATTTCTTCCTTGAATTTATCTAAGAATTTCGTTTTGGATATTCTGTCAGAGCTGAAGTGAGCCTTTGTAAAGAAGATGGCATTTCATAACTTTGAAGACTCAATTTAAAAGCCTCTCACTTCAGCTTGAAGGTTGTCTGAATTCATACTTGACATGAGCAGTTTGGCACTTCTGTGGCTTGTGCCGTTTCTGACTGCAACAGATCTGGCTCTTGAAAGTCCCGATCTGGGTTTTTAGTCTTTAGGCTCAGCTGCTCTACTGGGACAAAACTCCAACAATTGTCACACCAGCAACTTAATGGCTTAGAGTTCTTTCTTCCTCTTATCTGCATACACATTTATTTTATTCAGAGGTCTCATCTCCAGTAGCTCTGCAAGTCTTTGACATTGACACCTCAGACTGAAAAAAATACTGAAGGTTTTTGCGTCTGATGCTCTGAAGCTGATGAGCAGGGCTGTCACTCAGATTCACAGGAATTGTTTTTCTGTCCAGTGCTAGTTAGGTAAGACGTTCTGCTGTCAGTGGTAAAAACAGATGTTACTATGCAACTGTTCAGGTCCCACGGACTTGTATATCCCAGAAGGAAAGATGTTTGGATTTTTTACTATTACCATACCATGAAAAAGCTGAAAAGAGTTGGAAGTTCTCTCTTGTGCCAATTTCCTGATTACTCTGCAGTCTTTGGAATAGCTTGAGGATTATGGATTTTCACCACAGCTGGCCAGTAGAAGTTGTATTTAGTGAAAATTCTGGGAAATTTTTCATTAAGTGAAGCTGTCATTGGCCTTTGAATCCAAGTCTCTTAAGATCAAGCTAATATTATATCTGAATCCTTTCTAATTTCTGGTTGGGGTAGTGTAAGAGTTCTAAAAGCTTATTTTTACAAGTTCTGCATTTTTTTCCACCTATGTCTGCATTCTTTTGGTTTACCTGGTATAGGGGAAGTTGAGCTTTAAGTCAGCCAGTGATGTTTTAACTTCAAGTATATATGCAGACTGAACTGCATCTCTCTTCTGTTGCACCTGTGTTCTAGCAGAACATCACTGACTATAGCGTGGGCAAATTTGTACTTCTCAGAGATGCACTTCATGCATTGCATACTTCAATTTTTTTCTTATGTATACATCAGGGAAGTTATAAGTAGCATATACATGTATTCAAACTAATTTCTGTTCTGAAGGCCTGTTTTTATTGTAGAGGTTAGCATCTAGTGAGCACACAGAAAAATAAGATCCTCCCTAAAGCTTTGCTTCTGCAAACTTACGGAGTGCCTCCATTGAAAGTGCAAAAGCTGGTGAATGAATTTCACTACAGCAATTAGCTGTGCACAGTAAGACTAGAAGAAAGTTACAGCTTATAGTTGGAGGAGTTGGAGCAACTTGGGTACTTTTTGGGTTGAATGTAGTGTGATTTCAGAAGCCTAAAAGGAAACTTTCATCTCCTGTTCAGAAAGAGAAGAAAATAGAATGGATTCTAGAACATTTGAGAATAACATTCAATAGAGAAATTAGGATAAAATCCTGTCCCAATTTGAATAAAATTCTGTTGAGCAGGGTTCTACCAGCATACTGATTTCCAGCTTCCTTTGACTAAAGCCTAAAAAAAGATTAAAGCTCCATGGCAACTACTATCTTAACTCCTGACAGCCATAGTATAAATTACATCTTGGAAAAACCTAATACTGAAAAGTTTTATTTAGGTCACCAGTCCGGCTATGAAATGGAAGGCTTATAGATGCCACCCCAAACTTTTTGTCCCTCAGTGGCATCAGTGAGGTAGAGGTTTTTATGGGAGACAAATTGAATGCTATATAACTATATGCAGGATGAATTTAAAAATCTGACAAGTTTTAGGTGTGTAAACTTGTTTCATACTCCTGTGGAAAAGACTGCAATTTACTTGCAACTGTAATCTTCCAGGGAGGAATATGGCAAGGTTCAACTAGGAGACAGCAGCCCTGACAGGTATAATGTGTGGTTATCACAGTAGTTGCATTTGCTAACAGTGGAGAAACAGTATTGGGTTGGTTGGTTTTGGGGGATTTTTTTTGTTTGTTTTGTTGTCATTTTGTGTGGAGTTTTTTTGTTTGTTTTGGTTGGTTGGTTTTTTAATGTAGAGGGGAGGGAAATGGATGAGAGTTGTGCAACTCATTTGCCCACAGGTGTCCCAGCATCCATAGTTGTACCAGACAAGCTGTAAATCTCTTTCATGCTTGTATGGAGATATTGTTTTCTTGCTGTTTGAGGTTAACAATGCATAGGTTATCATTTGGAAATAAATAGAAATGGGCATTAAAAGTCTAGAGTAAAGGGACCTGTGTTAAGCAACAACAAAACTTCCCAATTTTCTGCTATTTGCATGAAGATTATCTGGTACTGTTATTTACTTAGTTCTGTTTTCTTGTTCTTTTACTATTTTCAACCTTGTCCTCTCTGGCCTTGAAGAATGCCTTTCATTGTCTGAGGAATACTTTATTGGAGCCATTTAAATAGCCTGGATAGCCTGGTGGCTGAGGCAGGAAGGGATTGGTAACCAGGATCATCGATCCTGCTCCCCAGTGCAGGGACAAGGTGGGGTGGGACAGGAGAGGCTGCATGCTCCCTAGTCTGTCAGCTGCTGCTGGGCAGACAGAATTATTCCAAGGCTCCTTTTGACCTTATCAGATAGCAAAGTTAAAGCCCTCAATATTCTATTTAAAAGCGGAAAGTACCTATCATTTCTCAAAACCAAGATAATATAAAAACTGTACTAAAGTTGCAGCCCATTACATTCCTACCTTATTGCCTACTTAGAAATTTTGCCTTGTAAATGTTTAATACTAACATGCCATCTATTACTGGGGAAAGATGAGAAATAGAAGCAGTACCAGTATAATAGTCAGTTTTATAGACCTGCAAGTAGGACTGCTTTTATCCTTTCCTCCAGCAGCTGGAGTTTGACGATCACAGTATAATGTGATCCTCCTTCATAACCTGGAATAATTGTATGCTGTGTTCAAATGGATCCCAAGCTTTTATCCTGTGAACAGATAACAAAAACATACTCAAATACAAATAGATAATAAAGTCCATAAGAAAAAAACTAAACATGTTTTTTCCCCAAAGGTATAATATTGAAATAACAAACAATGGTCAGTTGAAGTCAATGAGCTGTGTAAGTTAATCAGTAGACCTGGGACATGGGATACAAGATAATCTCACTATTACATGGCTTTTGGGAGAGCTTTAAAGAAGTTTAAAAAGTAGTAAATGATTTGTATTTCTGAGTATCAGTTGGATCACAGAATTTCTGCATTGGTAAAGAACTCTTCATATTAATTTCATAAAACTTGGAGATGTTCAATAATAGTTGAAATCATACACAAACAGACCTCTGAGCATTTTCTCAATAAGGATACATACTTTGGCTATGATTTTCAGTGCAGTACTCTGCAATCTAATGATAATATGCACCAGCACGGCAAATTCATCTACATTATGACTACATTTTATTTAGCAATAAAAGGTAAGAATAATGTTGAGTCTCTCCCCTCTTACACTATTAAAATATTTGTCATAAGCTGCAAAGGTACTTTGGGATGACTTTATGTAAAGAACATGCAATAAAATTTGTGATTATCATACCAGAGCTATTCTAAACTCGACTTCAGAAGACATACTTCCCTGTTCCCAAAGCACTTGCAGACAAGGTAAGTTAACAGAGTCTGTGTCCATTCTTACACCTGTGCAACATTTGGTCCTGCTTGCTGTGGGGAGGGTAGTTAATGCACTGTAAAGCTAATGGAGCTTTACAGCCACAAGGCTTGTCTTCCTGTAAACATGCTCTGCACTTTTGAAACCTGCTTAAGGATAAAAGATGATGCTTTCTTGGTAAGTGACATTTTCAGTATTTAAAGTTTTCTTTAGAGAAATCCGTAATGTTTTGTCACACGCTTGTGGCTGTTGCCACGGAGACAAAATTGGTTTGGGGGAAGCAGGTCAGACATAAGTCTCATATTTAATAAAATTTTTTTTGCTCACACCTCTCTGTCTTGTATTTAATGACTTGTCATTCCATACTTGCTGGTATGGGGTACAACAGAAGAGAAGAAAGCATCCACAGGTTTCAAAGGCATGACTCTGTGGAGTGTACCAGAGTAACTGAACTGCAGCTTCAGTAACTGTTAGCTGTAAAAGGCTGTTAAAACTTATAAGAATTAAATTAACTGAAAATAAATTTAAAACTTCTTTAACTAATTCAAATCATGCAGATTCCACAGAGGAGGAATGTCCTGACAGTAACCAAAAACACTCCTGCCTCTCTTCTGTTGATGAATGAAGGATTAAAAAAAATATATCTCTCCTATTTTGGAATAGCTTTTGCTTCTAGACAAAAGTTTGTTCAAAAAAACCCAGTAGGAAAAAGTTGTTGATATGTTAAGGTCATGTTATCTGCTTGCCAGACCAACAGATCATTTGGTGAGGCTTCTTCTTGAGCTTTATGGTCAATGTAAATCTGCATATAAAGACACATAAAATGGGCCCAGATTATAGTCCTAGTTTTCCTTCTTACTAAATTAGGCACAGCTTTTAAATGGAATTACCCGATGAATATAAAAATGTTATACTTCCATTCAATTCTTTATAGCTGAAGCTAAGTTACTTAGGCTGACTGTGCTTTCAAACACTTTATTTTCCCACCGATATAAACTGATATTCTTTCCTAACAGCTTGTGCCTTTCCACTCTGCCCATTTCTCAAAGGTTTTGTGCAGATTTGCTCTTTATCAGGTGCTTCATCTCCTATTCAACAGCCTGAATAACTGGTAAGACTGAGGTGCAATTTTAAATTGAGGCCTTGGCAAAATATGGAATCTGCACGTAGCAGGTTCTGTCTCTATTAAATTTAAAAACCGTGAGCACATAATGATGTTTATTTTTGCCCTGAATAGCAAAAATTAGGAGAGGCATTGGGTACTAGCTCCTGAACCAAAGCCAGGCATGAGAACACTTAGTAATGAGAGGGCAGTAAGCTCATTCCTCTAAGATACTGCTTGTGTTTTCAGCAAAATAGCCAAGTTCCTACTGAAGGCTTAATTGCATCAACCGAAAGCAACTAAGTAAGATATCTGAGTTGAAGTCATGTAACTCAAGGCTCTAAAACATGCTGATAGATACCATTAGGTATCTGGATCACTCCATGGGAAATAACTGAACCAATAATTGTGGTATTGCTATTTCTGCTATGCTTTTGAACCATGTAGGCAGATATTTAATGGAGTGTTATGAGTTTCAGTTGAAGGTGCTGCTGCTATAAACAGCTCCATTAAAACAGACTGTATAATAGCTTTGTCATAGTTTTATGTCAGTGTATCATTTCAAGCAGTTCTCTCTTTAAATCTTAAATAAAGCCCATTAGAGATCACCACTTGAGCTGTTAGACTTGGAAAGATCATGAAACGGCCGACTGGCTTCCAACAGCTCTAAATAAATGGCACACATAACTTCTCTCAGTTGTCTCTCATTACTTACTGTTCATGCCTTAAAAACACTAAATTTCTTCTAAGTCTTATTTTTCACTAGATCCCTTTATTTTGTTTGATGCTTGTACCTTCTTCAGCCCAGGTCTCCCAGTGGGTGTGTGTCCCTGTGATTAGATTTTTTACTCCAGAGTGGAATGATCATCATCTACTTTAGCTGGGAAAAGTGGGGGCAAATTCACAAATAGTCATACTTAAAACCTGAGTCCCATGTAAAGAGAGCACTGTTTACTAAAGATGACACACAACAAAGCCTAATTTCAAACAAATCATGCCATTCTATTAATGAGTGCTCAACATTCCTGCTTATTTCCAGAACATATAAGCAGAAACTAATATATTTGTGTCATTCCTTAAAGTGGTAAAAAACCTGGCAGGATGACCAACCACAGAGAAAAGTTGCAAATGAGTGGAATAAAATGATGTGAAATTCATTTTGTTTAAAAAGATAAAGTAATTTTTACAAACATTTTAAATCCTTGACTTATCAGCAGAAGCACAAAATCCATTAACTTATTCTTTGCATTTCATGAAGTTACCTTATCAGCATTAGCCAGCTTCCTCATTTTTCCTTTCTGAGCAAGAGATTCGATAGAAGGACTTGATAATTGTTGATTGTGCCATTCATGTAACAACAAAAGAGGGACACAGTTGGGAGTTTACTCATTTTCCATCATGACTCCAAACACAATTCTTCTGCCATCATATGTAATTGTTAGCAGTACAAATCTGGCTCATTTTTCAATCATTTTTAAACCTAAAATTTAGAAAAATAGTAATTTTAAGTGCCTGTCAGATAAACACATCTAATATTAATTTGATATTAGTCTTAAGGAATAGCACCTTTAATGATTATTTAATATAGTACAATAATCAATGACAGAAAACCCTAGGATTTGAAGAGAGTAAGATCAATATGTCACTAATTTTGCACTATTGAGAAAAAAACCCAACCAAATCTTGTGAGATGAATAAATAGGAATTCTGTTTTAAGATTTGTTGAGTAATTATATGCTATTCAGTTTAGGAAACCACTCTTAAAGGTGGAGGGAGTTCAAATAAGCAACAACATAGAGAAGAGGTGTAGAAGATGACTTCTAATGACAGAATAGAGCCTAGAAAGAAGAGGACTGAAGTCACTAATCCCCAGTACTGTGAAAGTTTGCTTCCAAAAGCAAAGGGACATCTGTGTAAATCAAAAGGACAATAACTAATGTCCTTTGGATGGAGCATTGGAAGTTTAAATAAGACACTAGGGAGAAAATAAAACAAAAAAAATGAGCTGTCTAACCACAGTGACAGTGAAACACTGGAATATATTACTTTGGAAAGTAAAGATCTCCAGTGACAAAGATGCTACAAGACAGGCTATACAACCATGTTGGTATTAGTTTAATTGTAACTGATCCTGCCTTTGGGCAAGGGGAAATGGATTGGATCAGGAGGTCTTGAGCCGTGGGAAGACAGACATACCCTTGGAGGCCCAGGCAAAGCTCCAGGAGAATTTAGTCTTATATTTCTCCTTCCTATCTATTCCCCTAAAATTTCTCTCCGAAAATCATTTGAAGAATGTTGTGTTTGCTCTCAGGACAGGAGGGGTGCAGAGCCATCAGATTTGCCCTGCCTAGGGGCACATTTGGAGCATCTCCAGTGGCCATCTGGGGGGGCACTTGTTGCATGTTCATTGCACTCCCCTGGTAGGAGTGAGCTGAACTGTGTTGAAATTATTGCTACCCCAGTGGCACAAAGTGCATGGAAAAGGCTGACCTTTTTCTTCCTAGTGAAATCCAGATCCACAACTGAAGAGCATTGAAAGGCATAGGATGTGAGGAATGGTGCAATTTCCCAGGGGCATCAAGACTTGGATCAGGCAGAGGAATGATACCTGTAATGATACCTGTCAATTCAGGCAGCAGCTTCAGAACACAACTACTCAGGGACAACATTCTAAGTGTTATACAGAAGTACCACCTATTTGCTGGACTGGAAATAGGGATGTTTGTATATATGAAGGGCCTATCCTATTACAGTAGGAAGACAGGCCCAATAATAATAAATTTCAGTACCATTGAAATAAATCACCTCCTAAAAGGATTTTCAGCTCTGCTTTCTCCTTGCTGCATGTAATTAATAAATTAATAACAAAATAATTATATTTTTCACACTCATAGAAAATATGATAGATGTTCAGGTATTTTAAGCAGCAAACCTGGATATATGCTTTGGTTTCTACCTATTCAAGAAACACTGGAATAACACTTCACATTATTTTCTTTGTTAAGTGTTAATTTTTGGTGGAAGGGACTGGCAAAATGAGTACATGAATTTTTAGCATCTAGAGAACACATTCAGTAAGTAATCCTTGCTGTGCTGATCATTTCTGAGTAGTTTCCTGCAAATATTCACTATCCGAACTTTTGGTTATTTTTATAAATACCACATCTAGAAATGGTTTTCAACATGAAAAGACCCTTTAAACCTACAAAAAGTAAGTTGCATTCCAGTTTCTAAGTTCCATGGTATGATACAGTCAATTTTCTCTTCTTCAGTGTATCTGGGAAGCACCAGTTAGGATCTATTGTAGGTCAAGGCAGTTACGTATAGAAAGAGGATAGATATGTTGGTTTCAAGAAGGAGTTGGCACAAGGCTTGCAAACAACTCAGAGAAATGGTGCACGTGGTATGAACCCACTGTGACCTAAGGAGCAGCAGATCATGTCACAAGTCACAAGCTCAAGAACTTTTCTACAGATTTATGTCAGCACTTTTCTTTTATCTCATCTATCTCTAATTAAAAATATGTACCCTTCTCTCAGTCTTTGCATGTTTATTTATGTATGTTGTTAAGTGGCATTGGTGGTGGTCAATGAAACATAAAATCAAATGGACCTCTAGGCATAAGTCCCTTCATATGGTCATATAAATTATTGTACATGTACACATATGCACTTGTCATAACTTCTGCAGCTGATCTATCTGTTGACTCAATGCAATGATGACTAAGAAAAATCAAAGTAAGCCATCTCAAATGAACACAGGGCTGAGACTATCTACAGTGTGTCAGATGGGAAACTGTTCACAGTAAGGCCAAACACAGGCCCCCACTTATACTTCATATATGCAGGTGACAGTAAATACCAAAAATTATTAATAAATGTTGCAAAGTTGTGGGGAAGAAAAAGAAATTCTGGTTACAACACAACGAAACTGTAAAATTCTTATTACAATTTAAAACTTGATTTTTAGGAAGAAAAATCATAGATTTCCTGATTAGAAGTTTAATCATCAGTGTAAGTTAAGAAATCAAAAGGTGGACTTAATTATGGTCACAACCACGGAACACTTACCTGTTTGAGACCTTCCTCATACCAGATCATAAGGGAAACTATGGAGAGAAACCAAAGTTGGACAAAATAGCCTCTCAGATTTCTAACAATTCTTACATAACATATGCATTAGTAAGCAGAATAATATTTTGTGAGCTGAAGATATATAAACTTGATACATTAGGATTCTCACCTTTTCATCTTCACTAAGCACAAAAGATGCACAATATACCTAATAGATGATCACTACAAATTTAAGGCTTCTGGAAAACCTGCTTCTTTCTCATCTTTTGTATGTTGTAAGCAGGTGGTGACAGACTGCACCTTAAGTAACTACTGTGAACAGCAGTGGTAGAATAAATTCCTTGCATTTACTCAGAAGTCAAAATATGCTGTCTGCAACTCCAGACTTCAGGAGGTGAAAGGAAGTAGTGAGGAAAATTCTTTGTATGCCTACCTTCCATTCACCCAGGACTGTCCATTCACCCAGAACTGTCCTGTCAGTGAACAAAACTTAGGGGTGACAGGTGGAAAAAAAGATTGGGAACCACTGCTTTAGACTGATGTGCAGAGAGATGGTAATGCTACTGAAACAGTATTTGAGTGAGGACAGTCACAACCCCTCCTTCCCACTTCTCAGGCAACTAGGGTCACCAATTCTTGCAGTTGAAGGAATATAATAATTGCACATCAGTCTGGTCTTCGTCTCTGATCTCCCTGCTTCAAGACAAGGACACTCTGGCTTTAAGGAAGGTTACAGTGACCTCCTTTAGATATTCCAGTAATTCATATTTCAGTGCAAATCCATGGCCTGGACAACTGATGTTTCAGCTTCAGCTCTGCAGTGCTACAGAAGTTAAAGTTGTCACTTGTCTCTCCTTTGCTCCATTCTTCTTTTGAGTGGAGTCTGCTGGTACAGGTCCCTGGTGGCCTTTGACAGAAGATGGCCTGCCAGAATAGGTTGCTCAGGAGTTGCCTTTGTATTGCAGCTCATCCAATCCTTTACAAACCCAGCCTCCAAATTCCCAATGACAAAAAGTTCCCTGGCAAAACATCAGGATTCTTTGATATCACATGAACTATGTTCTGGGAACAGCACCAAAAGATCTTATCCAAACATTTCTCACAGACCTCACAAATGCTAGAGAAAACCAACTCAGTCCAACAGGCACAGGGAAGAATGAGTCGTGTCCTTCTGCTCCAGTGAGGTCTTTATTACTGTTAGAGAGTTTTATCCACAGAAAGCAACTTCTTTTGTCTCCCTCCATTTCTGGAAAACGGGGCCTTAGCTCACAGTTCGAGTCCCACAGTAGCTTTGAAACTAAGTAAAGCTGACCTTAACCAGACCTAAAGTTTCCACTCAGAAACACAATATACTGTAAAGAATTGCTTATTTTCAGATGTTAACTTTATTTAGACACTTCCACAAGTATCTGATGGATTTTAAGAGAATTACCTTTATGCTAACAACTATTGTGACTCAAGAAAATAAAAGAAATTAAGATGGTTGACTGAACAATCATTCTAATTAAAAGTATTTAGCAGTTAGTTTTATGGAGCACAAACATATGATTTTTTTCTATACAAAAAACTTTGTGGATGATGCAGTCAGTGATGCAGTCAGTGCCAGAGACAAACTCTTACCTAATTTCAGAGAGGCCAAGCAGTAGAATTCCTCAAGAATCCTGTAGTCTTTACTTTGGCAAGGAACGATGAAGTGACCTGACTGTTTCTTCACATACTTTTTTTCAAAAGGTAATAAGTTAACAGAGTCTAGTAAAAATATATTTAAAAAATACCTTGCCTGCTTTGTGTAATTAATTATCTAAGCAAATGTCTTTTTTAATTAGGCTTTACAGAAATGTAAAAAAAAAAGCCCATAAGCATGCACAACCCCCCAAACTTATTTTATGAGTAAATTTGTATTTAGTACATGAAAAATGAGTGTTAGAGAATCCAGAAGAGAGGCAAATCCCTTGTTTGTAAATACAAAGAGTTCTGTATCCTTCATCAGCTCAATTTCAATGATTTCTATCTTTTCCATTCTAACAGCATAGCATTCTCATTTTACTGTTTCACACTGTAACCACTCCAGCACTGAGATTCCTGCATACAACACCTCCAAGACAAAAAACCCCAAACCACTCACAATTTATGACTAGTAATTATTCTGCCTACAGAGTTGTCTCTGTTGTGTTTTAATGTTTGAAGTGGCTTGGTTTATGAATCTTTTGAATAATTCCATGGCAGTCATCTCCAGTTTCCCAGTGCAGATATATATGTATCCAGTTGCAACACAGAGCTGAAATCCTGGCCTCACTGAAACCAGTGGGAGCTCTCATAATTAATTATTAATTTAAAAAAATCCATTTTTTTGCTATAATTTGGCTGAGACATGGTCTAAAAAAGTCTGCCCATCAAGATGTTGCAAAGATGAGTCCTTTGGCTAACTCTTTATGTTCAACTTGCTTGTAACTGGATGATTCTAGCAATGTTCAGCATTATGCTCATTATGTTAGTTCTGAATCCCGCCCCCGAATTATAGAAAGTAGTACATTTTGTGTGCTCTTTTTGGCTGAATCACCTGTTGAAGGTTTCAGCCATGTTTTCAAAGGCAACACTGTGCTTTTCATGTTGTCTTGTCAGCTACATGCCCTAAACTTAAAGAAAGGCAATGTTTAAACATCTAATATCTGTATATGTTGAACGTGCCTGGAACAAGTCTGTATAACTACAATGTCTCAAATAACAGTTGTATTTTTTGCCTTGTTTGTAGTGACAGTCAATTACTGGTTATTGATCTTTGTAGCCAAGTTCCATTTGAAGGTAGCTCTGTCCCCTACAAAAGGGTAAACAAAGAAGTTCAGGAGAAACACCTACATATTTAAGGTTAAATTAAAAAAAAAAAAGCATTTGTAACACAAGAATAGAATATTCTGCAGTTAACACTTGTGTCTGTGGTTATTTTACTAGGACAATCTTGTGAAGTTGCTTGAATGGTCTGTCTGGATTTTGCCACCTTTTTGGCAAGTACACAAAGGCCAGGTACACAAATGTTTGCATTGGTGATCATTTAACTTTGTAGGTGAAATACATCTCCTTTGCTAGCACTGAACATCATGGCTTCTTTTTTATTTCTGTAGAAAAGATGAGTCAACTAAAACAGAGAACACATATCTGTAGCCCTAAAATATCCCACTATTAAATAAAATCTGAAGACTTAAGTGCATAAACAAGGAAGATTGAATTGTTTCCAGATGTGTATGCTCAACCCAGTGCAAGAGGTATATGACAACGTCAGGTCTATACTGTCACAACCAGATGAGCAAGTCACTGAATAAACCCCAGATGCTCTGATGCATCCTGATTTGGACTTTTTATACCAACTATGATATGACTGGGAGAGGAAGGGAAGGATTGCTCTGGAAGTGACAGTTCAGGAATAAAAACTATCAGATTGCTAAATATGCTAGTTAACTGATCATTATAATGGTATAAAAGATTGTCACATACAGTAGGAATTTTTAATATAGTTTGATTTTGCTTTTTTTAAAATATTTCACCCTTGTTTCTGCCTGCACTGAATCTAGAGGAAGCATTCATTATGATTTGCTGTCGTCCCAATGCCATCACCATCTGCACATGTAGTTTTATACCCTTCAGATGTACCAGTGATAAAGAAGTGAGAAAAACCAGGGCTGAATAAGGACATCAACATACAGTTTGGATGATCCCCTTTACAATCCCTTTTATGTATTGCTTCCTTCCTTTTTCATCCATTTGCTTTCGAACACTTTGTCTTAACTCGTTGCAACTGGATTTACCTTTGCAAAACGTTTCTGTCTTTGACACAGGGTATTGCCAGTGCCATTTGAAATCAAATTAATGAGAGTGGCAGACACTTCCCCTAAATCTCACCATTCAAATCCAGTGAAACATACTGCCTAAGTATGTTACTGTCCTTTCCTACCATCATATGCTATAGAAGTGGACTGGTCACCCTTAGGAAGCCCATCATTTTTTTACATGACTACAATATTTATATAGCAAAGATTAATAATGAACTCCCAGCTGATACAGGGAATAGGACACCAACTGAGAGAACACTCCTGCGCTGCACTAGGACAAACCTTGTTCTCAGAAATCATCTCAACAAACATAAAGCTGCATGCTGGATTGGTGTAGCAAACTAGGAGGATGCCCTTCAACCTGTGTTTGGAAGAAGTACTTGAGTAGCGGTTTGTTACTGGAAGATACAATAGGTTGTTGAAAAGATGAGAGAATTCAAAGCTACAAAATGTATCCTTGGGATCCCTTATAACATTTGGATTCAGATTGCATAATGAAAATACATCAATTATACAGCAATGGAGTAAATATAAAGAAATTGTTAACAGACCTGAGTTTCACAAAAAGATAATGAAGGAAGACTGATATTCAGGAATTTTTAAATCCTAAATTCTCAGTAGTGAAAAATACTTTCTACTACTCTATAAGCACATAGAATATAATCTTTCACTAGATCTCTTAAGTATGGAGCAATCTCTGTGTATAGTAGTGTTTGCTGAAGAAATGAGTATTTAATGCAGCAACTGGCATGAGTGCTTCAGATCAAAACCCTGAAATAATAATAAAAAAAGAGTATAGGTTCAGAGAGTTGAGTATATTTCCTGAATCTGCAGCTGCATGTATTCCTTTCCCTTTCCTGACCTCAGAATAAAGTATGAGGCAATAAAATTCTAAGGGGAAGGAAAGTCATATATGAAAACAGAGAATATGGAAATATAACCACCACAGAAAGCAAGAGAGAAAAACAAATCCAAACGAGAGGATTGAAATGACAGCAGCAATGAAGTGTAGAAAGAGGAGAAAAAAGCTGTCAGAAATAATTAAGAGGAGCATAAAAAGTAATTAATAAAAACCTAAAAAAGCAAAGTGAAGGGTCATTTTATAGCTATATCTTAGAGAAATTATAATATATCTCCTCTTCCAAAAAGTTGTAAAATTTTCTCCCATTCTCTTTTCTTTAATTAGGAAAATCCTTACCTGCACATTCAAAGTGTCATACAGCACTGTAAGTTATTTTACAGCCACTGCTGAGAGACACAATTGTAAACTGCATAATTTAAGGTTTGTTTGGGGTTTGAAATTTATGAGTGTCCTGCTCATATTTTTGAAATATTTACATTTCTCTTTTTATTTTCTATATTTGACAGATTCACTCCATTGAAATGTTGGAAAATGCCTACTAAAAGTCCTGACAACTTATCCTATCAGTAACTAAATTGACAGTAAAATAAGTACAGAAGTAAGCCCTCCTCTCAGAAATGCTGGAAAAAAATGGATAACGAGTTTTTTGTAACTTAGAACAGATTCAGACATTAAAAAAAAAAGTATTAAAACCTCATGCTCCAGTATATACTGCTACTTCTAACTGAGGAAGCCATAAAGCGAAGTCCATTAGACAGCAATATGATATAAACTGTCTTGTACCTTCCTCTCAAGGACATGACAAAATACTGTCAAGGAACAGAAACCTGAGCTGAAACTGAGGTTTGATGTGACTGTTACCATTTTTGCAAGACAAGATTTTGAAACTGAAAAAGAAATCCTGTAGAAAGTCTAATAGACTGTTCAGCCATAATTGGTGGTGTAGAAAGCAAATTTAACTACTATAGGGGAGTTTCTCTGTCTCCTGTCAGTCCCAATTCTTATGGCCAATAGACTAACCATTTTGAAGAAGTCAAAGGAAGCAATGGCACTGAAAATTACAAATTACTTGAGCAAGTAGGAAGCAGCACAGAGGCAATAAGGACCAGTTTTGTATATAATACCTCAACTATAATTAACTGTGTGAGCTTTCCTGTCTTTTGTAGTACAAAGAAGTCAGCTCCACCTATTCCTAAAGACTGTTTGTTCATGTGGTCAGCTACAACTCAGAAATGCTATCAGAAGCTGTTCTTTACCACCTTTCAGCTGTTAATCTCCATGTCTCAATATCTACTTATTTCTCTGTGGATGACTTATTCCAAATGTAGAAGGAAATGTGTGGAAAGAAGCTCACTTGTCCAGAAGGACCAGTGCTCCTCCTATCCTCTGAGTCAAAGGAAGTGGGTTTTTTTTAAAAGTCAATGAAATATAAATTGATCTTATGATTTAACAAATAAGAACAAGAAAAATAAAACCCCTCTGAATTTGACCAATTGTTTATCATAAAAAAACCCTAAGAAGTTCCTCATTCATTGCCCGTGTCGGTACTGGCATAGCCAAGCCAAGGAGATGCACGTGTTAAGCCCTCATGTTTATGGACAAACAAAGCAGCTAAAATTCTCAAGTTTTTTTTTAATTGCTTTTTATGGGATTTGTCAGGCTACTAACCTGTTCACCATAGTCTGAGGGTTTATATGTAATAATGAAAACATAGCTCAATACAATAAAAAATTGGCTTGGATTTTAACAAACTTCTAATAATATACAGTTAGGAAATCACTGTAGTTGAGCTGAATAAAAAATTAGCTAAGTAAAAAAGTCAGAACACTTGTCAGTATATTATCATGAATTGGGATAAAATGGAATACACCAAAATACTGTGATTTTTTTAAAGAAAAAAAATTAATATATGTAAGTTTGGAAACACTTAAATATTTAGTTCCAAAATTTTCAGTCAAAATAAACACTTTTAACACTTGACACATATTCTGTGCTGAAAAAAATCAAAACACATAATACGGATGAACTACACCTTCTATCCTTTTTCAGCCAATTAATTTTTTTATAAACAAAATTTCAGTTTAACACAGAGCAGAAATGTTCTCCATCCTGTTTGTAGTCAGGAATTTTGAGAGACTTCTTTTTAGAGACACGGATTACCTATTCACACTTGCTTCCACCTGACCTAATTTTCTCAGGGAATTCTACTTTACTCTCAAAGATATTTCTATTTTGTACAATTTTGGTGGCCTTGTTCATGTTAAAAAGAACAGCATACATAAAACCCAAAGAATAATGACATATACATCACAAGATTTTGCTTTGCTTGCTTTGACACTGACGTAAGAGTTCCCAAAAAAGGGAGCATAGGGATGTGCACTTATTTCTTATCTGGTTGCCATCTGCTCCCAAGCTAACTTGAGGACAGATGCCCAAATCCAAAGTCCTGTGAAGTTTAAGAGAGGACTTCCACCAGTAATCTTCTAGGAATTGAAAGGACAACACATGTTGCTCCAGAAGAAGGTAGATTGGATTTTAGCAAAAATTTCTTCACCGGAAGGGTTGTCAAGCATTGGAACAGGCTGCCCAGGGAAGTGGTTGAGTCACCATCCCTGGCGGTATTTAAAAGGCTGTAGATGTGGCACTTTGGGACATGGTGCACTTGGCAGTGTTAGGTTACCGGCTGGACTCAGCGATCATACCAGTCTTTTCCACCTTAAATGATTGTATGAGTCTATAAAAATCAGATGGTTCTTGGCTTGAGCTCCCCCTGGTGGGTAATGTACGCTCCAGAGACCACAACTACTGCTAAAGGTAAACACCACAAAACAAAACAACATGCAGCTTGTTATATTTTGCTCAAAATACACATAAATACACCCGCTGACTAATGATTACAACAGAGATCAGAGTTAAAGCTGCATCTTAACACATTTGTGCTGAAAAGTGGAAGATGCAAGGTTCTTGTCAGAACTGAACTCCCTTGATGATCTCAGATGTCCTTTCCAACCCGGCTGATTCTATGATTCTTTGATTCTATGATTCTATGATTCAAATCCAGATGCAAATTGATTTCCAGCACCTAATATTGAGCAAAATAAATTGAAGAAGTAGTTAAACACTGTTCTTTTTTTTTTTTTTGGTCTGTGTTCTTGACTGGTACTTTGGGCTGTCCTGGTTTCAGCTGGAATAGAGTTAATTTGTTTCCTAGTAGCTGGTATGGTGCTGTGTTTTGGATTCAGTATGAGAATAATGTTGATAATACACTGATGTTTGGTTGTTGCTAAGTAGTGCTTACCCCAAGTCAAAGACTTTTCAGTGTCCCATGCTCTGCCAGCAAGGAAGTGCACAAGAAGCTGTGAGGGAGCTTGGCCAGGACAGCTGATCTGAACTGGCCAAAGGGATATTCCTGACCACAGAATGTCATCCTCAGTATATGAACTGGGGGGGAGTTGGACGGGAGCTGTCGATGGCTGCTCGGGGTCAGTCTGAGCAGTGGTCAGCAGGTGGTGAGCAACTGTATTGTGCATTGCTTGTCTGTCTTGGGGTTTATTCCTCTCCTTTTCATTACAATTATTTTTAGTAGTAGTAGTATTACATTATATTACATTTCAATTAATAAACAGTTCTTATCTCAACCCACAAGTTTTGGGAGTTTTTTGTGATTCTTCTTCCTACCACAGGGAACAGGTGGAGTGAGCAAGCATCTGTGTAATACTTAGTTGCTGGCTAGGGTTAAACCATCGCAGAGGCCTAAAGTTTGATGCCCTTTCTAAAAGATATTTTGTTGGCAGGATTCAGAAAATATTCATTATTTCAAAAATCTCACACCCCAAAGATTATTTGTTAAAAGGAGTTTAAAATCTGTGATATCTTACCTACAAAATAAGCACGTCCACACATTTATCAGCTGAAACAACTGAAAATTAGAACATATTTTATAATTTATATTCTTAGGCACAAATCTAAGTCCTTCCACAAGAACAACAGGCACACTGTATTGCAGTATCCCAAATACAGGAGTTATGATAATGACAATTTGTGATAATTCTTATATTAAAATAAGCATCAGTAATCTCTGCACTATACAAAGCAATACTTATATTTTTATTACCTCAGAAAAATGCATGGAAACTTTGCAAATAGCAGCAATCATACTTTTCTGCTCTCATAAGTGGCACTAATAAACCAAACTAACTCTTGCATCCCTGTGTTATTGGTTTTTTTCATTCAGAAGCTTCCTTGTTGGTCTGAATCACATACTGACAGTTGTTTTGAAAAAAAAAAAACAATGTTCCCATCAGAAAACCGTAATTGAGTGTGAAAACATTTGAGGTAAGAATGGTCACATAAGTTCATGTTCTTCAGTGAACCAAGCCCATACTGTTTAGTCTTAGAACCAACTTAAACAACTGTATAGTCTATTCATTAAATTGCTTATAGAGCTACATTATGCTTAAAGAGGACCCAGTGGATGAAAAGCTGGACATGAGCCAACAACGTGTGTTTGCAGCTCAGAAAGCCAGCCATGTCCTGGGTTGCATTGAAAGCACTGTGGCCAGCAGGTCGAGGGAGGTGGTTCTGCCACTCTACTCCACTCTGGTGAGACCCCACCTGGAGTGCTGCACCCAGCCCTGGGCTCCTCAAGAAAGACATGGACCTGCTGGAGCAAGTCCAAAGGAGGGCCACGAAAATGCTCAGAGGGATGGAGCACCTCTCTTATGAAGAAAGACTGAAAGAGTTAGGATTGTTCAGCCTGGAGAAGCGAAAGCTCTGGGGAGACCTGATTGCGGCCTTTCACTACTTAGAGAGGGCTCCTAATAAAGACGGGGGCAAATTTTTTAGCAGGGCCTGTTGTCATAGGACAAGAGGTAATGGTTTTAAACCAAAAGAGTGTAGATTCACACTAAATATAAGGAAGAAGTTTTTTATGATAGGAGTGGTGAAACACAGGAACGGTTTGCCCAGAGATGGTAGATGCCTCATACCTAGAAACATTCAAGGTAGGATTGGACAGGGCTCTGTTGAAGATGTCCCTGCTCATTGCAGGGGAGTTGAAATAGATGACCTTTACAGGTCCCTTCTAACCACTTCACGATTCTATGATAACTAAGCTGCAGGCATGTATTTCACATCACAACTTTCATTCCAAAAGAAAACTACAGAATTTATAATTTTTTTTCTAATTAGTATTTTTCTCCTCTTAAAAAGGAAGACATCCAACTTTAAGGTACCAATAAGAATCTGGTACCAGAAGCTCTTCACCAGATACGTAATTTTAATTGGAATTCTAAGCAATGGATTAAATACCCCAGAAACTTCTCTGAGAATTATTTTAATTAGTTCCTGTCCCCTTATGCTGCTTCATATGTTTGGACTTATTTTAAGTAACATAAGAGTTTTATGGGGTGAGGGGTATACATGCAAGTCATATACACTACAGACTGACTTGTTTGTAGACATGTAGGACTGAATCCTCCATGTGGTCTCTGCTGGCTAATTAATTTGTAAATTTCTGAATCCTCCTGCTCATGTATCATGGAGTGGGGACAGAATGGATTTGTATGAAACTGCTTACAGCACTCATAGTTCTGTGCTAAGAAAGAAGTACTAAGTGACTTTGTTAACTCTGATGCACAGCCACTTTGATTTTCCTTTGTTCTTTATATGAAAACCAGAAGAGATCTATTTGTAAGAAAAACCATGAACTGTGTTTTGCTTTTAAATTATTATTGCGTTAATTAAGATTATTCTGCAGTAGTCATGTTATTCGCTGCAGTTAAATAGAATTTCACAGCATGTGTTTTATTTTGTTGGGCCCAACTCCAGGCTTTCTGATCCTTTAGTAGAGCCTAAAGAGTTGCCTGCAGATTATAGAAAGAGCTCCATATATTTAAGTGAATTAAACAGTACATTGCAAAGAAAAAGGCATTTCGGGTTATTGAGAAGTAAAGTCTATTTTACATCTTTATTACAGTGTAACACACTCACTAAAGTATCACTTGTCTTACCACAAGATTCTGACAAATGCCAAAACCAGTGATGTCTTTAACTTATTTTATTAGTAGAACTAATCTGTTTCCCTCTTTTAGGAAACAATGTATTGCTGATTATTCTGGCTCAGTGCCCTTCTTTTAATTTTGGGTTTCTAGTTTCACCTGTCTCAAGAAGCTCAGCAGATGCTTCCTCTGAGAAGAAGTGGAGCATACTCTTGAAATATGTTACATAGTTTCTGGAAAGCACTCAGCCATTTCCCCCTAGCTTGGTGCCTGTGCGCAGATCCTTGCTGAAAATATCCCTGGAAAATGTGTTATGAAGATGACTAAAAGACAAGCTGTGAGAACATACTGGAAAATTAATAAGTTGCTTTAATCATAAAAGGTGAATAAAGAACACCATTACTTCAGATAGGTGCAGTTCTAGCCTACCAAATTGCTGCACGGTTTGGCAGATGGACAGGTACAGGTTTGAGACTTATTACCTCTGTTTTAACAAGTATATATCTCATCTGGGCCTCAGTTACACCATCTCTAAGATAGGGATAAAATGTCATGTGCCTATTTGATGACAGTGTTACCAGTATCATTAATAAAAACTCAGGAATATTGCCCTTCAGATACCTTCCAATGCTGTACTTCTTGGTATAATAAGAAAAGCACTGCTGTTCATTTAAATGAAGATACTATTCATTTGCACGATATAATGTGTAAGGAAACTATTTAGTCTTAGCACGTCTACCATGCAAGCACTTAGAAATAAAAATTACAGTGATTAAAGAAGTGAACCACTTTCAGATTAATGAAGAAAAAAATTCATCTCCTTAACAGACTGGAAGGAAACCCACATTTATTCCTTTACTGAATCCCTCAGCTGGAAGACCATGACTGCAAGAACAATTGACTCCCAGTCAACCCTAAAATTGTGCAGGATCTGCTGCTCCAGCTGGATCCCTACAAATCTATGGGGCCTGATGGGATTCATCCCAAAATCCTCAAAGAGCTGGCTGATGTCATCGCAAAACCTCTCTCAATGATTTTGAGTGGTCTCGGGAATCCGGAGAGGTCTCAGCTGACTGGAAGCTGGTGAATGTTGTCCCGACTTGCAAGAAGGGCAAGAAGGAGGACCCCAGAACCTACAGGCCTGTCACTTCAGTACCTGGTAAAATCATGGAAAAGATTATTCTGGGAGATATTGAAAAACATCTGAGAGACAACACAGTCATTGGTCACAACCAGCATGGCTTCATGAGAGCAAAGTCCTGCTTATCAAACCTGATTTCCTTCTATGACAAGGTAACCCACCCAGTTGGATCAAGGGAAGCCAGTTGATGTAATCTTTTTGGATACATAAGAAAGATAGAAGCTCTTGGAGAGCGTCCAAAGGAGGGCAGTGAAGATGGTTAAAGGCCTTGAGGGGAAGCCATATGAGGAGCAGCTGAGGTCACTTGGTCTGTTCGGCCTGGAGGAGACTGATGCAGCCTTCAACTCCTGCAGACTCATTGCAGCCTTCAACATCCTCATGAAGGGAAGCAGAGGGTCAGGTATAGATCTCTTCACTCTTATGACCAGTGGTGGGACTTGAGGAAATGGCATGAAGATGAGTCAGGAGAGGTTTAGGTTAGATATCAGGGAAAGGTTCTTTACCCAGAGGGTGGTCGGGCACTGGAACAGGCTCCCCAAGGAAGTGGTCACAGCACCAAGCCTGACAGAGTTGAAGCATTTGGACAATGCTCTTGGGCACATGGTGTGATTCTTCGGGTGTCCTGCACAGGGCCAAGAGTTGGACTCAATGATCCTGATGGGTCCCCTCCAATTCAGTGTATTCTATGATTCTATGAAAATTTTCATCCTACCAGTGCCTCTGGTTAAGAAGCTACATTTCCCTGTCGCATTCAACAGCAGGTTGTGCTTGAGGAATGAAGGTGACACATTAAACAGATCCTGCTCATCTAAAATGTTTGAGTCTGATTCTCTGTTAGAATGAATTCCAGTTATATTTTGTTTTGATGATTTGCCAATTCCCAAAAATGTTGAATAACACCTGCCTGATTACCATCTGTCTGCACTGCTTTTTCGGTCAGAATTGTCTCTTTTGATGCCCCATGAGATACAACACATAACAGTTTCTGCTTTTGCATTATTTTGGTTAATTTCATTCTTCCAATTATACCTTTAATTAATTACAAGATTTTCTTTCACAATATTCCTGGGATGATGGGATTATCAAGCTTTTGCTCAACAAAACCTGAAAGCAATGAGAAAAGGAATACATACACACAGGGAGACAAATAAAACCTGATTTACATACAATACAAACTTAACCAATGTGTATCAGTCAAACTATGCTTCATTGTCCCTTCTTCTTTTGCATTCTTTTACAATATGCCCTTTATTTATATACTAAAACCAGTAATGTACTTACTGTACCCTAAAAATACAAATTCAATAGAATTCAAAAATCTTTTTAAAAAATCCAGAAAACCTTACAACAAATCTTCAATGTCTCATCTCTTGATACTTCTTCAAAATTTACAGATGTAGCGAAACATTGGGGTGATAACTTCTAACACCACCCAGAAGCTCCCCCCCCCAGGTCCATCAGCTGGAGTCACAGCCTCTTTCTCTACAGTAGTTGTATAATTGAAAATAGGTTTCTTCCATTAATGCATTTCTTTCTGCCTCTGATTCTAGCACAAATATGCATAGAGAGATCAGGTGGTTGTAATAAAAAGTCATTGCAGTTTTGATTATTTTGCTGCATTTGATGGCAAAAGCTTCAAATGAGTCAGAGGATAAATATTTATCCAATAAGACAGACAATCTTAGAGGGGATACTCTTTGTCCATTTGTACCTTAAGTGATACGATGCAATGATGCACCTTACCAAGACTGTGCTTACATGCACATGTGTAGCAAATCACATTTTACCCATTCTGCTCACAAGATACACTTTAATTGGAGGTTTAAATACTGATGAGCTGAATTCGCAATTGCAAAATATACATCTAAATCCAAATTTTGTGCACTACCCTTCCTTGCAGCAGATAAAATTCTGAGCTTGTAACACTCAAAACATTAAACTACTCAGAATTTCACTGGAAAGATGAAGCTAGGCTTTAGAATTATCTCCACTTCTTAAGTAATGGAAATTGCATTTGCTTGGTATACAAGAATCTCACAGTTCCAAATCAGAATTTCTAGATTTGTTCCCGTGTATAACTCTCTTCTGGTGACATTCTTTCCTCCTCTCAATGGTTTATCATTAACACCTTTAAAATATTTTATCATCTTCTAAAATATAAACATCACACAGGCAGCTTTAATTTTGGCACATCCTTACTTCTGAGTAAGATTATTTCCTTTGAGTGGATTTGTAACTGTAGCACTATTTTGATTTTGGAGATAAATTTCTATACTACATCCTGTACTTTTATCATCTAAAGACATATGGCATGAAGGGGGGAAAGGAAAATCATAATCATGCTATATATCAGTCAACTAAAACCTGGTAATATTCTAGCACTGATCTTCACAGAAAAATATAAAACTGATAATGCTGTACAAAATTTGTTAATCACCTATAGAGGCTGTGTACTTTTTATCAATGGGCTGCTACATTTTCCCTGTACTATTATAAAATATCTCTCTTCAAGGTCAATTGAACCATAGTTTTCACTATAAGTACAGATCAAATGGTTCCCTACAGTGGAGACAGCACCTCTTTACATAGTAATGCTTTCTTCACACTTGACTTTCCTGCAGGAAATCATAAAATGCATTAACTGACAGACACTCTTACTTGATTTAAAGTAAGATCCTGCTCTGAAGAGTGGCTCCATACAAGACTCTGTTTATTGCCTCTCAGTGGCACTATAGCAGATAATTCCTTGAGAAAGAAAAGATAGCTTTTTTCTTTCCATACAGTTTCTTGAATGTTATCTTCCAAACTCATACTAGACTGACTTTTCCTTTCTGATCATAAAGATACTGCAGAAGAAACTATGCCCTCAGAGACACCCACACAACACCACTCTCCTCCAATAAGGCTATGCAGTTACAGCTTGGCTTTCTCTCTCATTGCTACAACCTTAGCCCATCTTACAACATAAGCAGCTTGTAGTAGGTAATCACAATAAGAGTTTTCAAATTTCTGCCTATTCTTAGCATCAATACTTTAAACACTAATATCTGTAGGAACCACAGGCATGAATCCTCAGACACAGTAGCAATGTAAAAATTTCAATGTATAGCTATGTAAAAATTTCAGGCTGACATAGTACACCAGTGCCTGGATATAGATTCTCATGTCTTGTGTAATTCAGCCATTTGGAGTAACTCCTTACTTTGATCTGAATGAAGGAGAGAGAGAAGAAGCAGTCAATTCTTTCTTTTACCTACATAAAATATTTTCCAATGCCTAGTCAATATGCCTTGTCTTAACTTACACCAGGCTTTCAGAGGTTGCTTCCATGGGCTCAGAAAGAGAATAACAGGAAGCATAAATTAGTCAAACAGAAATATCTTCTCATAACCACAAAGCAGATCCATTCTGAGATGAAGCCAAGTCCATGTTGGTGAAAGAAACCAGAGTGACAGAAAGAAAATCCACAATCCTCTTGTCCTTCACCTTAGCTCAAACTCATGACAGAATTTATAGCTCTGCAATGATATGCTTAGCTTTTGTTCTGTTGTATTGTACTGCAGCAGCGACAATTTATCCCCTATGCTCTTTTAGTTTTGTATACAAGCATGTTCTTTCCTGTCCACTTCCTCCTCCAATCCACCCAGAATTCTCACACTTCTGATATTTTCTTTGTTGAATGAACATTTCCTCTCCTCTTCATTCTGCTGTTCACTGCAAGTGCTTAAGGTGCCACACTGTTGAAGGAAACAGTTTCCAAAGGGGAACTATTTCTGGTTCACACCTGTTCAAGGATTTTCACAGGACTAAGTGCATGGTATAACCCAAAATCATTTGTATCCCTCAGGTGAAAGGAGGATAATCTCTCCACATTTGCTCTTTACCAAAGCTCCTCTATGGAGAAATGCTGGGTTTTTTTCTACTGGTCTTTTACTCACCAAAATCTAATTGCTCATCAGTTGGGCACACTTTATCTATCCACCTCACCTACAGCCAACTGAAACAGGACTGCAGAAATTATGAGCCTTGATTTCAATGTATCTGTGCCAGGCTGATCACGGGGGTGAGAAGGACATGGTGGGCACACACTGCTGACTAATCACAGCTGTCACCTCTCTATTCAGCATAAAGGCAGTCTGAATTATTCCCTGGGATTTGGTACCTTCCACTGCAATGGGGCATCTTTGGCCGGGATACTAACAGCGTTTTGAACACCTGCTACTTTTCCTTTACTGTTACTAGTATTGATCTGTAACAAATGTGGATAGAGCCTTCCCAAATCTTTGTTCGCGAAGCCTAGCCATGATGATGATGATGATGATTGACATTTGTCTTTTCAGGCCAGCCAAAATCCTACTGCAAAACTTGTGAATTTAAAGAGGTGGTGTAGCCCTATGATCAAGAGACTCTCATCCAACTGAAAAAAAGCATACATCACTGTTTTACCAGAGCCAGTGGGTTTTTACCCAAAAAAAAAAAAAAAAAAGGTGGGAGCAGGAGTGGATTTTTCAACAGTGTTTAGACATTCCTCAGGAGTCATGATCTCTATTTACACTTGTGTCTTTCTTCATGAGAATCATTACATTTTTCTTCCCCTCAGTGCTAAGGCCTCTCCACAATATCAAGTACCTAGATTCTTTAAATGATCCCGTTCCAATCATCACATCGTATCAGAAAATGGTTTATAAACATGAATTACCTTTCACAATTTACACAGAGGAGAAAAACGGGTACAAAAGTTCCCAATGGAAAATATTTCCCTTGAAAGTAGACTTCAAAGCAGGTACATTACTAACAGAACCAGAGGAGACTCAGGTGTCTTCAGGAGAGCACGTGATTTACAGACTAGGAGCTGAAAAATGAGGCATTTCACAAGGTTAATAAGCCACACACAGTAACACTATAAAGAGCAAGAGATGTGGTTCTTATTTGTCCTTCCCCCACCCTCCCTAACTAATCTTTAATCAGATAAATTGTCATGGCAACTTGATTTATACACCAAGGATACCAGCAAAGACAAGTCGATTCCCCTTGGGGAACTAGTGAATAGAAAGAGTCCTGCTTGTTCTGACACTGGCAGAGACTAAAGCTAAATGCCCTTCCCTGTCACAGGTTCACGACATACTGCCAGAGCAACTTCTACCTGCAGTGGTATTCCCCATCAGACACTCTTGCTCAGGGTACAGCCATGAGCCTCCAGTTTATGTCAAAGTCAAGACTGCGTTGTTTGGAAAAGGTCCTCTCATGTGTACTTTACAACCTTTTACTACACGAGAGTTGAGTTCAAAAAGAAATCACGACTCTCTGAAATGAAGAGTGCTGTACACAGTGGAGTGCACTCTTTCAAAGGGACACTGGACTTGCTGCGTGTACTGAACACAATGGATACTGTCCCTGTAACTCTCAGTGAGGTGATTGACCCTCATACTAGTAACACAGCTACCCTGAGCATCACGTAAACATATACCACAAGAGGGAAGACACAATTCTTCCACCAATTTTTAAGAATGCTTTCTTTGTAAAAGAAAGCTTTTGCAAGTCCAAACTTGCACAGCACAGTAGGCACTACACAATTAAAAAAAATAAACACATACCACAGCAGATAAATAGGCATTTATTAAAGTTCATCTCAAACCAAACAAAAATAATAAAGGACATTAAGGCATCTTGTATTCAATAGCAGTTTATATAGTAAAGATGACTTCTCTTTCTCATACAAGAGAGGCAGATTAGGAAAAAAAAAAAAAAAAGAGCTCACCCAAAAAAGAGTTCTCCCAATATGTTTGACAAATTGCTGATTTCCACTGTCCCACCACTCAGTCAGCAAACCCCTCTAAAGAATGCCCATTTCTCCAGTGAAAGAGCTACAAAATCCCAACACTTATTGAGACACTGCAAGAAAGCACTTTTCCTGCCCCTCAGACATCCAGCCACCTGTAAAGATGCACACTGGAGAAAGACCAACAGATGGGATATTGCAAGAGTAAAGAAGACACACTTCTGCTATAACCATTAATTTCTGAGCAGACTAGAATATCTGGCCTTGCTTTCACTAGTATTTACTATTTTAACTAGTGAAATGAGACCACAAGCTCTAGTCTGTTTTGCAATGCAACACTTTTTACGTTCTCCTTCTATGTTCATATTAGATAAAGAAATGACAAAGGTCTTATTTCCATGGAATAATTTATTTTGATGAATTAAGCTGTCAAGTGACCAATCACTGTTATAGTGCTTTTTTCTTCCATTGGAATAAGAACATCAGGAAATGTTTACAGTATCATTGGGTTCACTATAACAGGATTTTACTACAGATTAAAATATAAATTAAGAAACACTGCAGCACTATTCACTTCACCACACTGGCTCTCTATATCCTTGATCACAATCTAACCTTCATTTAAGGCAAGTTTGTTGTTTTGTTTTTTTTTTTTCCAAAGAAGACTACATAGTCTCTAGATAAACTTGTGTGACTAGATTTACAAGCTAGGAAATTGAGCTTTATAAAATGTTTACTTCAGCAAATACAAAAGTTATTAAGAGAGAGATGGTGACCCAAAATTGCACTGTATTAAAAGGTGGAGTTTCCTTGTACCAAAGTCCTTTATTCATCATCTTTAGAACCAGTTTTGCTTAACTATAAAAGAGACACAAAAAGAAAGTATTCAAAGTTTAGACTGCCATTCCATTTATTAGGAAACAAGAACAACATTATCTCCATCTCACATTGAACACATGTATACTTAATTAACAATACAGACTGTCCTACTGTACCAAGAGACTGAAAAGCATCAGAATTAATTCTTAAACTTAAACACTAAATGAGCTTACTTCCTGAACATGAAAGTTAAATTTAAAAAAAAAAACAGCAACAAATCTCAGAAAAACCTCAGGGTACTGTTTCTATTTAATTTGAAGACTCCATCACCAGCTCTCCAAAATAAAAAAGATGAAGTAATGGAACATTATTTTCCCACATCTCTGAGAGAATTCCCATATAGAAATTTAAACAATATAAAAACAGACATTAACTTCATATTTCTCAGTTTTTAAAGCTAAATTTAAAACTATTAAATGCAGCATGCCTGTTATGAAATCTATCTGGAATCCAAGATATCCACTACGAATAGCCGCTTACAACTTAGAAGGACTCTGCCCAAAACCACCCTCATCATTTACTTGCTCTTATTTAACAACTGGAACTGGTATTAGGTCTTACACTGAAAATTACTCACAGTTGCGTAAAATAAAATAGTTTGCTTTTAAAATTGTCAAGCAGTGATTTTCACTGAATCAGTAAATACAAGAGCGTGAAAAAATTCAGTGCTGAGAGGCAAACAGAAAATAATTATCCACTGGAGTAGTTGTAGCAGAGAATTGGGCTTGTAGGAGACAGTAAGTTGCTCCCACTTGGCACAGCTCCCTTTTTCTGCTTACTTATCCACTGCTCTCCAGAACCCAGCAGCACCACTAATTTTATTTTGAATCTTGTTCTCATAGAAGACAGCATACTTGCAGTACATTTGGTTAGCAAAGCCCTCTCATCATAAAATTAAAATTTAGCTACTCAGTAAATAAATACTAAAATAATCAAGGTGAAAAGAGCAACCAAAGTCCTGTCTAATATTCGGAAGGACTAGCACTTCAAAGCATTTGAGAAATACATAATTTAGAACCCAAAATAAGCAACTGTTCTTACTCTTTCTTTACTTACAGTAAAAAAAGATAACTTGAAAATACTTACATGCTGGACACATATAGAAATTAATCAGACACCATAGTCAAATCCAAACATAGTTGGAAGAAAAGCAAGAAAAAACATATCAGATCAGTTTTCTTCAGATATAAGTACAAATCATTTTTAATGTACATACACAGTAGTTTCATAATATTGCATATAATACAGTCATGTTACCTTAATTACGTCCACCCAGTTCCATCCTCGTGGAAGCTCCCCTTTGTTATCTGCAGAATAAGAAGGTTTTACTTTCAACACACAAGCTAAGGGGAATATTTATCTTTCTTCAAAAGCAAGGCATAAAATTCTAAATATCCAAACTCCTCAATTTCTCCACTATGAAGCCATGAGGACAAAACAGCTTGTTCTTTAACCAACCCCAAGGGAATGCATGAGACGAAATGGCCTTAAGCTGTGGCAGGAGAGGTTCAGATTAGACATTATAAAAACATTTTTCACTGACAGAGTGGTTAGGTATTGGAATAAGTTGCCCAGGGAGGTGGTGGAGTCGCCATCTCTGGAAGTGTTCAAGAGACATCTGGATGTGGCACTTGGGGATACAGTTTAGGGATGATTATGGTGGTGCTGGGTTGATGGTTGAACTGGATGAACTTGAAGGTCTCTTCCAACCTTGATGGTTCTGTGATTATGTGATTCAAAGTAATTCCATTTGAATAAAAACACCTCAGTCCACCTGAAATTTAACTTAGAAGGTAACTTCAACATGAGCTGGGCTGACTAGCAATGATGAATTCTGTCAAAGAACAAAATTTTATGCAGCTTTTCCTCTATACAGTTTACATTAAGTCTACCAACTATACATTAGGTTAGGTAGATTATATGCAGAAACCTCTATCACAGGGTACAACTTATTGCTGCAATAGGATTGTATTATCCAGATCATTAGTAAAAGCTAAGGCTGAACACGAGTCATTAGCTGAATCAACTGAAGTTGATTCAATCAAAACACTACTATTTCATTGAAAGCATTAAATATCTGCAGAAGCACCTCTATTTCTAAAATACAAACTAAATCAGATGTTTTATTTTGGGTTTGAAAACAAATACTTTCATTTAGAAATTACATTTTTAATAATGTGAATCATTTATGAGGGCCCATAAAAAAATACATCTTCTGTTGATAGAGGTCCTAAATCCTCTCCTCCAACAAGTATTGAAAATTTCACTTTTGTCACAAATTGAATTAAAAAAAAACCTAGAAGACAATGACATTGTGAAATCCCTACTCTGTAGAAAGTTGCTTTAACTAGAACCAACATCTCAGGCAAGAATAATTCACACAGAACAAGTAAAACAGAGACCACAGACTTAAAGTAGTTAATCTTATAAACAAATGAGTACTGACTCTGACTCCAGCAAGATGTCATTCCTATAAAATTTGGATTTTCATACTGACCAAAAAAGAATATCATAGTAAACAAACCTGTTTTATCAGCTAGCTTTCGTTTCTGGGTTTTGGATAACTGTTCCTTTTTCTCTTTTTTCTTACTTGCAGGCACATCAGGAGTTCCAATTGCAATACTATTGCTTACTGAAGTCTGAGAAAGATAAAAGTGGTTGTAAATATTTGCATATTAGTTCCGTGAATACCTCTGTGTGGTGTGATTACCAAACCTGACATACTGAAAAATCCTGGCTGTCAGAAAGAAGTAATGTTGCCAGCAGCCTGCAGCTTTTAATTAACATACAATCAGGACCATAGTTTTGAAAAACATGTGTTGGGGACTAGAATTATTCTCTTTTACAGTTGGAAAAGGCACCTCTTACACTTTTCAAATTTATCATGGAGTGTGATTTACATTTTAGTGAAGGGATTCAGACTTCCCAAACATGAAGAACACAGAACACAGAAACTACAAATTGACTCAGTCTGACTCCTTAAGACCCTGGAGGTGCACTTATGCAATCCATTGCATTTCAGGAGGGCTGCAGTAAATTGCCACCCTTCCAACCCTCAGCAGACACCTTAAATCTCTGTTTCAGCTTCCTTAAGTTTTGCTTCTGCTCCAAGTCTCCATTTTTATGTTATGGTGTGGGACAGAACAGCAGCCCAAACAAACATTTCGGTATAACAACAAAGTAACAATCAAATATAACAACTGTGACTGCAGAGCACTGCGGCACCATACTCTGTGTGACAATTGTAGCCACTAATGTGTATACCCAATGAACTGATTTACAACCTAAAGAGAGAGCTACGAAGTATTCAGAGAAATAACAACCATTTTTTTTCAGTTTTAAAAGCACAAAAGCAAAACCTGAATTTATCTACTTACCACAGTGTTAACAGGCTGATTTTCCATGAACACATCCTTATTGTCTTTGGCGTATTCAAAAAGTGTGTATGTCATAGCAGTTCCAAGATTCGCTTCAACTTCTACCATTAACTTCTCCAATATACTTTGCTTAATAGCTGCAGATCTAAAAGAAACCATTAAACTAAACTATAAACTAGATAGATGAAGAAAAGTTTACCAAACAAAAAGCCCCCACGTACAAGGCCAAGGAGTGAAGTTGTCATAAACACTTACATTGTGTTGTTGAAGAAAGCATCCATCGATATGACTGGTGCTGTTTGTGGATATGTTTCTGGCCAAGAAACTTCTATTAGAAAGGCTTTGGGATCACCACTTTCACCTATCTGAAAGGAAAAGAAAAACTTTATCTGTTTCCAGTCACCTACTAAGAATTACAATATCAATAAAGAAGTCTTTTATTTCTTTTAGACCAATCAAATTTCTTGAGACAACAACTATTTTCATAAAGTTATCAGTCAGAAAATAAAGCTGTTATCTAGAAAAAGCATTTCGAAGCACACTGATTACAAAACAGCTGTGCTCTGTATGCGAGACAGGTGCAAGACATGACAGTCTGAAAGATGGCATGTGAATTTTTTGTCATTCACTTACCTGCATTATGCCTTCTCGTAATACAAATCCTTCTTCGGGGGAGAGGTGTATTGTTGTCCTTGTCTGACACTATGTTTTACTGCATTTAAATTGAGTTATCCTAACTTTTGGCAATTATTTTTCATCTAATAAAAATTAGAAATGACCAAAGCTAGTGAAATGTAAAACAACACACTGTAGACTTGTAGGCATGTCACATATCCCCTTCTGAGGAAATTAAATTTACTAAGAATGATCCTATCAGTGAAGAAAGGCTGCACTTACATGGATGGGACTCCAGAGCTATTAATTAAATTGACCCATATCTCATTACAATTACTGACACTATTCTTAAGTTATTTGAGAAGTCACAAAAAGGTGATTCTAGATGTCTTCTCACCAGTACATGCATATGGCATTTCCAGAAGTCTCCCTTCTGTCCCATGGGTGCCTAAATTTTCGTCAGTAAAGTCCTCCGGCCATCCAAAGATCTGCCTCAGTCTGTGATCAGAAGAACGTCCAGGTCTTTAAATCCGAGAAAGTTGGTGAGAATTTCATGCCATAATCTAGCTGCATATTTTGAGCTTGGCACTCCTTGTATGTCTCTCCTGAGCAGAACGGTACCAGTGCACGTGCCCAAAGCATTTCATGGATTTCCTCTTTAGCAGGTAGACAGAGCATGTCCAGCTGCCTCTGGATGAGAGACTGGAACCTTGTAACTGAGCAGCAATGAAGGTTCAAAGTTTTACACGCAAACATCTCTGTAAGTCTCTACATTTCTGACCAGCCAGGGGACATATTACTCAGCAGGCTGGCTCCTTCAGAGAGTTTGACAATTCTCACTACACCAGGCATAGAGATGCAAGGCTAAGGGATAACTGGCTTGTAGTGCCAAGCAATAGGATGAGAGGTAAGGGGCAGAAGGGGATGCACTAGAACTTCCATCTGAAAATAAGGAAGGACTTCTTTACTGTGTGGATGACCAAGCACTGGAACAGGTTGCCCAGATTGGTTCTGGAGTCTCTCTCACTAGAGATATTCAAGAACCATCTGGATACAATTCTGTGCAATGTATTCTAGGATGACCCTCCTTGAGCAGGGAGGTTGGACATGACCCTCTGTGGTCCCTTCCAACCTGACCCATTCTGTGATAAACCCACACTGGGAGCAGGTTCCTAAACATGAATTATGAAGCATCACTGTACCAAAGATTCTGAAACAGCAGCATACGGATCTACCCTTCATTGAACATCGGACACCTCTTCGGCTTAGAAACCCCTGGTACGGCAACTACAAGGTAGCAAAGTAACTTCAGGGTGCAACTTCGCCTTACCCTGTACTGGAAGGACACGGGGCTGAGCTCCCTGAAGCACACATCTCCCTCGTAGATGGAGCGCAGCGCCTCCAGCTCCATCTGCAGCCAGGGCAGAGCAGGGGTTA
>NW_021938789.1:27470173-27513856 GCF_001715985.3 Manacus vitellinus | reverse complement strand
GGCCGGCCTGGGCCGCCCTCCCGCCACCTCTGTCCCGCTGGTCCGCGGGCCGCCGTGCCGGGTGCAGGATGACCCCGCCGACGCACTGGGACTTCCCGGTAGAGCTGTGCTGCCGGCCCATGGCATTCGTCACGCTCACCGGCCTGGACGTGGTGTATAACGCCGTGCACCGCGCCGTGTGGGACGCCTTCTGCGCTAACCGCAGGGCCGACCGCGTCCCCATCTCCTTCAAAGTGCTGCCCGGCGACCACGAGTACCCCAAGTGCAGGACGAAGGTACCGAGTGCCCCCGGTCCTGCAGGGCTTTCAAGCCCGCGGTCCCCGCAGCACGGCCTCGGGGAGTTGAGACGCGGGAGTTGGTTGGCTCCCTTGAGGAAGGGCCGTGGGCTGGTCTGCAGGGTCCGCAGGCGGCCGAGCACCTCGCCCGGCCGGACCTGTGCTGCTTCTTCCCCCGCTGTTGGAGGGGAAGCGTGGGAGCTTCAAGTCAGGGAAATTGTGAGGGTGAAGGGGAAGCCAAGGGTGTTGTGAGGGAGCGCAGTGGGTGCATAGGAGACCGGGTGCCTTAGCTTGTGATCCAGAAGCAGAGGAAGACAGTATGGTTTGCATTTTAAAGTACTTACTGTTCTTCGACTCAGCACTAAGGCACCTTGTAAAATTTGAGCTTTAATGAAACCTCAAGTTTAACTCTGGAGAAATTAGATATTTGGAATTAGCGTGTTCTGAAAACAGCATGAAGCCTTTAACTAAGTGAAACACAGCAGAAGGAATATTTCTGCTCTACTCTCTGCTTTGCAATGGCAAGTTAAGAAGCAATGTCAATGGATTTAGCCCTTGGAAAACTACATAATTCCATGATGCTGGCAAAGGCAAAGAATTTAAACTGGTGTGTCCTTGCTCTGTATGAGAACCCTGTTTTAAATTGAACCTAATGTTTCATGGCACTATGTGAAACATGCTTCTGAACTTGACCCTTCTCCAGTCTACCTGGAATATGTTGTTCTTTGCTGCTGCTATCTCAGACATAAAGTCTTGATGCCAGGAATCAAGGAATATGTCTTAATAGGGAGCAAAGGCTCAAGGGGAGGAATGTTAAAGGCAATTGACAAACATATTCTCAAGTGACAAGAATGTAGAGGCAATTCTTTTTCTCCTGCTACAAATGTTTGTAAATGGATTTGGTTGCTTGCTTTAATATCCTCAATATTTTCAGAGGACATCCTATGAATGGTATATTCCAAAAGGAATACTGAAGACTGGTTGGATGAACAAACACCTGAATTTGGTTCCAGCACTTGTGGTGGTATTCTATGAACTAGACTGGGATGAGCCACAGTGGAAGGAAAAGCAGTTGGAATGTGCTACGCGAGTTGAAATTGTCAGGTAGAGTTTTTTCACTTGGTTCGTAATGTAGTAAAAGCTAATGTAAGTGTAAATTGCAGAATATAAAACATATCTATTTTTTTCTTAAACACAAATTAAGGGGAACTTGAGCTTTGCTCTTTAACATACAACTGACAGTAAAAAAAGCTTTTTTTAACAGTTTATTTGTAAAAGTTACTTAAGTAAAAATAGCCCCTGAAATTTTGCTTGCTAAATTCAGTGCAATTATCCTCTCCCAAAAAAGGGAACACAGCATTCTGTAATGATGTAGTGTATTATTATGTTTGGCTTTTTCTCCTATGTAACATTCTTCTAGTGCTTCCACCTAGACTGAAATCTCATTTTGTTCTGATTATTCAGAATTAAGAAGTGAAACCTTGACACTGTCCTGTGTTGTCTTAATTTTAGGCAAAGCTTGCAGGGAAGAAATACGAAAGTCGCTGTGGTTTTGATTCAGAAAAAAACGCCATTGCCTCCAGGTACTTGAAAACTCTGTGCACAGTTGTGAAGTTCTTGTTTTTCAGAAGACCCAAGGGACTGAGCTGACTATTGTTTGTCACATTATCTGCAGTTCTTCATCTAATGTCTTCCACATATATTAAATGTGACTGTAGGAAAGTGTAAGGATAAAAAACACTCAATGCGGTTGACCCTAAACATTTGATACTTTTCTCCTTAACATCTTCCTCTTAAGTCCAAGTCTGATTTTTGATACACAGTATCAAAGATGGTTTACTAGTGTAATGCACATGAGATGCCTTCTTGTAAGCAAGTTGCATTTTAAACTTTGCTTAAGATCAAGAAAAGCAGTAAAAGCATTGAGAGCTTAGAGGAAAGGTATTTGGTACCTACAAAGGTCTTTCATCTTAACTCTGTTTCAGTCAATAAAATTTTGGAGCCAGGTGGAGCTGTGCAATGTGATACACTTTAACCTTACATTTCTGTAGAGCTGCTGCTTCAGCTGTAGCTGTACAGTTTGGAGTGTTTGGCAAAATGTTTTTTTTTGTTTTTGCTCTACCTGCTGTATGTGTTTGACTTTTCTGGATGCTGTTGTATTTCTCAAGACATAGAGTATTTAATTTTGTGAGAGATGAAAAAATTATGTAATACTTGTAGTTTTTTGCTAGAAACTGCTAGAAAGTTTCTGCAATGTGTTCTGCTGGATGAAGCACATAGTATTCTGAAAGAAGTAAGAAAGAATGTGATCTTGGTTTTAACTTCAGTAGATTTTTCCATATCTTTTAGAGCCTTAGGTCTACCTAAGGTTTGACTTTTAAGCTTTTAGAACTAGTTTGACATTGTGGCACCACATATCACTTACTTGTGCTTTCCTTGACTTCTCTAGGGGAAGATGTTATTGCATCAGAGAGGGCAGCAGCTTTATGTAATGCTTGTGACCTTTCTGGAAAATCACTCTTTGTACTTCCACACACTGATCATCTTGTTGGCTATATCATAAGGTAAGAACTGTTTTGCTCTGTTTGCTGATTGTGGGTAGGTTTACACAACACCAGGCCTGCTGGCAACAGCTGGTGTGCACTTGTGTCAAATGGGGGAAAGAGTTAGCTGAGCTCGTTAAAAGGGCTTTGAACTAGACTTAAAGGGGGAAAGGGTTAAAACCAGGTAAGCCTGGGGACAGCATGCCAATGTATTGGTGTGCTAGTAAGGACCTTCATTCTGCTGGGTCATTGGAAGTAGGGGATGGAACTTCATGTGGCAGTGAAGACACAAGGGTTATGGCTGCGCTAGGAACCAATGGAAGTGTCTGAGAATGATCACTTAGGAATTAGGGCTTCTCCCCTCAAAAAGATGGTGGGATCAATAGCCCAGCTGAGTGCATCTAAACCACTGCACAGAGCATAGGCAACAAACAGGAGGACCTGGAAGCTCTTGTACAGCTGGAAAGCTATGATCTGGTTACCATCATGGAAATATGGTGGGATGATTTGCACAAGTGAAGTATTGCAGTGGATGACTATAAACTCTTCAGAAGGGAAAGCAAGGAAGGAGAGGCAGTGGGGTAGCCCTGTATGTTAGGGAGTGTTTTGATTGGGAGTGTTTCAATTGTCTAGAGCTTAATGATGGTGATGATAGGGTTGAGTGTTTATGGGAAAGAATCAGGGGGGAAGGCCAACAAGGCAGGTATCCTGCTGAAAGTCTGTTACAGATCACCCAACCAGGATGAAGATGCAGATGAAATATTCTATAAGCAGCTGAGAGAAGCCTCATAATTACTAGCCCTTGTTCTCATGGGAGACTTCAGCTTACCAGATGTCTGCTGGAAATACAACACAGCAGAGAGGAAAGAGTCTGGGAGGTTCCTAGAGTGTGTGGAAGAGAACTTCCTGACACAGCTGGTCAGTAAGCCAACTAGGGAAGGTGCCTACTGGATCTGCTCTTTGCGAACAGAGAAGGACTTGTGGGTGATGTGATGCTTGGAGGTTGTCTTGGGCACAGCAATCACAGAATGATAGCATTTTAGATTCTTGGAGAAGTAAGGAAGGGGATTCAATATCCCGCTACACTGGACTTCTGGAGGGCAGAGTTTGTCCAGTTTGGGAGACTGGTTGACAGAGTCCCTTGGGAGGGAGTCCAGGAAGGCTGGACATTCTTCAAGAAGGAAATATTAAAGGTGCAGGAGCAGGCTGTCTCCTGTACTGAAAGATGAACCAGCGAGGAAGAAGACTGTTCTGGCCTGAACAGAGAGCTTTGACTGGAACCTGGGGAAAAAAAAGGGAGTTTATATCCTTTGGAAGAAGGGGCAGGCAACTCAGGAGAACTACAAGGATTTCATGAGGTTATGCAGGGAAAAAAGGAAAAGGGCCAAAGCCCAAATAAAACTTAATCTGGCTGCTGCTTTAAAAAAACAAAAGCAAAAACAAACAAATCACACACAAACAAACAAACAAACAAAAACCCAAACAAACAATTAAAAGTGTTTCCATAAGCACATTAGCAACAAAAAGAGGGCTAAGGAGAATCTCCATCCCTTATTGGATGTGGGGCAAAACGTAGTAACAAAAGAAGATGAAAAGGCAGAGGTACTTAATGCATCCTTTGCCTCAGTCTTTAATAACCAGACCAGTTGTCCTCAAGGTACCCAGCCCCCTGAATTGGCAGACAGAGACAGGGAGCAGAATGAAGCCCCCGTAATCCAAGGGGAAATGGTCAGTGGCCTGCTACACCACTGAGACATGCACAAGTCTGTGAGGCCAGATGGGATCCACCCAAGGGTACTGAGGGAGCTGGCAGAAGTGCTCAGTGAGCCACTTTCAGTCATTTACCAGCAGCCCTGGTCAACCAGGGAGGTGCCCAGTCTGATCTCCTTCTATGACCAGGTGACCTGCTTAGTGGTTGAGGGAGCGGTTGTGGATGTTGTCTACCTGGACTGTAGTAAAGCCTTTGACACTGTCTCCCACAGCACGAGTGGTGCTCCCCAGGGCTCAGTAAGGGGGCCTGCTGAATTCCACACCACTTTGTTTCTCTGTGAATTTGAGTAATGACAGTCAGATATGTTGCTTTTAAAGAAATATTATTAAATTTCCCAAGATGTTCCCTTCCTCAAGTGAGATAGAGGCAAAGTGAACTTTTCTACTTCTGCAGTGGTTTTGGCCCTGCTGGTTCTAAATGATTTTCCCTACAAATGTGTTGTTGTTAAGTTTAACTCTTGGCAGGTTTTTGTTTCCCCCCACCCCCCTTCCTGACTGTGCAGCTCTCTCTTTCTGTTTATGCTAAGTGGCATCTGTCTGGCTGCAAATATTATGTCTGTCATTTTATAAATTTCTTGTGCTTTCTGTTTTAATATTTACAGGGAACACAACATCAAATAAATTAGGAAGACTTCAAAAACAGATTAGGGAAAGGTTGAGAGACTTGCGTAGATCTAAAAAGAAGGGCTCAAACTAAGGCAAATCATGGTTTAATAGAATTAGTTTTAATTTTCCAATATATGCTCAGGGAGAGAAGAGGTCTTGGTCTGAGAGGCTAATTCTTCTCTCACCTTTGTATTTATATATAAACAGCATAATTCTCAACATAAATTGATGCTGGTATTGTATCCAGGCTGCTCACAAACTGCCACTGGAATTCATCAAAATAGGGTAACCATTACTTCTAGTTTTTCATGTTTTACTTTTATTTTGCTAAAGTGGGAATGTTCACCGTGTGTTAACTAGTGTCAGCCTTTGCAAACTGCATTTTATTATGAGATTTATTATGAGATTTGCAACAGTCTCCGAGTTGGTGGGGAAAAAAAACCCAACAACTGTTTGTGCATATAATCATGTCAGAAGTTCTGGTATAAGTCTTTTAGTTTTGACATCTTTAATTGAGATTTCACAGTAATAAAAGATTGTAATTTGTTTTACCCCTCAGAGTGGCTCATGTTCTCTTATATGGCCACAATATAATACCAGAAGAAATATACTAGGTTGACTTTATTTGTCTCCCTGTTGTGACTGAATTCATAGTTAACAATTGCTGTCCAGTGGTCTTTCCCATTGTTTTCATTGCCATCCTCTCAGTTGCGTGGCAGACAGAACACAAGTTGTGGTCTGCCTTAATCAAGGTCTGCAGTGATCCCTTCTTGGCCAAATCACAGAGTTGGTACTTCAACCTTTATTTCCTGCATGTGTCAGTGCTATTGCAAGTATTCCTCTCCTGGATTCTGGTCTTGTTCTAGTTGATTTTACTCCTCATGACTTGATCATATAGCATATGGTTCTTAGGTTCTCCTCAGCCTCATACTACATTTGGTGTTCTTTGTCTTTGTCTTCTCCCCCTACAACTTGCCTTGGGCTATTTATCTTGAAAACACAAATCCCACTGTTACCTCTGCAAACCAAGTAGCTGTTGATGTTTGGACAGAATAATGAAACCTAGTCTATGCCCTCATAATTTTGTTTACTGATATTTTTTTCCTTCCCGCTACTCCCCTCAGCAAATAAGTCCAGCAAATAAGATCTCGACCTGTTCAGACACTGTCTGGGAGCCTCAGCAAGGTTTACTTGCCTTGATTTAGGGGCATCTCTCCACTTTCTATTGCCTTGCAAAATCAGAACAGCTTACCCTCAGACTTTCTTAAATTAAATGCTAGAGATTGTTGTATAAGAAGTCAGTATATAAAGCTTGCTTGTTCTACTTCTTGCTATCCTTATGTGAAGAGTTTTTGTCTGCAGGCTCTTAACTGTGTTGTAACTTAAAGAAGAGTTTAGTAATACCTCGAGCTACTTTGCCAACACTGAAATAAGCAGGATTAAAAATAACTTATTTTGAAGAACTTCAGAATTTCTTTGTTTGTGGGAGAAACTTTGTGACACTTATGAGCAACTTTGTTGCAGGTTGGAAAATGCTTTCTATGAGCATGCACAGACTTACTATTACACAGAAATACGAAGAGTTAAATCTCACAAGGAGTTCTTGAACAAAACCACTCATCAGGTAATGTTACCCTGTTTTTGAAGTACTGTGCAAAATTATATTGCATGTTAAAACATGAAAATAAGAGTTGTTTATTGCTTAAATGTTTTTATTCCCCCCCTTCCAACTTGAGATGTCCTCTCTCAGTATAGAAAGTAAATCAGGTTTTATTTTCTGCAATTAAAGCTTTTATTTTGATTGGTTTTGTTATTACATTTGTATTCCTCACATCTGCATTAGAAGAGCTGCATCAAGCTCTCAGATTAAAAAAAGAAAAACTTCTTAATTATCTCTATGGTTTAACCTATTTGAGTGTAGTATCTTAACAAGTTGTGGGATGTACTTTCCTTAGACATTTTGTACTCAAAGTTGCACTTGATTTGGCTTTTTAACTTTTGCTTTTCAAATCCACTCAGACACACAATGTTCTGTTGAGATTGCCAGCTTCCCTCTCTTGGAATCTGGAATCCAAGTGATAAGCTGCAAACCACAATCAGCTCTGTCGTAGAGACTTTGGGGTGTTACAAAACCTCTCCCTTGTTTCGGGGTAAAAGACTTTGGATAGATTAAATCTGTTGAAAGATCACTGCTGTGTCATGGTGGCAGAGAGAACTATTAGGAAACAGTTGCATAGTCAGTTTTTCAAGTCTAGTACTATATTATGTAAATTTCTGAAGTTATCACCTGTATCTGCTTTGTAGGTAACAGGTATGTTTGAATGTTTGTGAATGATGTACACTGTTTGTGTTTTGCAGCTTTTATTTGTTAGACACCAGTTCAAAATAGCGTTCTTCAGTGAGCTGAAACAGGATACACAGAATGCTCTCAAGTAAGACTCATGTAATCTTCCTCCACCCTCTAAGCCACAGACTGTGATAAATATTTTCCTGAATGCAAAATTATTTAAACATGTATGTAAGGGGCAAGTTCTTCACTGGGAAGAACACACTCATTGAAAGGCAGTTTTTTGTTGTTGGCAGTCCTGTTCTTACATTTTATTATTTTGTATGATTTAACTCTAATTAAAGTATTCGTGCTTAGGAATTACAGAACTGCATATAATCTTGTGCATGAATTGAGGGCTCATGAAACAAACATGCTGGAAATCAAGACCATGGCAGGATTTATAAATTACAAGGTAACAACTGTACTTCTAATCTTTGACAGTCTTTACTTAAAAAAGAACTCAATGCATCTTTAATGTGTGAAAAGTTAATTTTATATTGCTTTTACGGAGATGGATTAGAAAGAGTGAAATACCAGTTAGACTTGCTGAGACTTCTGAATTCCATACAAAAGAAAGATCCTTAGCTGAAGTTCGGGATTATTTTGAAGGATTGGAGTTCATTTGAGATTCAGTCACCTGAAAGACTAGATTCCCTTTTAACTCACACTCTGTGCAGGGGGAATGAATGCAAGGGCTGCTTGTTCCCTGAATATTTTTGTCTTCTTGCTAAACTTAGGGCAATATAATTCAGTTACTGCTTGCTAGGAGGAGGAAAGCAACTCGTTAAGAATCAGACTATACTTCTGTGGTGTTTTAGAGGATTTTAGGTAAAACAAAACTATCCCACCGTTTACGACAATCTTGGAGTTGGATTCCATCAAATTCCATTTGCACATTGCAGTCTTCAAAGATAATGATATTTATAGTGGCTCTGCAGTTCTGTGTTACATTTGGCAGTGAGTTATGCACTCTTCCATTGGTGTCCTGGGGAGAAGGGGAAGAAAAGTAGCATTAGAAATAGAGGACCATATGGTTTCAGGTGTAGTGCATTATGGTTTACATCTATTTTTCTCCCTATATTTCTAATGCAATTTTTGCTCTTCAGAAATATGTAAAATTAGTTTGGGGGTTGTTTTTGAGTGTTAATTCTTAGCAGCCTAACACAGTGGTTTTTCCTCTTATTTTGATATTTTTTAGATCTGTCGCCTTTGTTTTCAGCATAATACTCCACTGGATGCAATCGCACAGTTCAGGAAGCATATTGACCTGTGCAAGAAAAAAATAGGAAGTGCAGAACTGGCTTTTGAGCATGCTGCCTGGATGTCTAAACAGTATGTTTTTGCTTAGTAGTGTTTCTGTCTTAGTTTTATATAACCTTATGTAGTTCACTGTTTTACTTGTCTAGACAAGATATAAATTCTGAGCAATTTATCTAAGATAAAGATACATTAGAACATATAAACTGTACACTATTGTTCTGTTTTGCACTGATTATTGACCAGTTTTCTTTTTGAATGAACAGAGTATGACACAAATACAGCCATAGAATTTAGATGCAAAAGTTCAGAGAAATGTAATCTGCCTTAACACTAACCAGAACTTTTAATTGTAGGGTACCTTTCAGTTCAAATTGCTGTTCTGTACATAATCTTGGTTACAAATTTTTTTAACAGGTTTCAGGCTTTTGGTGACTTGTTTGATGAAGCGATTAAGCTGGGATTGACAGCAATTCAAACTCAGAATCCAGGTTTCTATTACCAGCAGGCAGCCTACTATGCACAGGAACGGAAACAACTAGCAAATATGCTTTGTAACCATGATGTAAGTTGGGAGGGGAGAAAACGCTTTGCAAGTAACCAGATAGTAAATTAGCTAATATTGTAGTCTTAAATGGAAGTGGAACAATCTGTAATATGCATAAGTGAAATCCAAAGAAGCATCTTTCTGATGCTTACTAATGTTATGTGTATTTGTTGTGTATGGGAAAAGTTACTGCAGAGAAAATGCGTTAGTATTTATTTTATTACAAATAATTCTGACATGTTCTTAATATTTTTTTTTAAATCTACTTTCTACATCTCTGGATACTTGAAAACTTATTGGTTTGTTTTTCCAGTATATTTTTCTATATGTGCATTGTATCTGTTGACTTATGGGAAGCCGAGAAACAAGAGCATTAGTATCAGTACATGGGGGAGGGTATTGGTTTAGGGTTTTTCTGATGCTTACCTGGCAGAAAATGAAACATGAACCCTTTTTTGTCACTGTATTTGCTGAATTTACAGTCCTCTGTGATGTATCCCAATCCGGATCCCCTGGAAACGCAAACTGGAGTGCTTGACTTCTATAGGCAAAGACCATGGCGGCAAGGAATATTGAGTATGTTTCTGTGTCTTGTATCTGTGGAGTTTGGACAAACTTTTTTAGCTGCTGATCCTGCCAGCTAACTTAGCAGGCATCAACATGTAATCTGTTTTCCACTGAGATGGATGCAGGGCTGAGACCTCACTCTCTTGTTAGTTGGTTGTACAACTTGAGCAGGTGTCAGTTGGCAGCGCAGAAGTGTGCTTAATCTCTATAACGAACAGAAAAGGAACCTCAGGTTTATGCAGGATCAGGTCTTCAGCAAAATTGCAGAGGCCATGTTGAAGCTCTGCTGCTGCTTTGTTTCTACTGCTGCCCAAGCTACCTGTAATCACTGTGCTGCAGGAATCCCGACTGCAGTGAAACGTGATCCTGGGAAGAGAAGTTGGAGAACTGGATTCAGCAAAAGTAATGATGTCTGTGAAAGTGATCTTTATAAGTTCATCCTGCCATCCATACTGTGTCTTGTCAACTGCAGACAGGAGCTCAGGACTTTCTTTTTTTTTTTTTTTTTTTTTTTTTTTTTTTTTTTTAATGAAAAAGTTTTTGGGATTTTGAAATGGATTGAGAGGATGCAATGACTAGATTTTTGTCTAAGAAAGGAATTAATGATTTTCCTATTAAGGAGGATGTTTTTCTCAGAATTTCTGACTCTGCATTGTAACATCTTTGAGCTATATATGAATATACATGTGGTTCTGAGATCTTCATTGTTGTCTGTGGTTTTACTTCCCTTTCTCCCTTTCCATTTGGTCTTCTATATTCTCTGCATATCCTTTGGGCTTTACTGCTTTGTCACTGGCCTCTTTAAGACTTTATTCGGTTTACTGTAAATACAGTACTGTCTAACCTCTTTTATCTTGCAGTCCTACTGTTTTAAAATTATTTAGAATCTACTTCTGAGGTTAAACAGTTTTAGATGAAGAGAAACTTTACTTGTTAATATATTAAAGTTAGGGGTTTTTTGTTCCAGCAAGAGTTTATAGTCTTTTAAAGCCCTATGCAGTTCATGTGATGGTGAGCTCTGTGCTACAGAAACATAAGCTTGTATCCTTATTTGAGATCAGATTGAAAAAAGGCTGCAAATTTGTCTTAACATACACACTTTAAATGTTAATAGATGCAGTATGAAGACCTAGGTGGTTTTACTGTAACTTGCTGATTTTGGGTAGCTTTAGATAATTTCTTTTAAACAAGGGGAAAGATATTTGTTTTCTAGAATTTCCCTTCTAGACAGATATAACTGTCTGTGAGGTGAAAGAATGTGCGACTGTGTTTAAGTCGAAGCTTGCATTGCATATTGCTCACAGAATAAATAATTCCCCCAGAATTCCAGTTTCATAGATTTTTTTCATTGTCTTATACAGGCTTTGATCTTTCTGATCCTGAAAAGGAGAAGATGGGGATTTTATCTCTACAGTTAAAAGAGAAAAATGTCCTTCACTCGGTAAGTTTTATTCTACAGAAAAAAAAATCTGTTTTTAGCACGATGCTAATGTTTGTATATATAATGATATCAGTAATGATTTTGTCTGATAGGAGCTAATAATCACTCTGTTGAGTAATGCTGTTGCGCAGTTCAAGAAATACAAATGTCCAAGAATGAAAAGTCATTTGAGTGAGTATAGATAATCAGATGCGTTTTTTAAATTTATTTTGCAAAGGCTTTCAATATTGATCTGGAATTTTTTTTTTTTTTAATCAGTGGTTCAAATGGGAGAAGAATATTACTACGCTAAAGATTATGCCAAGGCTTTGAAGTGAGTATCTTTCATGATTGCTTCTTTTGCATGCTGTATTCTCACCAAGACCCCATGTCATATTGCTGTGAAATAATGTTGGAAGCTTGTGTAAGATCATCCTTGTACCTGGATCTGATTGAAGCACAAGCTATTGACGACTGAGTCTACAAACTCCACTTTTATTAAAGAAAGCAAAACAGATATGATGAGTCAGTTATTAGAGCAGAAAAACTTCCTACTCTGAGCTGTTGTGGGAGCTTGCCTTACTGGGCAAATAGTATATATTTTTAGCTCACTGATTGAGTGCTGTCTGTCTGTCTCTTGTTTGAAGATAGACATGTATTTACTGTTGTTAGTAGCTGACTGAAATTTACATGGAGGAGAAGATAGGCTACGATAAGCAGATCAATTTGTGTCAAGCTTGATTGCTCTATGGAGAAGCTTTTTTTTTTTTTCTGCTAAGTAGATTTTTCTGAAGTAGGCAGAAATTCTTGTCTTAAACAGTTGTGCAGAGTTTAAAAAAATCGCTCCTCTGCTTTTGTAGTAATAACAAACATTGGTCAGTATTAGGAATGTATTAAGGTATGTGGTTTTGTTCTCTTGTGAAAATTTTTCTAGTTTGAAATAGAAAATTCATGGAATAAATGTATTTCTTTGCCACAATTTCATGTTGTTTTCAATAATCATTGCCACATATAAATGGTAGACTTGATTCTAACATTTGTGTTAGTGAAAATGAATTTTATATTAATGATACCAAATAAAGGCAAGCTTCTAAAAACTATTGGTGAGTATAAGTTGTTTTCTCTCAATTTTACTGTGTTGCAGGCTTTTGGATTATGTTATGTGTGAATATCGCAGCGAAGGATGGTGGACCCTTCTCACTTCCATATTGACAACAGCACTCAAATGTTCATATCTGATGGCCCAGCTAAAAGATTATATAACATACTCTTTAGAGCTATTGGGTAGAGGTAGGTATTCTTTTAAGAAATCCATTCAGCCTATACAGAAAAATTTAAGTACATGTGTTTTGAAGTATGACAAATCATTGTCAGATACAGTGCTTACAGTACTTCGAATTATTTGACTACAAAATAGCTGTGTACCTGTGCTGAATTTTTACTACCTTCTGTGGTATGCTGGAAATTGAGTTTGCTTACTCTTCTATTATAAAATTTGTCGCATTCAATTAGACTGTGTCAGGGATATCTGAGGCACAGAGCTTCGTTTGAGACAGCTGAAATAATGGAACAGGAACTTCCTGAGCTTTGGGATGGGAAAAGCATTTTTCCTAGTAACAAAGCTAACACTATATTTCTGGATTTAAAATCACAAATATGCTTCTCTTAGACCTTTTACTAGAACTCTGCTGATGAAATATGCACGTGGTATGTTTTAAGGAAAAAATGTGACTGCACAGTAACAATGCAAGCACTCTGGTCCATGTAATGTCTCTTACTTGACATTGCAGAAATAATCCTTTCGGGCCCCAAATTGCTAACACCACTATTAGGGTAGGTGTGGTAAAAATGTGTTTGCATCTTCTTTTAGGTAGCCAGGCCACTCTGCTTTGTATTAAAGAATAGCAAACAGTGCAAACCCACCTTTCTTCAAGAGAATAATGTGTATTTTAAATAGTCCTTTTTTCTTCCTGTTACCTTCAGTAGTTGTTTTTTCTAATATTATCGGAACCTGCCTCTCTGCACGTTCCAGAGTTTTCTATGCTTTCTTCTGTTTTTAAACATAAAAACCAGGGAGGCATAAGCATTATTCGTGTGGGATTTTGCTCAAAAAAATTACAAAATGCTTGTCTAACCAAAAAATATTTTACTTGGTTCCAGTGAAAGTAAGAGGAAACATTTAAAATAGGAAAAGTTCCGAAAACCGAATGAATCCTTCATTACTAGTAGATGGATGTTAGAATTTTTTTTCCCAGAATGCGTTATTTGAAAGATGCAATCTAAAGGAAAGATTTATTGTTAAGTTTAAAAAAATAGAAAGTAGGAACACTTGCTTCTGCCTTGTAACCTTTGGTTTTTTTCTGTTTATTAGCATCTACTCTTAAAGAAGATCAAAAATCTCGAATAGAAAAGAATCTGATAAAAGTTCTAATGGTAAGTGGCAGAACTCCTATTACCCTTTTAAATAATTCTAAGAGTGGTCAGTGTCTGGTAGCCTTCTTTTGCTGTTGTTTGTAATCTTTTACCTGTGTTTAGAATGAAAGCCCTGATCCTGAACCTGATTGTGACGCTGCTGCTGTGAAAGCATCACAAAAATTGTGGGCTGACCGTGTTTCCTTGGCAGGCAGTAATATTTTTACAATAGAAGTCCAAGATTTTATACCATTTGGTAAGTAAGAAAGCAAATTTATGCCAAATCGTAAATTTTGATGTAGTTATACCTTGAAAATAACTGATTAGAAAAAAAAACATGAAGTCTGTATTAAAGTGAGGAACAACGCTTCAGCACTGCTGTGGTTGTCTAAATCAGCAGGATAAGAAATAATGAGAGAATTCAGTGATCTGTTATCCCTGATGTGGATTAGTAAAGAAGAATTTCTGCATTTTGGAAGACTTCTGTCGCTCTGATGTGCTTTGAAGTAGGATTCTGAGGAAAGAGGGCAAAATGTGTGCAAAGTAACACTCCCCATAGAAAGGGGGAATGAGTGACGGTTACAAAAAAATTGCATGCAACTATACAGGACTATCTGTTTTCTGCTGGACATCTACATCTGTTCTCCTCTGCAAAGGTTTTGGCCAAAGTGGCTTTCTGTGACAGTGTTAGTAGTGAAATTTGTCCCACTTACAAACCAAAGTTGTAGAAGTGTACACAGAAAAATCCTTGCTACAGTTATTTCAAGAGTGTGCTTCTGGACTATAATGTTGTAGTTTATATTTAACACCTACTTCTTGTTTCTTTTTTTTTTTTTCAATTCCAGTCCAGTGCAAAGCAAAATTTCTTGCTCCTAGTTTTCATGTTGATGTTCCTGTGCAGTTTGATGTATACTTGAGAGCTGATTGTCCTCATCCTATCAGGTTTTCTAAGCTTTGCATCAGTTTCAATAATCAGGTAACTATGTTCTTTGTATCTCTGAGCTAGTGATAGAAGCTTGTGATAAGAATGGAATAGTATCTGTTAGTGTTGTTAAACATAAAAAAATAAAAGCTTTTTTGCAAAAATTATGTTAATACTTAAGCTGAAAGATGTTTTTGTGGTTTCTTTTCCATTATCTATCACTTTTGACAAGTGTATTGATACTGGGATAAAACTCCAAAATGCAGTTTGATTAGTTCATCTATTGTATCTTTTTTTTTTTTCTGTGAAGCTCTCTGTAGTTTCAGAAGGATCATTTTGGTGTCTTATTTCTTGTAATGCATGAAGTTGCATTAATGTAATGGATATCTTGTGTCAAAGAATTGCATTGTAATTATTTGCAAAGTCTAACTTTGATAATGTGAAAAGTAGGAAGAACCCATATAGTTTGATCCAGTTACACAGAGCCTTAATATTTGCCATACTACCATTATTCTCTAAAGATGTCTTCAATCTGAATTTATCAACTTTCTTCCCACTCCCTCATTGTAGGATTACAACCAATACTGTGTAGTAGAAGAAGCCTATCAAAAAAGTGATGTTCTAGAACAGTCATCGCAAGGAACAATGTGCTTAGTGCCTGGCAAAACAAGAAAGTTCTCCTTCAAATTTGTTGCAAAAACTGAAGATGTAGGAAAGAAGATTGAGGTTTGTCAATTTATGTTGCAGCTTTCTTACTGTTACATACAATGAACTCAGACTACAGTGTGCCTCTGATCTGGCACCAGTTAAGTCACTGCTGTTCTGAATGTTTGAATTCTTGAAACTGAGTATCAAAAGTGAGAGTAAAACTCTTGACAATGCCAAAACAACAACAACAAAAAATTACAAGAACTTAAGTACTGCTCCAAGGTTTTTTGGGGTGTTTTTTTTTAGATATGTGCAATACATTAAAAAACCCCAAAATATGAGAGGTGGTATAGCACTATGGGGGGTAGGAAACTGCAACCTACTACGCTGCACACACATGAGCATGGATACTTTTCCCACTGCTGTTTCATCAAATGAAATCCTGGGGTGGTGAGGTGCTCAGTCTGCAAAGCTGCCAGAAGCTTTTTGATGATACATGTGCTTATTGTGCTGGCATATGTTGAAAAACTCTATTCTTACAGTAGGCGATAAGAAGAGAAGGTTACCAATACATGTTCAAATTTCTGTCCATCAGATCACTTCTGTGGACTTGATCCTGGGCAGTGAATCTGGCCGATGTGTGATTCTGAACTGGCGAGGAGGAGGGGGAGATGCTGCCTCTTCTCAAGAAGCATTGCAGGCAGCACGTTCTTTCAAGCGAAGACCTAAGCTTCCAGACAATGAAGTGCACTGGGACAGTTTGACTATTCAGGCAAGCACTATGTGAGTAAAAACTTGAAAAAATATATATATATATAAATAATGTATCATTGTGAGTCTCCTGTGAAGTCCTGATCACTCTGTTTAAGAAGATAAAAGGCTTGTTTGGACTTCTTCAATACAAGCTTTTTAGTATGTCTTTGCTTAACTGGGGATAAGATAGATACAATCCAATTCTTTAGGACTCTTTAGGCTCCAGATAGCTGGGAGCACAGAAAAAGCTTGCAATGATCTCTGAGTCTGCCAAGAATACTTTAATTCTCCCCTTCACCTAATTTTGCTATGCAGATTTTTCCCAGATTTTTGTGCAAACTGGGAGGTGTTATTGCTCTCTTATGAAAGCTATCACACAAAGAATCCCTTAAAAAAATGTATTGCAAAGCTATTATTAGTAATAAAAATAATTAAATTTGATTGCAGTTGGTGCGAGTGCTTTTTTCTTTCCTGACAGAACATCTGAACCATTAGTGCATATTCCTGGGGTTCCAAAGTGGTCTGTTTTTATTGAGTTTTTCCCATCATACTGCTTTTCAGGAGCCTCACATGTCTTAGTTTAATAGGCTGCCAGTTGTCAGACCTCTCTTAAACAGTAGACTGGTTTAGTCTCCTTTAAACTAGGCTTAAAACATGTTATTTAAGAAACATACAATAACCGAGTCTCTTCTCTTAAAGGATCATTTCTAGAGTGCCGAACATTTCTGTTCAGCTCCGTCATGAACCTCCTGCCCTGACTAATGAAATGTATTGTTTGATTGTGACAGTCCAGTCACATGAGGAGACAGTGGCCAAAGATGTTAAGCTTACAGCAGGTTTAAAGCCAGGTATTTGGGGTTATTTTCTTTTAATCCAGCAGTCTTATAATTGAGTCCTCATTCTTGATGCAATGCAGAGAAATATAGTAAATGGCTTTCCCGCAGTAATTAAGTTGGGAATGATGAAATACCAGTGGTAAGAACAAGAGCTAACAGACTCGTTCAGTTACGGTTATTTTAACCATGGCTTGTCTGTGGTGTTTACATGGGTATTTTCAGAATATAAGTTTTTACCATCTTGAAAGAAAACATGGAAGCTTTTGTATTCCTTTCTAGCTTTTTATTTAATTTGCTTATAACTAAGCTTTTCTTTCCCCTAAAGAGAGATCTTTTCCTTGCTGAGACTGAAATGAAAGCATTAGACAGCACTAGATAAATGTTTTCTAAGTATGGTCTTTGTGGGTTTTCTCCTATGCTCACCCTGTGCTTTTTTTCCTCTGCTCTGGGCTTTGTAGTTTGGCTTTTAAACCACTTCAAATTTGGAGAACAATGGAGAACTGAGGCAGTATTTCTTTGAATGAAAAGTTAAAAATGCAAATATTGTATGTGTAAGCCCTAGTTAGCTGTATATAGATATTGCTGATAGTTTTCAATATGTCAAGCCCAAATGTTACTCATGGTACTCCTATTAGTAGCAATTATCCTAAAAGGCAAAAATATTTTTGAGCCACTAACATAAAGGATGCCATGTGTTCTGTGTATTCTGAAACAGAACCATGTACCCTCTGCAGTTATATGGTTCATTAAAGTCAGTGAAGTGTTCTCAAAACTTGTTTAATTGGATGTTTGGGCTTGGCTACTGAAGCAGCGTTTAATAGATGGTCTCTTTTTTTTCTTGGGTTTTTTCCTTGCTTGATCTTAACCCTTTAACATGTGATATGCAAGGTCAGTGTGGGCTTGCTAGTTGCATTAAAAGAACAATTGAAATGTGACATTTCATTGATAGGGAAGGTGATGTATTTTCCACAGTTGCAACTCTGGCAAGATGTGGCTTGTTTTGCTTTGAAAATTATCCCACATAATTGCAGTAATACTATTATTCTAGTTAAGCTCTGACCAAAGAATGGTGTCACTTAACATCTATACATTTGTTGTTATGTATTTTCAATACCAATTTGGAAGAACAGATTTAAAATACGTGAAATCATTAAACAATGCTCTTGAAAAGAAAAGAATCACAGAACAGTGAAACTTTTGTTTTTACTTCATTATAGAGTATCAAGAAAACTTGGATCACGTAATCATGTTGTGTTACATGTTATGGTAGGGAACATCTAGATGTGATTTCTGATTTTTGAGATACTTTTTCCCTGGCCTAAATAGCTGAAACAAACTTGCAGGGATGTGAACCCTTCAACTTAAAAACTTAAGATGGTGTTCAAGTCTACCCTCTGCTGGTACTTTTGAAAGATTCCCTCAACAAAATCAACAATGTTAATTCCTTATGCATTGCTTTTTCGAGATTAATATTGTATTACTTTTAGTTATTGTTTTCATGCTTTAGTGATGTATGCCTGTGTGGATATGAAGACCGTTTTTAATCCTAGGGCAAGATGCCAACCTGACTCAGAAAACTCAGGTAACTCTTCATGGAACAGATGCCTGTGATGACTCTTTTCCTGCACTGCTTCCTGACATTCCTGTAGGAGACTTGCAACCAGGGGAAAAGGTGAAGGCTTAAAACCTTACTTCTGTATCACACTTAGGAAAAGAGGGACCAACTAATAAACTCTCATAGAAGGCCAAATGTTTACTTTCAGATGTATGAACCAATAAATTAAATACTTATAGCATATTTAACCTACTTATTTACATGTAGTTTAGTATTTCTTTAACTAGATTCTCTTTTGGACTAAGTTTAGGAATAAGGTATGTTCTGGGGTTGATGAGATAACGGCAGGGAGATAAAAAATAAGGAGGCTAATCTCAACTGTTAATTAAATGCACTGCCTAATGGACAGTAGATAATAGTCAGCAAGTGTGATTCAATGTGGTAGAGGATCAAATATGCAGGTTTTGCACCAAACTGGAGCTGTGATCAGTAAATTAGAAATCAGGTATATCACATATTACAGTTATGGGTCTTTCCTTGTACTGTTAAGTAACAGATGAGCATCAGTAGCAAAGCAGCTGGAGCTGTGCTACTCTGATTAAAACTCACTGCATGATTAAGATCAAAGGAGATTTCTTATGGTCAAAAGAATACCCATTCTACTATTGCCCTCTTGGACCAAGTAAGATGATTAATACATTTTGGACAGCTGTATGTCTAATAATGTAATTTAGGTATAGCTTAACTCACACAGTCTCCTTTATTTTGCAGCTGGAAAAACCAATCTACATTCGTTGTGGAACAGTTGGTGCAAGAATGTTTCTGTTTTACATTTCTTACTTAATCAACACTGTTGTTGAGGGGAAAGAAATCCTGTGCAAGTGTCACCGGGTAGGTTTTAAAGATGCACCAATTGCTGGAGATACATTCATGGAATGCAAGAAATATTTTAAAAGCTGTAATTTCAAGTGCCTTAGAAACCTTTCTTGTAGATAGAAAAAAAAAATACTAAATCAGCATTTGGTATAATCAGCAGATAAATCAGCATAATGGTAGCCCTTTCTAGGGTGAGCCATTTTGTAACTATAAGCAGAAGTTTTCTATATTTATTCTTAAATATGTTTAAAGATATATTTTTCCCTGGGGAGGACTTGGTTAAAATGATAATTAAAAGTAATTTTACATTAGTAATCTTTGTCATCAACAGCCAGGTCTGAAACTCTTCTTTCTACCTCTTTGTCACCTATACAGGATGAAACTGTAACCATAGACACAGTGTTTCCCTTTGATGTTGCTGTCAAATTTGTTTCCACGAAGGTATGTGTTTGAAAAGTTGTTGATATTTTGGAATCACACCACTTTGGAGAGTTGTACCCTGTTTGGTCAGAAATAGTCAGAACTTGTGTCTGTCTTTGACAGTTGGAGCACTTGGACAGAGTATTTGCAGATATACCATTTTTACTGATGACAGACATCCTGAGTGCCTCTCCTTGGCCTCTCACTATTGTAACTAGCCAGCTACAGCTGTCAGCTTCCATGACCCCAGTAGATCAACTGGAATCTTATGTGGAGAATGGTAAGTTTTCTTAGAGTATGCTCTCTATCAGGAGGATACTTTTTGCATAACTTGAGAGTAATAGAAGGGGACATTTTAAATGTTTGCTTATCAAACCCTGAATAGAAGAAAGCTGCTTAATACTCTAGTTGCTTGCCAGAATGCAACTTGGACAGCAGTATGCTTCAAAATATGGTTCTGTTTCTAGATCAAGTAAGTAGACTTGAATAATGGATGGTAAACAAAATTCTAAATATAACAGATGTAAGGGAAAGCACCTGAAAGTACTTCTGAAATGCAACTTAGATATCCATATGAAAAGATACTCCATGTTTCCAGTTTTTATGGGCTATGTATACTTTCTGGTATGCGAACACTTTACCATGTGATAGAGGCAACATCCGAAGACCAGTGATCAATGCTCATGATTGCAGCCACAAAAGTGAAAAATGTGAAGCTAGAAAGGATAGATTATGAAAAAACAAGTAGTAGTGTCTTTTTTTTTCTAATATTGCCACAATTTACTAACTTATTACTTAAATTTGAAAAAAATTATCTTGCAGCTCTTACCCATTATGTTGAAGTTGAATAAATGGAGTACTTAACAATAGAACCAATCCAAAATCTCAGAACAAAACATTCTTTGCATTTGCAGGGGCGGAGATGTGAAAATATGTATTCTATCAAAACTTCGGATCAAATGAGGCAGTTTTGGTGGCTGCCTGATTGTGGGGCAACTGTACACCCATGCAATCAAGGACTTGCAGTACTCTAGTTCCTCTGTGGATTCAAAGGTTGCCTGGCAAAAAGCAATTACTTCCCATGTCCTTTACTCTTCAAACTATAATATTTCATCTTCAGCTCTGGCACCTTGTGCTTCATGACTCAATTGATTGCTCCTAAAGAGCAAAGTGACAGGACATATGAGCCCTACAGGTACCAACCATAGGTGTCCATCTTTTGGTTGATTTTTTTTTTTTAAAGATTAATGATTAATTTTGAAAGACTAAAACCTATTTTGTTAGTACTTTTTAAAAATCACTCTCTAAATGAAAAGGCACTTTTTCTTAGTTCATTTGGTCAGAAAAGAAAAGAAAAAAAAGAGTGAAAACTCAAACCCAGTAGATTTTTCTCATGTTCCTTCTCTTCCCCACCACTCGTCCATTTGGGTGGGAGAGGGGAGGTATCCATGTTCATATTATTTTCAAGCATCAGAGACCTCTTATGCTGATGTCTTGGAATTTGCTGTAGGAGAAGTGTAGAACTTGAATTGGCATTATTTTGCTTTTTGTGCGTGTTTATGAACTCTAAATTTCAAATGACTCATTCTGCGTGTACATAAAAGACCTCATAATGCTGATCAGAAAGTAAACTGTCGTATGCTTGCTTATGTCACTCTTTCATGTGCAATAGATACTTTGCAATCTATTGAATTTATACATTATGTAGGTATAGTTTGCAGAGCACTTCAAAGGCCTTTCTGGCTGAATGCTTGTGTCATATTGGATTTTTAGACTTGGTGGCTTCTGCAAAAATTTTATGCTTTGATTTTAAACAAAATCTTGCTGATAGTTGTTTTACAGACAGGTGAGAGTGCCAGTGAGTGCTTCTGCCTTCGCTGTCCTCCAGTTACTAATGCTACTGGAGTGGCAACTGGGTGTTATATAATTTCCTGGAAGAGGTAAGCATCTCTTGGCCCTGATGGGGAGATGAAGTAAGCTGATTTGTTCTTAGGGATGATAGTGAATTGTTGATTTGGTTTTTCTTTGGAGGGGGGTGGAAGTGCAAAAAAGCAAAAAAAACCTTTGGATCTTTCTGTAGCAAGACTTTGGACCTTACTAATTACTGATTAGTTAGTTAGACTTTTGATAAATCCATATTTCACTTAAGAGATAAATATAGGATTATGGTTTTAGCATTAGAAAGAAGAAAGCTTCATGGAAGATCTTAGATCAATTACAAAGCTATTTTGTCACCTTCTACTCCCTGTCTTCTCCAGTCATGAAATACTTGTGTATTTCTGTTTTTTCTTTCCACCACTGAAACTACTAATTTATTTGAAGTTACTGAAATATTAATTTAGCCACATATAATGATATTCTTTTGGTGTACTTGCTTGATACTTTATGTTGTATAATATTCAACATGGTCTGCATTTGACTTTTTCCTGCAGAAGTTCACCTGTGGAAAGTGTACCTGTTGTTAGCACAGTCATCACTCTACCACACGTGATTGTAGAGAGCATTCCCCTCCATGTTAATGCAGGTAATATTAATTTGGCAACATATATGTCCCAGTTAGAATTTTTAGGACTGCCAAAATTTTTTACAGAACCCAGAGCTTGCATTGACTGTAGCAAAAGACAGAAAACTGATGCTGGATATTATGGGGCTAGTGAAATAAACCATATCATCACTCAGACTGCCTCAAGCCGTGACCTGCTTTTCCCCCTCGAAGGGAAGAACAGGAAGCTAGTTACATGAATATTTTCTCCTAAAAGCTGTCAATGGATTGACCTTTATTACATGGCAGCACAGAGGCTGGACTTACCTGTGCTGATGCTACCTTCCCAGTAGGTTTCTCTAGATGCCTATGGTGACAATTGTTCCATCCACGCCCACCCTGGCTGCATCCCAGGAAAGAAGTAGCCTAGAGAGCTGAAGATGCTTGTAGGCAGGTGAACTGTTTCTCTTCTAGCACTTCACCTGCACAAGAACAGAGGGGTACTGAAATGCTCACTGAACACACATAATTCTGATACTTTCCTTGGTTTGGCTTCATTTTTACTGAGATTCTTCTACCACCCTATCCTGTATTTTAAAGGAGCTTCTTGACAGTATCTGATTAGATTTTGGTAAGCTGAAAATACCCAGCAGCAGCCAAAGTGACTTCCTAGTTATTATTCTTAGGCAGTGTTAGCAGTTAGGAGGTTTGTAACTAGATGTTGAAGTGTTACTGGAAAATTGTAATGAAGTTGTGTTCTGTTCTTTAATCTGTTTCTTAAAAAAATTGTCAGAAATGCTTTAGATGCCTAGTTATTATATCTTTTTTCTTCAAACTTTTCACGGCTTTTTGCAATAGACTTTTTTTTTCTTTTTTTAATGGAACTTGAAATGCACTTTGTATTTGAGATTTCTTACTTTTTTTCTGAAGATCTGCCATCATTCGGTCGAGTCCGAGAATCCTTACCTGTCAGGTATCACCTGCGAAATAAGACCAACTTAGTCCAGGATGTGGAGGTGTCCGTGGAACCCAGTGATGCCTTCATGTTCTCTGGCCTTAAACAGGTACAAAACTGTCACATCTACTGGTCTTGCTGGCTTCTCTGGTAGTGAAGAATACATTGATTAGACTTCTGCTGATGTGCAGAGAGGACAAACTCATTGGTTTTTAGGTGTTTAAAGTACGGTAAATTCTGTCTGGAAGAATATGGAGATGCAGATTCCCTTTGAAAAAGGGCTAAATGGAAGTCTGACTAGGAGCTGTTTGTCATGTTGTTTATAGGTAACATGGTGTTTCAGTGTAGAAGCAATAGTTTAAATTAGAATAGGCAATTATTTACATTCTCTCCAGCTTCAGAAAGTAACCATTGTATAAGTAGAAAGTAACCAGAGGACTGCTTTTAGACACAGAACACGTATATTTGTGGCTTTCTTTTTTTTTTTTAAGATTCGATTAAGAATCCTTCCTGGCATGGAGCAGGAAATGTTATATAACTTCTATCCTCTGATGGCTGGATATCAGCAGTTACCTTCTATTCACGTTAACTTGATGCGATTCCCAAACTTCACCAATCAGTTGCTCAGACGATTCATCCCGACACACATTTTTGTAAAGGTGAGGCTGTGGGAAGTGACCTGTGTTTAAAGGCTCTCCTTGGGGCTCCTCAGGTTTTGGGGGACGACAATTCCAGCTCTGTTCAAGCTGAGTGTTTCCAAGCAGACTAAAACAGCCACCTTGTAACAGTTACTTGCTTTGAAAAATCTCGTGTTGTGCCTTGGTGTTGTCAACCAAAATCTTCAGGAAGTCTGTTTCAGTGCAATGCATATTTGGTTGCCGCTAGGTGAACAAGCTGAACGTGCTGGTCCTTTCCCTGTTGTTTTGTTCCATGTCTTACTCTGTTAAATGAGTTTTAAAGTTTCCTCTATGTTGAGCATAGTGGAGTGAGCTAAATATAATGAAATACTTTGTCAGTGAATCACTCAGTCTAGATTTTTTTCATAAGTGATATAACTGAAGACAGTTCACTCATGCCATGAAAAACAGATCACGGTGGTCTTTTGACTTTTTAAGAATCATTTAAATTCAATTGCCTAAAACAATGCTTCCTCATTCCACTGCTGCTGTCTCCAGAATATTTTCACTTTTTATTCAGACTCTTAACAACGAAGGAACCTGAAGAGTTTGTATGATTTGAGATAGACTTGTCCAGACATCTTTAATCATGTTTCTAGGAAACAGGCCTGCCATTCTTTCAATTTTGTTTTAACAAAAACAGATAGGCAGAACTTACTTTTTACAGGTAAAAATTGATTGTCAAGGTGTCCCCCTAAGTAAATTGAAAGGCATTTACCCTCAAAAGCATGGTGTTCAGAACACTCCTGTGGACTCTTTCAGGCTTCAGAATTCTTTGATTTTGCTTTGGAATTGTCAAGACCTCAGAAAAGCTTATTGATGGATGCCTTTTCTTTAAAACTTCCTCCTTGCTCTCTCCCATCTCTAGTGATGTTGCTTAAAATTCCTCCAAGAAACTGTCAGTCTCATTCCTGTTTTATGCACTGATAATTTTCAGCTTTCTGTCCTGCAATAAAGATCAAAACTCTGATCAGCTGGGCCTTGTGCTAAGCTGTCCAGATGTGTATGGAGAAGGCATTTAACAGGGCAGTTAAAGAGCTGAAGCCTCTACCAAGTACTCACTGGGCCAAACTGAAATTTCAACTGGATGTCCTCTGTGTTTCTGCTGCTATGGAAACGTTTAGAAGTCAGGATAAGCTTAATGCTACACTTGTGTACCAGAGCTACATTGATAACACAGTGTATTGCAAAGTTAGTTTCCTAGTAGCCTTAGCCTTTTCTGTTTGGTATTTGGTTTTTTGGGGGGGGAGTTGTTTGGGTGGTTTGGGTTTTTTTTAATTCTCTGTCTTTATTTTCTTAAAGCCTCAGGGTCGTCAAGCAGATGATAACTCGATTGCAGCTGCATAACTTTGAGACCTGTACCTCTGCACTTAAAGAAAATGGGATGTTGCACAGAATAAGTAAAACTTACTTTGGAAATATGGCTGTGATCAAACCATAAGAATTAAATTTTATTTTAAAATTACAATGCTTAACAGAACTAATGTGTAAAAAAAAAAAAAGCTAATATTTCACAGACTTTCTTTAAGGAATAAACATATGGGGAAATCTTGGTGCTTTATTTAACAGGAACATTCTTTTGAAGTTAATTTTGAATGTCAAACTCTGAAAAGCATTATTTAGGCATATTAAATGTCTTGAGTATTTAAGTGAAGAAATGCTAATTCATGTGACCAAAACTGAAAGATGTTTTCATAGTTAACAGTACATAGTTTAAGTGCAAAGTTTGTACTTACTATTGGAGACATACAACAATGAAAATGATCATTCTTTACAGAAGTTTGCCCTGTGCCACTAGTCTAGAGAGCAGAATAGGTTGTGCAGTAGCACTGTAAACTACAAATGGTTGCATCATACTGTTGGAATTGAGCAGCCTATTTATCCTTTAAAACTGTAACTTTAAAAAGCCACAGTTTCTCCTGGGTAAGCCATACATTCAAATTGGAATTCAGCAGCTGGTCTAATGAACAGAGGGATTTGTTCTTAACAGTTGGACTATCCAACCTGAAGCTGATATGGTTTGCAATTATTTTTACACACACAGCTTCCAGATGAAAGACATGTCTTGGTAGTCTTCTGCTGTGTGAATTTAAAAAATAGACATCCTACTGTTGTACAGCTCCAGATGAACTGGTGTTTAAAATACAGTAAATTATGTATATATTAAAAATTGCATTGTGAAAACTTGCATTGTTTAACTTTCTAAATAATTACATTTTGATTGCTTGGGAAATACCTTATTTATTGTCAAAGTGAAGTTCTAATAAACAGCTTGTGACAGAGTACTGCTGAAACCGTGTCCTTAATTGCATTGTTTTCACAGTGGTTTCATAACTCTAGTCTCTCTTGTGGGCTGATTCATTCATCTGTGGCACTGAAGTCCAAAATCACAGCTGTGATACTCAGAGGAAAGCATGAGTGAAGTCCTGAAAAAACATGTGAGCATATACAGTTTTTTTCATGGAGTGCAGATGTAGTTATATTATGAGGGTTTTTTTCATTGTGTAGAGGAGGATAAGAAGGTGACTGATAAACTGTGCTAGGAAAAAGAAATGAAACCTTCCTTATTCTTTGCTTAAATATACTGAACTAAGTGGCAGTCATGGAATAGGTGTCTTATCTCTCTTTTTTTTAAGAGTGGAAAATGTATTTCATTTCCAGATAATTTTTTTAAGTAGCCAGTCGGGTTACAGCATCTCTGGCACCTCCGTTACTGCTTCTTAAACTACTTGCATCAGCATGTCTTTTAAGTGTTTGGTGGAGAACTGGGGTGCCTTCCCTCAACCCCAAAAGTGTCTAACACTGAAACAGTGATTTGTATTCCTTTCAGAGGGGAGATAGCATGAAACACTTTCATGGTTACAATAATACTGAAGTCTTAAATGAAGACAATAAATAGCTTCCTGCTTAAAATGGTGAGTAGTAAAGGTAGGAACTACATAAAAATGATATGGAAATACAGAAATGCAAATATATCTCACAGCATGAAAAAAAATACTTTGCCATCGTTACGATTCCTATTTTTTTTCATTCACAAAGGGAATCTTTTCTTATTTTGTGTGATCTTACTATAGCCATAAACAATACAAAGTAAAGATTTTTGTCTTAGTTGTCTCTAAAGTGCTAGGCATACCTTTTATGCTATGTAAATGACTGATGTGAATGAAAACATTCAACAAGCAGGAACCACCTTGTTAAAAATGCTAGAGAAGTGATTAATGATGACTATCTTTCTGACTCATAAAACCCTAATGCTGAGGGGAATGTTTGTGATTCATAACCCAAATCCCTTTGGAAGTCACAAGGAAATAAAAAGGGCACATATATTTCAGTGTAAGCGCAATTTTTTTTTATTATTTACTGTATTTTGAATGTTGCTCATCAAACTTCAATGTATATTACTTAAATGTACTCTATTTTAATTGGAACTAATTAAGTATCAAAGAAAGAGAAGCTACTTAGAAAATAATTTAAAAATAGCTCTCAGGGAAAAAAGATTGAGATTAACATGTCCAGACTGCTACTGAGCTGGAGACTTAGCCCCAGCACTACCGTTTCCTCCCCTTTTGTGCTACTTGGCCTATGAGAGGGGAAGAACATGTGCTTCCCCTCTCGTGCACTGAGATGGGACATTTCCCCTCATCTCTGATCTGGCTACAGCAAAATCTGGAGCAAAGAATTGCTTCCAACCACTGAACTCTATTTATAAGAAGTTAAAGAAAAGTGAAGGATTAAAAGATTTTCATTTCAAATTCATTTTTAGGGTCTTGCATGAAGTATTCTCAGATTGTTGATTTATACAGGGGCTTTGGAGGTTCTACCAGCTTCCTTTTATCATGTCCTAATGAACCAGTTGTTTCTCTTCATGCTTTCTCTACCTTCACCTGGGGGATTAGCAGTTCCTGAGTAAGAACACTTCAGTTAGGACCCTCCTTCAGGTTTGAGGTTACTGTATGTTACTTACAAATGAAGAAGTAAAAAAACATCTCAAAAGCACCTTACTCCTCAAACCTCCTTTGCTTCATTTTCTAAAAACAATGGGCTCCTGCTCCTTCATGTCATTTCAGTGAAGAAGTTAGGCTCAGGGGAGCAATGGTGAACTTGGGTATCTTACCCCAAACTACCTTCCCAGTAGGGAAGTAGGGCTGAGTAGCAATCTCTTCTTTATTCCAAGGATGAGGCTTGTTGCAGGGTTAACCGAAGTGGAGGATGGAGAACTGTGCAGGACTTGTGACTGAGTGTGTTCAGCTTTCTCAGATTCATGATGACTATGCAGCGTGTTTTGCATCTCAGCATAGCAGGTGTGCCCTGACAGACACTTGGCTTGATAGGCTACCGAGGCAGCTCCTACTCACCTTGTAGGTTTGTCCCATTGCCTCACCACACTGGGTTGTAAAATAGTTCCTGATTGTAACACTTCTTACCTCACAAGGACCATGGTTGTTGAGTAGCTGTGAGTTGTGTTGTCGATAAAAAATAGTGTATATCCCAATTAATCGTAGTGCTTAAAGACAGTTCACAAAATAAGATTATGCAACGTGTAAAATAATTTTGGAGAATAGGTTCTTTAGAGCTCTCTGCAGGAATGGTTCTGGGTACTGCAGTATGATGAACTAGATAAAAGGAAAAACAGTTTCATCTGCTTTGAGGTTTCTGCTAGAGTAAAACCTAGGGATGAACAAACCTAGTGGGAGTGTTAAATGCCACCTAGGACCTGTTTAATCCTGCTAAATTTAAGGGCTAGCATGCTGGGCTACACCTGTGTGCTTTGTAAAAACACGCAGAGGTGACTTCAGGTAACATAGATACAGACTGCTCCCTAGTTATGCAAACTGGTCAAAACTTATCCCAGCTGTTCTGCTCTGCCTTTGGGTATCAGCTATCTCTCTCTACTGGCAAGGATGCCATCCATGCAGACTGGGACTGACTGCCTTTCCCCTTCCTGGCAGAGAGGGCTCGACAGGAGCAAGCTCTCTGCTTTTCAAGAAGATTGTTTGAAAGTTCCCTTCAAGTGGCCTGAAGTTGTGTCAGTAGAGGTTCAGGTTGGATATGAGAAAGAGGTTCTTCCCCCAGAGGGTGGTTGGGCACTGGAACAGGTTCCCCAGGGAAGTGGGAGCACAAGCCTGAAAGTTCAAGAAGCATTTGGATGATACTCTTGGGCACATGGTGTGACTCTTGGGGATGGTCCCATGCAGGGCTAAGGGCTGGACTCAATGATCCTTGTGGGTCCCTTCCAACTCGGCATAATCTGTGATTCTGTGATTCACACTCAGGCAGTGACCTTCCTGCTTGCTCATTTGTCTGTGCAAATAGGTACTGGCTTTCAGGAGTCACTGTGACTGTCTGTTTGATCTCCTTATGTTATTGTGTTTCTTAATAAATTTTTTTCTCAAAAAGCTCTGCAAGTTTCCTCTAGAATGAACTTCTGCAATTAGTCAGGGAACTAATTGGTCTGCTGCCTATCGTAGACCCCAGAACTCTATGGCTGAAATGTCCTTGGCATCTCGGACACCAGACATACCTTAGCTTTCTGTTTGTTCAGGACAAAGCACTCCTGGGAAAACCCTTACTTTGTTTCTACAGCAGATTGTGTTGGGACCTCCTATGAGATTGTGCCCATGGATTTCCATGATTAAAGCCTGCTCTAATTCCCTTAGCCTCAGACTAGGAGAGAATACTTCTTGGCACTGTCCCACATAGGGGAGTGCATATGCACCCTCTTGCTGTGGAAATACCGAGGTATGGTGCAGGACTCATAGAAGTTTCCAATCCTAACACAGCTCTGAGACTTGTCTTTGTTTATCCTGCAGAAACTGGTGGGCACTGTGACTGGGCAGAGCAGCAGGACTGGGGACAGCAGCCTTTGTGAACCTTGATAGAAACAGTTTTAATCTGGGGGGAGGTGAGTAAGGAATATATGTTGCAAGTACTAATAGGAATGAGCGAGATTTTAGAAAAATAAAACTCTACATGTCTCGGTGTTGCAATTTTTCTGCCAAAGAGATGGTAAGTGTTGGATAAGTAAACCCAGGTATTTATGTATTTAAATAGAACTTTAAAATACCCCAAAGATTTATCCAAGACAGTATAACTTCCCTCACCTGAAAAGAATGGAAATATTTTATTCTAGTGTTTTTCAAGAAAATTATGTCAAATTTCCTTGCCAAATCTCTAGATGACTTGCTGGGTAACATGATACTGTGAAAAGGCAAGAAAGTTTGTATGGCTATGCTTATAGGATGTGTTGTATTAATGCAAAACTATGTTAAGTATGCATGCTGGTTACCATTGTCTGAACTTGCCAGTGGGATGGGAAGATCTGTGAGCTGGAAATTTATCCTTAGAAAGTAAATTAAAACATGTAGCTGACATTTTTTTGCCTGCATTTAGGAGTTGATAAGAAGTATCTGATTCCATTGGGATATTCAAAGCTGACCTTGAGGCTGAAATTCCAATTAATCTTTCTAAAAGTCTAACAGTGTTTTTACTTTGGAGCGTGCACGTGCTTTCTCCATGTAAACCATTTTGCATACAAAAGTTTCGCTTTTCTGTCTGATCTGCACTCTTTAGCAATTACTGTGGGGTTTTTAATATTTTAAAGTAGGTAATGGAAAAGCTTGAACTTGTAAAAATATTTGGGTTTTTCATTTTTTTTTTTTTTGCGAACCAGTATTTCAATTATTCATTTCCCAAGCTATTTTAATAAGTAATTACATGAAATGTATTGAATCCAGGTGGTTCTCTTTATCTAGCTTTTATATATGCATACGTGTTTGTACACACACCTATGTATACCAGTGAAATAAATAAATTGCAGTAAAACAACAGTGACTATCTAAATGAGGATAAACCCCCTTATATTTCAGTTCTCTGTCCCACTCTGAAGATACTCCATTAGCCTGCAGCATGGGATGAACTTAGCCTGATTTTTCTTCATGGTTTGATTTCATGATGTCATCATGGAAATCTTCTTGCCACCTGTTTTTGGTAGGGGTGGCTGCCTTGCACCCTCAGCCAGGGGGATTCCAAATGCCTGTTTCAGCCCTAAAATGTAAGTAGAACCATGTAACTGCTTCACAGCAGCCAGTGCCCCATCCCTCCAGTCTCAGTAGCTGTAAGCCTGGCATAAGCACACATGTACATATATATACATGTATGTATAGTGGTACATATATCCTCTGTTTCATAACTGACATCAAGGAATCCCACCTCAGCATATCCTGGAAGCTTGATACTTGGGCATATGTGCTCAGTAATGAATTGCTCTCTCAAAATAGTCCACAAGTGACAGAACAAACAGCTGCAGTAAATATCAAAATGTATATGATAATCACAGATAAAGGAAGTTAGAAATGCACTTGAAGATATCAGAATGCTCACTAGTTCGTTTTCCGTACAATGCTTTCTCTGTGGGCCAACATTAGGAGGCTAAAAAGCAAAGTAAAGATATTTTAGTCTGGTTTTCAACCACCACCCTCTTTATAACAAGGAAAATGCTAATTTTTCTCTATCTACTACTAAATTGCCTGTTTATAGGATCTTTACCTGCCTAGCAGGTTGCAAAGAGGTCAGACAAATGTTATTCTCTCTCTCTCAGGGTCACTTCTCCACTGAAGACTTTCATGTAGATAATGTAGCAATTGCTTGCGTTAATTTATGACCTTGAAGATACTCATCACTTGGAATGGATTTGGACTTGAGAAGCTTTTAGTTCAAATAGTCTTATAGCCCAGGAACAAAAGGGATGCTGATAAGAATGATTAATGAATTCAGTGAAGAAGTTTTTATGTAGTGAGAAAGGAATGCTCTTATCCCCCTCAGCCAGATACTACTGAGTACACCAGCTAATTTTAACAGAAATGTTTTTCTGATTCCTGAGTTAGTTACACATCCCTGAGAGACTGTGCTCTTTGCAGTCAGCAAACATTACGTAAGCAACACCAGGTTGGTTGCTCCACTGACTGGAAAGGAGCTGTGCCCATTTGCACCTGGGGGAATCTGGCACAATGTTCTTTGTGCCAGGGTTACCCCATGGGATGAAATGTGCACTGTTGAACAGAGCACGTGGGATTAAACTGGGATTTCATTAGTAGGGGAAAACCAGCATTATTTCCAAGCACAACCACTTATGAGCTACCCATGATGAGAAGAAGGCATAGCATTTTCTGTGGGGAAATAGAGATGTACAGCTATGATTAAGCTTCATGTTTGTTACTGTAATGCAAATCATTGTGGTAAACTTTGGCTTGTGATTGCTCTCCTATTTCTAGCTAAATTAATTTGATGTTTTATTAATTTATCCATATGAGGAGATCTAAAAATGCTGGCTGTTTGAACTCTGCTGCATGGCTTTACTGCAAGTAACCTGCCTTCTTAAGCTGTAAAACTGATGGCTGTCTCCTGCAAACCAGGATTGGGTTCTCCTGGAGTTTCCCCTACCCTGTACCCACAGGCTGGAAGGAAGACTGTGTTCCTGCCTGCTCAGAGCAAGCTGCCAGGTGCTCTCCAAGCACATGTTCCCAGGGTAGCCATGGCCGAGGCCGCAGGTTATTAAGTATGGTGATTTACAAAAGGATGGGCTTTTCCATTTGGATTCCACTAAGACTCAGAGAAACAACTTTGGCAATGAATTAATGACACTTGGTAAATACTTGGTTAAATTTTTCTTTTGTTGTTTGCAGACTTTCTCACAGTAACGTCAGTGCACTTGGTCTGCTCTCTGGGTTGGTGCTGGAAGTCATGCCAACCTGCAGCTGGCAGAGCCAAGACACGCCCTCCCCACCCTCTGCGGCTGCTCTGGTGCTGTACTGGCCCTTCACCTGTTCTACTGATAATTCAAAAAATAATGAAATTACATTTTAGTGACCACATGGTATCTCAAAATCAGCTGTGTACTTTCATTGCCTTTATCTTGGAAAGGCAACTAGCACCAAGAGCATGATCTGGTCATGTGGTGAACAGCAGACAGGTCCTGCGTGGTGAGCTACGTCCTGTGCTTGCTGTGTCCTGGAGCCACAGTTTCCATTGTTGTTGAAAGGAGGGGGAACATTGCAGGGATGTTGCTGTTATGAAGTCTCCTAAGGGTATATGTACACCAGTGATTGATTTTGTATAGCTACTTCTAGAAAGAAAAGCCCTCAAAACTTACACAAATCTTGCTTTCCCAGACCCTTTGCAGGGATGAACTCCAGCTCCTCCTCAACCTAAGCCATGATAGGGTCTGAATGCAACAGCTACAGCCTGCAGTTCTGCTGAGAAGGGCTGACTGATGAAGGGGTGAACCAGGTGCTGCTGAAGACCAGCTCTGCAGAACTTACATATCTCTCTTGCCATCAAGATTGCCTGTGGGCAAGAGACTCTGTCTTGCCTGTCCTTGGCAATGCTTCACACACATCAGGAATACACCTGCACTGCCAAGACACGCAGCCATGGCCACAGTACAACCCAGAACTGGACACAGGGTGGAGAATGCCCATGGTATAAAGCAGTGCTCTCCTTGACTGGTACGCATGTTGCCAGTTGAATCCGGAGAGAATCTGCTGTGCTCACAGGCAGGAATCTACACCTCTCTCCCAGAACTGCACAGGGATCCAGTGCAAATAATCTCACCTCAGCACAAAGAGGGATGTTTTTGTAAAACAAGAGCAGTAAAATGCTCACAAATCTTCTTAAATGGTGAATAAAGGACCAGATCTATTGAAAGATTAATGCAGCACTATGGGAAAAACTGAATGCTGGGGGCTGTAATGGTTAAACAGTGTGAAATAAAATCCTGACAGGCCATGGAAAGTGGACTGGGAAAGGGACTATGAGGACAAGGATGTGTGAGGACCCCCAACTGTGAAGTACTGCTGCCCACTTTGGAGCCTGGAGATGTCTTTCTTGGAACTTTGACCCCCAAGAAGAGGGATGATCCAGCCATTCCCTCTTTACCCTGGCCTGTGTGACACCTCTTTTCTTCAATTCTTATTCTTTGGCCCTGGAGAAGAGGAAGTTATTGGAATGGAGAGCAAACTGCAAGGACTACCTAAAGCAGCATTGGTGGAATAGTGGGTTTGCCAGGTCATTGTCAAACAAACTTCTTCCGTCCCTGGTTTTCAGTGAGTGCTGGGTGTGCCCATTTGTGCTCTGCTGTCACCTGTACTCCTCTGCGCTTTCAGATTTCCCCCAAGGCTGCCCACAGCTAGGAATGTGGGGCAAGACACAGGACTTGCTGCCCGAGCCCTGCAGGTGCCCACAGACTCCGTGCACATTGCTCTGCATGTCTAAAAGAAAGATCATGAGTTTGAAAACAAAAGCTGTTGAGCCTCAGATTAGCAGCAAACCCAACTGCTCCTGCAACCTTCCGTACAGCACCATCCAGTGACACCACCTGAAGCTGGATTTCCACAGCCACAAGCCAGTCGGAGCAGGGTTACCTCCAGCTCTGTTCTCCACAGAGGTCTTTCCAGTTACACTGCCTCGAGTGTTTTGTATGACAAGGCAGCATGAACTAAAAAGAAAGCAAGGAAACACTGAGGTTTCCTCCCTCTTTCCCCCTTCCACTGACTGGATTTGTGTGAACCTCCTGGAAACCATCCAGCCTTTGAAAGCAGCAGTAGCTTAGCCTCAAAAAGGGACCACAAGTATGGGCTGGCCATGGCTGATTGCTGCAGCATCTCTGAATGTGCCCTTTCAGTGTGGAAGCAGCAGTGCTGCTGTTGGGTTCGGTAACTTGCAGCATTTGCTATGGAAAAGAGAAGGAAAAGCCCAAGTAGTTTTTTTCTAAATCTACTGCATACACTGGCAAAGCTCTTCTCATAAACCCCATGGTAAAAATTACTCATTCCCACTTCCTCCTTGCAAAGAAATAATCTGATTCTTGGCTATTAACATGTAACTCTCTTCTGCACAAATTTGAAGCAACAATGTGTCTACTTTTTGCTAACAAATATAAAACCTCATTTTCATTAAAATCAAGACAAAATTTGTATATGAGGCGTTTTTACTACCTCAGCAGGAAATTATGCTCCTGGGTCTGACATGTGCCAATGGACTGGGCTCAGATTTAGCCGCTGAAATGTGCACTGCCCAAGAGATTAGACTATTAGACTATGTCTTACAGCCCCACTAATGAGCTCTTGAGCTTTTGGTGAACTTTCTGTTGGAGCCCACCCTTCTTAACCTGGTGGGACTGGGGTCTCCTCCCAAAGCCACAAAGGGGTCAGAGCAGTGCTGCTGAGGCCAGCCCCTGCTCTCTTCTTCCACAGTGGAATTCTGATACATTCTGGGCATGGCAGGGAAACACAGAGTGGTATTCCATAGAGATCCCCAGGGAAAGCATGAAAATGAAGGGAGGGGAGGGGAGGAGAGGAGAAAGAGAAGGAGATGGGTGTTGCTGGATGGGGAGGAAAGGAGAAAAGAGGAGTGTAGCGGAGAGAGAGCCAATACCTGCCATGCCTGAGATGTTTAAAACAGTAAGCTGATAATGGCTAATAGAAGAACAAAAGCTAAACTTTCTGGTTTAGCCATGGATAATCTTCAAAGAGGAGCTACAAAATTTAAAAGGAATTAAGCTCTGGGAAATGTTAAATCTGGCACATCTGGTTTACAAAGGGGTTTGTTGCTTTTTTTTTCTGGATGCTGCTGTGTTTTCATTTTTTTGTCAGAGTGCCAAAGGCAATTCTCTCTGTCAAATGCAGACTCTTGACCTTCTAGTCAGGATGACAAGAGAGTTATCCCAGGGTGTGTCCACACCTGTCAGGCAATATTAGGCATGAAATAGAGCTGTCTGTCTTCTTTAGCTAAAATGGTTTCACAAATACTTCATAAATGCCTGTCTTCACAGAGCAGAGAATTGCCTGTATTATCTTGGTGCATTCAATATTGAGATTGATGACAACTGGGGTCACTGGTTAAACTGTCTAATCCTGACAAGCCGAGGCAAAAGGAAGAGGCAAGAGAGCAGCAGGATGGCTGCTTAAAATTACCTGTGAGAGAGATCAGTCCTGAGAGTAGGCAGGGCTAATGAGGAAACCAGCAGGTCTTTGCTGTGACTCATCCATCAGATCCCGCTGTTCAGGGACACTGCCTCACAGATGTGGCTGTACTTGAGGATCAACATTTGTGACATCGAACAGGTTTGCCTCAGCTCCCATAAAATAAAAGCAGAGCTTGCAACTGTAATTACAGCTATTATAAAAAGTCTAATGCAAGGGAGCAGTGTTCAGGAGATGGGAGCCAAATTGCCATTTAGGCAAAAGGCTTAGCTATAATGAAGGGTTATTAAACCAGAAATAAATTCTCTCACATCCACCCCACCACCCCTTTCACCAACTCCTTGTTGCCAAAGGGGACCTGAAAGTGAGCCTCTAGCACATCAGCCTTCATGTTTGTCTCTTTGCCCTGAGTGAAATGAAAATGGTGGAGGAGCAAAGAAGCTTAGCCGATGGCTGGCAGACACCGTAATCTGAATGTGCACCGGTTCTTGGCACACCCAACGGGTACAAAACCAGTGCTGGAAGAGCCGCAGCCAGCCCTCTTGGAGGAGACGCTATTACCTCCCTCCCTGTGCATGTGAGCATTGACTGGGCTATTCCGCTGCCCCTCACCAGTTAAAAGAGCAAAAGGGAATGTTTCCCACCACAATGTAACAGGTCTGTTTCTAAAAGTAATAATCGTTTGTTATAGGCAGCTGTAAGGTGCCTGCTATTTTCATATTTGTAAACCAAGCATGGCTTAAACTGAACTAGGTCATCAAGGGCAAGCAACTTAAGGCCTGAAGTGAAATGAAAAGAGAAGGTTATTAATAAGAAATTTCTGTAAAAAGGAAAAAGGGGAAAAAAATTCCCATGATGGTAATTTCTTTCTCAGTGATATTTTGTTCTTTTCCAGAAGCATCTGTATCAAGCAAAGAAACACCAGAAATTGGTGTCCTGATCAAGAAAAGGTAGAGATGTGTTAAAAACATGCTAGTAGGATGTCAGTGACTGGAGAAGCTGCAAGCAGGAGCAGTGAATTAAAACCCAAGGTGGGCATGTTATCCAACATCCTTTACTGCATGGTTAGTCCCCCTTCCCATGGGCATTTTCCCAAGCTTGAGTGCAGAAATCCTTTGGGGGTTGGAAAGACATGCTCTTGGTTTAGAGGAACACAGAGGAAGGCTGTAAGCCTGTGGGGGGAGGCAGCAGGCCTGCTAAGCCCCTAGAGCTTGATGAACATAATATATTGAATGATATAAGGCTGTTCCCGTGACAGCAGAAGCTAATTAACCATCCCCATAAACAGAGCAGTTTTGAGAAGCCGGGAGTTGACTGGAAAGATGATAAGCAGGATGGAATGTGCAAGGACAGGGATGTTGGCTGTGTTCACAATTGCAGGTGTTAGTACTCTGGTGTTTTGTAAAAATTATGTTTACAGAAAGTGTGTGGGGAAAATGTGGGTTAGCTGCCTCAATAAAGGAGGCTGCTGCGCTAACGCGGCAGACAACTCTTGTCTCAACTCTGTGTGTGTGTGTGTGTGTGTGTGTCTGCTTTTTCTATTGACCAAACCTAACCAATACGATAGATACCCCGCAACATAAGCCCAGCTCACATTTTCTGAACTGAGTCATGGTCAGTGGACAGAAAGTGGAAAGATGTCACTGGCCAGTTGCAGAGAGCGAGCCCAGCATCCAGCCTGTGCTTTCCAGCAGAAAGAGCAAGAATGCTGTGGCACAGGTGGAGCCTTATTGTATCTTGATATACTGTATCCCTCTGCTAAGTATCTCTATGCCTGAAAGGCAAGGCAAAATCTCAAAGGGATTTTACCCAGACTCAGCAACACCAGTTGCTTTCTGTTTCCCTAGTCAGAAAAGAGGAGCTGTCATCCAAAAACTGGCAAGCCGATAAACCAGGGAGCTTCCCCATCCTGTGATCTAGGAAAGCCTCCCCAGATCTCTGCCACCAAGGGGGTCTCAGAGAAGCCAACATGCATCAACTTGTCCTTCCAGCTACTCATGCCAGGTCCCCCCATGCCAGGGGACACCATTGAAACTGCCTCACGTCTACCTGCAGGGATGGACTGTATGGCTCCTACCAATGCAGTTTTCTACAGTTCCAGTTAGAGAAGTGGTATTCCTACCCTTTTCAAGCCCACATCAGAGCTGTTCAGCTCAGACTGATGCCTACTTGTCACCCACAGCTCTGTTGTCAAGGCAGAGCCAAGGCTGCTTACAAAGCCCATGCCCATCTCTGGTTCTCTCCCCCTGTATGCTGATCACTCTACCAGCAGATTGCCTTGTGGTGTGGAATCCTCTTATTATTTTTTTTCCTCTGGTGGGCATTTTAATAGCAACCCCTGATTTAATTCTTCTTCTGTAAGGTGGAAGAGTTCATTTAATTGTTCATTTAGAAATGGTCAGCTCTGCCTACCTTGCCTTCTTGATTAGGCACGAAATATACTTCCTAAATGAAAGTGTGGGATCACAGGTCATCATTCTCTCATTTTGGCCCCCAGTCTAATGGAGTCCCTGCAGGAAAATCAAGGCAATACAAGTTGGAGCTTTTGGCTGTGCATGTTGCATGTTACATGAACAAAGATTTTCCTTTACCTTGCTTTGCCTATGTTTGCCATTTACATTTGTGTACTTAGGGGTATATGTATTTCACTGCAATTTTTATTTCCTGAGTGCAGCTTTGCACTGCCCCCAGAACTGAAAGGACTTGCCTTACACTACATGAGAAGGGCCAATAGGGGGAAAACACATCTATTCAAAGCAGAGAAATTTCAGATTAAAATGCCAAGGCTGGTGGAGACCTTTTGATCTCCTTAGTCTGACTTTGGACTCATAGATTCAGCAGTGTGAGATCTGCCAGGGATCAGCCACATGCCTTTACTAGGCTGGGTCAGGAATCAGCAGAGTCTGCATGCTTCAAGCCATGGGCTGTGAAAGGAAATGTGAAAAAGGGTAGAGAAATAGAATTTATTGCTCTTTCTTCCAGAGTGCCCATGAAAATTAATGACCATTTCATTCACAGTTTCTTTCTATTACTGGTAGGGGAATCATAAAAACAAACCCTAGTTCTTTTGGCATGTCAGCGCTTGAGCTGCCTCGATGTGTTTTCAGTGGTTCTTGCAAGACAACGTGGCAAGGCAAGCAGATATTTTAGGCAAACTGGTGGGCCATTTCCATAACTAAAATTGCATGTTGCCTGCAAATATTGAGTCCTTCCTTTATGGCTTCAGTAGAGTACTACTGCAGAATTTATTTTTGAAATAAAATCCTATCTATGTCAAATACAGTGTCTGACTGTAATCTGGCCAAAAGCAACCATCAATATCATAGCAGATAAGAGGCAATTATAGGTTGGAAGGCACATACAAAACCCTCTAGAAAATATATTTAGAAGCTCAAGATATAAACATACCCTTCTCTTTCCTCTTTATTATTTTACAGTCAAGAATTTTCCATGCAGGGAATATATTCTGGTCCCTTTTAACTGCAGTGCTATGATGAGCTGTACACCAGCTTTTTGGCTTCAAAACATCTGTAAGTCTTGTTTCCCTCTTTGCAACTTCATCAATAAATAAAATTAAAGGGCTTTCCAATCCAGGTGTTTTAGCACTGTGTTATTTACCTGTCTAAACATAGGCACCTGAGTTGGAAGGTGAGAGAGCTGTACCCTGTATTATACATGTCCTGTGAGTAAAGTGGGAGTTTGTTTTCCATGTCTGCTGGGAGGTGATTTTCCTCCTGGACAGTGTAACTTCCCCAGTATAGGTAGGCTATTGTTAAGCAGACAATAGGTAATTGTCTACCTACCAGCTCACCTGTCCAAGCAGCACTCACCTCATTGCAAAGATTAAATACTGTTGCCAAAGATTTTCCTGAAGAGGAAGATGGGCACGCCTGCCCGTAACCTGGGATCTCCTCTCCTCCCCCAGGTTGCATCCTGCCCCCAGGATCCTTCTTGATGCCAGCAAGTCTGAGTCAGGTAAAAGCACAGAGCTTAAAAATGATGCAGTCAGCTGTTTCCTACTCTGCTTATTAGTTGGGTGTTTAGTTTGGATCCAGCTCATCACTCTTCACGCAGGAAACTCCCATTGACTTCACTGGGAACTCTGTCTGAGCAAGGACTTGTGAGCAGGGCTTCTTGATGGAGGATGGCAGGACAGGACTGAGAGCAAAAGTACTTGGCTCCTACCAAATCAGACATTGACAAACAACCATTCCTGATTTTTAATAGCGGGTCTCAAGGGACTTTACAAATGTAAGATGTATTATTATCTCTCTAGTACAAAAACTGGTTACCAAAACAGAAGGGTAAAGCTAGACAAGGTGGTGTTTTAGGAATTCCTCGTGGCAAAGTGTCATAATATGATGCAAACTAGGCAAATGTAGAAATACAAAGGATGCCACACTTCTGGGAAGAGTTTTAAGGAACAACTGCTAGCACACCTCTCCTATCTTGCTTTCCTTAAGTGCAAGTTGGCATCACTATTCATGACCTATGTTGTTTTAGAGCATTCACTCTTCTGAGACTGCACCTGGTTTTTCTCATGGTATGACAAGAAGAGCAGCATCAGGCCTGTGTGTCACCAGTATTCCTGCTCCTGGCCCTTCTTCTGCACACTTGCAACAGCAAAGCCAGACCCAGTTTACATTGACTCCGTGTCCAAGAAAGTCTAACCAGGCTCATGTAAGTCTTGAATGGGGCAGGAGGAGGAGGTAACTCTTCTCAAAATTTATTATTAAGGTCTGTAAGCTCTGATCTCATTAAGGCTGCAGTCAGTGCCATGTCAGATGATGGCAGTCATACTGAGCTGTGCGTCACTGCACTACCAGTGTGAGTCTCAAGCTTCAGTCAGCCTTCCACATGGAAATAAACGCAGGTATGTTCAAAAAAAAAAGTCCTGCCAGAAATATCTTAAAAACCTGTCCTGTAGCTGGCAGTTTCTTGTCACACACACTTCAACCATCTGAAAACCCACATATCAATGACAGCAGCTTTTTCTCAGGAAGGAGGCAACTCGGCTGGGAAGTACTCTCTTGCCAGGTAACAACGTTGGATGGACAGTGGGAGGAAAGCTATAATTTCTTCTTGTATAAAACAACTAAAGAGATTAAAAAATAGTTTTCTGATATGAAATAGTCTTTCAAAACCTCTCCTAGAATGTACTTGCTGACTTAACTGCCTGAATATCGAATTTGAAGCAGATCACTTGCTGACATACTACATAGGCTGAGAAATTGTGTAACTTGCTTTACTATGTACAAATCAGGGATGCACAACCACCATTAAATATATATATTTCACCTCAGCCTTTCTTTTCCATTCTGTGGCCTTGGATGAATTCTAGGGGAATACTCTTTTCACAGGGAGTTTTTAATGAGGCAATGTTTGCAGCAGACAGAAGTGCCACACCTGAGCTGTGGATCAATACAGACATCCAGAGAACACAGCTCTGTCAGGTTTGTTTGGCTTTCTGCTCCTACCCAGAATGAACAACGCCATTTGCTGGAGACCTCCTGCCACCACTGATGCATTTCAAAGAGATGTGTCTAAATTTTCAGTGTTTTCACCCCACTAGCAACACAAGCTTCTGCCTTTCCAAACACTTCAGAGGCACTTAGGAGTTCCACTTCACTCGCTTTCATTACTTGGCCATATGAAGATTGTTGATAGTCTTCTCGCTTGTATTTCTGTTGGAAAATACCAGATTGATTTTAATCTGGCTATAGATATTGATTACTTGAAAGAAGTCCCTCGAAGTGAGAGTGAATGGCAAGGAAGGAGATGCTATTCAACCCAAAACCAACAAGAAACAAAATATAAATAAATCAAAATAAACAAAAAATTCTGAGAACAAAAAATATTTGAATCAGTAAGGAAATGGGAAAAAAAAGGGGAATAATGAATGATGAACCGTTTATTCAGTACATACTTGCTGTCCACAGCCTATACCCTGGCCCTGGAAACAAGGGGAGTTTCTTAACCAGGCCCTCGAGATCCTGCTCAGGCAATCCTTGCACTGCTTGTATGAGTACCTGGTGTATTTTGATTTGTGCCACAATTGCTGTGCTTTATCTGACAAGTTTTGGACAAATCATTGTGTACTGTCTTTCATTGCCTTGTCTTTACACCTGTGTGTGTGACGCTGCATGTGTGCAAGCTGCGGAGAGGGGCAGAGTGCTGAATAGGGCAGGGAGTGAGGGCCAGCCTGCAGGCACAGAGGCCTGAAGCAGCGTGAGGGAAGAGGTGATGAAAGCAGGGTAGGAGAAGATTAGCAGGTTGAGGACTAGCCTTTACAGGAGAGTGAGCCAGGGTAGGGAAGATGTTGACAGCCCACAAATGTTACTGCAAGGAGGAGGCAAATGACTGTGTGGACCATTTCACCACACCAATTGCTTCAGAAATTAGTACTGAAGGGGAAAAGGAGCTTAGCTAATGGAGAGAGCAACACTGATGTCGTGGCCAAAGGCTGCCAGGCATGCTACCCTGAACACGCCTCTCTACCAGAGGCAGCAGAGGAATCACAGATTTGGCTAGCACTTGGGATTTGGAGGATGTAGGCAAAATGTAGGGCCCCACATCTTACTGTTTGATGTGTATCTGGTGCAAAAACCTAAAACCCAAAAGGCTTAATTTGGCTCCTTTTTTCTTGCAGATAAGAGTAAAAACTGAAAACTCATCCAAGTTACCTGAAGTTACCTGGTGACTCTGATCAGTAGCTGAGATGTCAATGTGATGTGCTCCACATAAAGGCAACACAAAGGTGAGCCCTGCCCAGGAGAACTGAAATGCAGGTATGATGGGCAAGATAAAAGACTGATACAATGCAGAGAGGAAGAAGGCACAAGGTAAGAATAACATGAGTATGACAAGATCATGACAGTAGTTTCAACACACTAACACTAGGCTCTTTTAACAGGCAACAAATGGCTCAGGTTTGCTTTGGGAAGCAGTTTGGAGGACAATGAGGATGCTGGGGGTCCTCTTGCAAAGTTTAGTGCTGAATGGTGATGTGGAAGAGCTCTTTTGAAATCCTGACAGCAGCATCATCAAAACTATTGCTGGCTGAGTTTGAGGGGGGTCTTGAGGTCTTGCTGTGCTGGATACTTGGGAAGGGGTTAGAGGCTTGCAAACCGAGTGTTAATACACTCTGTTCCTAGCTCAAAATGGCTCACAGCATTTCTTGGGCAATTTGTTTTATCTCTTATTTCTCTTTTGGAAAAGTGAATTCCATACGACTTTTTCCTTGTGAGACTCTTTGGGATGCTGATAAATTTGACCTTTCTTGTTATGGGGCCTAGACAGCACTGAATGAAACCCAAAAGGAGGGAGCTGGGATGTCAGAGGAGCCTGACTCTTATACAGTGCCCCAGAGAAGGAATTGTATGAAGCCAGCTGGAGAGTGGCACAGGATTTGAACGAGGTTAGAACCAAATGGGTGATGATTTAAGGAGGCCAAATATGTCAAGGGATGTTGATGTGAGTGAACTCAGGAGCCACAGGTAAAACACTGTTGTTTGTGCACAGCATGGGGTGTGATGGCTGTAGCAGCTCTTATACCACTGTCTGGCAGAGCAGCTGCTGCCTGCTCCCTCATCTCCCTCATCTCTCCTCTGCCTCCGCTCCTGCCCCCCCTGCTCTACAGCAGTTTTCCTCTTTGTGTCCTTTACCTTTCTGGTGCATTCCCTGCTTCACTGCCCATGTCCCAAGTGCCATGGTGGCCTGCTCCCTGGGGCAAGGGGAGGGTGTTGCTGAGGACACCCACACAGTTCACACACCACCAAGATGTCCAGCAGCTACAGACCATTCAGGAGCTCAAGCTCTGCTTTCAGAATTGAGACTCAGTTTTGCCGTGGGTTTA
>NW_021938789.1:27395674-27467886 GCF_001715985.3 Manacus vitellinus | reverse complement strand
TTGTATATTGGGGAGTTGTGAAGAGCAACAGAGCTGAAGTTTTCCTTAGGAGTTAGGTAACTAGCAACCTACACAGCTTGAAACGCAGCTTCTCTTATGGAGGGAAGGCAAATTGTGAGGATTTGTTTTATTGGTGTGAAGGCCTGCTGCAGTGGTGCTGGGGAGACAACCTGTCTTTTCCTTACGTACAACTTATATCATCTGTGTCCTATTCAGCAGGCACTGGGTCACAGAGCTAGAGATGCTCTCTCTGCGCTGGGAGTTTCAGACCCTTGAAACAGGATGCTTCCATGCATTTCTTTTTTTAAAAAAATTAGCTGAGTAAGGTTCCTGCAAAGAATGGAACATGAATATTCAGGGTTTCCCAGTTTCCTGTTTTTAATCTTGGTTTTGAATGTTTTTAACTGCCTCTGTCCTTCTGGAAGAAGTAGTGCAGGCTCTTATCACTTCTGTTTATTGGCAATCTTGTCTCTTGTGGAGTAGTCAGATGCTTGTCTGTCACTTGTCTGTTTTCCCATCAGATTACTTGAATATTACCATTTTTTGTGTGCTGAGAGGGAAGCTTAAGACAAGCTGCCCTTTTAAAAATGAGCTGATGCACCTTTTTTCCCTCATTATAGCTAAATTTCTTCTGAACGTCAAATGACAAAACAGTGTTGGAGAACAGGTGGTTCATCCTATTTTGTGATAGAAAAGTTTTGTGTACTCCACCACTATTTAGAGGAGGATGAGAAGCTGGGCAGTGGTAAGTACTTGCTGCTCAGCCCAGTTCATGGGAGCTTTTTGCTTGCATTTGGATAGAGCATGAAGAGCTTTTGAATTGACTCCATGACCTCACAAAGTGTAAGGGTCAGTGTTTGATTTTTGGGGTCTTCTTGAACCTTGCCCATTGGATGACATTCCTCAGCTTGCTACCCAGGAGCGCTGTGGAAAGGTGTGCTCCAGCTCTGATGTTACTAAAGCCAGACAAGGAATGTAAACAGGTCTTTGTGGCCCATTTTAAAATACTGAAACAAAACTTTTGCTAGAGTTCATGTTAATAAGTAAGCTCACTGGTGTGTAAATAATATGCATTCCTTGGGGGTTTATCTTTGCTGCAAATTTACAAAAGACTGAAGCCAAAGGTTTTCATTTGACTTTAAAAAATAGCAAATGTCTCTCAGTATATGATTAAAGGCTATGAAAGAAGAGCAGGGACCTGCTGGAGTCTTGCCTGTTGTGTAGTGCTGCATTAAATATGATGGGAAGAACTGTTTGATTTTTATTTTTTTTTTCACTCCCAAACTGATAATTCAGGTCTTGTATCTAAGTAGATTCAACTTGCACTTACTGTAAAGTTAGGTGGTTAAAGAATTGTCTAAGCAATGGGCTTGGCCTGTGGGCATGAGCATCTGCTTACATGTGTGTAATTGTATTTTCAACTAATTAGGTGCCTAATGTGTAAATGGCTGTGACTTATTTGGGAGCGCTGTCACACTTCGGTGTCTACTTTGTTGCATTAAGGTAGCAAATAACATACAGACAAAAAAAGTTCCCAAGCTTTTCAGTTTTAAAAAGAAAAGTGATCGGTGTCTTAGGCAGAGAGGAGAACCTGCCCGTTGGGAGGTGCAGAATAGTAATATTTTACTCCTGTTAATAAATAACTGATGGAGTCAAGGGGGAAAAGTGCCACAATAGTTCTGATGAAGGTGAAGCTGCTGTTTTCTGTTGCTCTGGTCCAGCCAGTAGTCCCCATGCTGTGGTATAGCATGGCTGGGCATAGCAGTGGGGAGTGCATGAGGGGCTCACCCAGGGAGTCTTTTTATACACCCCAGGGCCATTGGGATCCCCGGACAATGCTGGGTTAGGCCGTTGGGTTGGTTCTTGCCTTATCTCTTGGGTGGCTGGACACTTGCAGAAAGGTGGGGGCCGTTTTCTGCCTCACCTGCCCAGCTGGGATGGGGTAGCTGGAGGACCAGCTGCTTACCTCAAAGTGGTGTAGGGGGAGCATCCCAGCCTCCTGCTGCTGCCTGGCACAGGGAAAGTGACAGAAAGGCCTCCTGCTCTAAGCTGCATGACCTCCATGCACAGGTACCAGAGAGCCTTGGACAATGCTTCCCTTCACCTGTATTGTTAGCTGCTAATGTGACCCAGAAATCATGACTGCAATCTGACTTTCAAACCTCTGCTGCTGTTGCTGATGTTTCTTGTTCATTGCGGTCCAGAGCCTTGGCTGGTCTGATGAGTAATGTGTTTTGATGGCTGCAGAGATAATAACTGGAGGAAAAAGTAATTTGTGAGGAAGAGGGAATTCTACATCTGTAGTATGAACAGCATGTTTTCTGCTGCTGGGATTGTAAAATGTAAACCAGGAGACTCATTGCTGAATAGTCTCTCCACATTTAAGTCACCTTTGGCTTGATAATGAAAAATTCATGAAAGTGTAATCTGTAGTTAACAGGGACTGGACAGTCCTAGTATGCTCAGTGCAGGTGTACCTGAGCCACAAAGGAAATGGATTAAAATCCACATGAGATTCTAATGTCCGAAGATTTGACTTTTGAATTATAAAATTAGACCTTACAATGAAATACAGCATAAATATGAAGCACATGAGAAACTTGCATATAGCACTGATAACATAGGGCTGAAGGATACAGAGAATGAAGTGTTTCATGTATGACTTTCAAACTTACTCCTCTGGTAGTTTCCTTAAACTAAATGGTTACGCCATAAAACCTTGGTCAGCACTGAGTTTCGCAGTGATCAGAGTTATTTGGATATTAAGAAATTGGTGAATATATCTAGGTTTTTAAGTTGGCTGAAGGGAAACTTTGGGAAACATAACCAGTCTTTGAATAAACAAAATCCCCAACCCATCACTTGCCTAATATGCTGATTTAGGGGGTCATGGAAACCTTATGCAAACCTATGGGTCCCGTGATGAAATTCATTGTCTTCGGAAGCTTTCTTGTAACTTGCAAGGCTTTTGCAACTTAAATCTTTAATGAGCATTAGTATTTTAATAAGATTTCTTTCTTTGACACACCTTCCATTTGCACTCACTAATATTGGTCATCCCGGAAGCTGATTTTTTTTTTCCTCCCTTTCAGCTCTTCTGTGCAAGGTGTAGTAGGATGTTCCACCTTGTTTTCATGTCTTCATTGCCTTTTTTGTTCCCAGCTGAAACTTCCTTCTGTACCTCTTGCACTTGATTCCTGTGCCATGGACAATGGGCATCTTTGAGAGGTTTTCATGTGCTTCGCAGAAAGGCCATGCCCTTTTGTAAAGATTGCTTGAAAAGAAGTGACCAAGCTTTATAATAACCCTTTGGTCACGCTCAGAGCAATTTCTCCAATTAGAAGCTGATGTTCAAATGAAGTTTTCAAGAAATGTATGTGCAATAATTAAACTAACTAGCAGGAGTTATAATTCAGTGAAGTCGTCAGGGCTGGGCTGTTGTGCATTGTTCCTGCTTGGCCAGGCGTAGGGGGGGGAAACTTTTTTTGCCGCACTGGGAGCTGGAGCTAAGTGCTCCCTTTCTTTTCTCTCCCTGCCACATTTTCTCTTGCCACCAAAAAAAATTAAATTAACACCCCACCAGTTTAGGTTTGGCAATTTTCACAATAAGTTTTTCAGTCATTAGTGGATGATTATGGTGAAGTGTAGAGTGTTGGACATTAAACGTTATTCATTTATAGCCAGTCATAAAACTTGAATTGTCTTTTTTTCCTCCCAATTATCTCCTTTATATAATGGAAATTTCTTTTCAGTAGGGGAGCATTAAGTTTCATAGTAATAAAACCTCCGATGACTTTACCACACACTCAGCTATACCTTTTGTATGCCTAGTGGTATTACCATGGGAACCTCAGTGGATTTAAACTACAATTTTTTACTCCTTCTCTCCCACTCCAACTTAGAGCCAGTTAAAGATTCACTAAGCACTTTTTATATCTGTGAGGTGGTTATTGCAGCCTGGGGGGGGGGGGGAAAGTAAACTTAAGCTTATGGCCAGGCTGAGGTGCTTATGAATTTACTCCCAAATTTGTGTAAAGAACTTTGCTGCTCACAAGTGTTGGGTTGGGCCTTTAATGTATTTTGGGGACTGGGAGACACACAAAAGAGCTAAATGAGATTGGACTGCATATAAAGCGCCTGATTTCTCAGTATGTGGTTTGTGCTTGTGTTTGTGAGAGTGAAGTCTTGGAGTCAAAATTGCTTTCTGCTCTTTAAAGACGACTGTGGATGGCCTGCAAAACTAGTGCTGGTTGTCTAAAATGTATTGTTAAAATTAAAAAGAAAAAACACAAAGAAAGAAAAGATACAGCTTATTAAATTTAATTTTTTCACTCAAAGCAACTTCTCTTGAACAAGCAAAGTCAAATACACAGATCCATGCTATTCATTGTGCAACTCAAGGGAAGGATTTATACGATTAATGGCCAACTAGTACTGTCTTCCCACCTCCTTCCCCTCCACAAAGGGCACCATTGTATAGGAAAGCATCTTTTTGGTGGCAAATAAGTCATCCAGCCTTGCAAGTTAAGTGCATGCTCTGTGTAAAAAGCAATGCTGAAAGGGCACCATGGTGGCTGAGAGCAGCCCTTGGCCATGGGGCTTTAATGAAGCAAAAGGTCTCTCCCTTTCTCCATCTATTTTTTTGTGCATGAGGGTCTGGTCTTTAATTAAATATTCCTCATTCCCCTCCTCAAAGGGCCCTTGTCTTTGCCAGGGAGCAGCACAGTGAGTGTGCGCTGAATGAAGCCCTTGTCAGGTGTTATTCCCAGTGCTTAAATGGCTCCTGGGCTGCCAGCATCATGTACCACTGGACCACTCACTAAATCACCTTTCCATCTGTCCTGCTCTTCTTTTTTACATAATCGTTTTTGATTTTAAAAAGACTGAGGTGGATGAAGTGTGCTGGGGCTGTCTTGCCTACTCCTCTTCACCATTTTGTGGCATGAAAACTCAGTCGTGTTTCCCCTTTTGTCCTGTCTTTGTAATTTGCTGATAAGAAGCAAGTTACTTAATATTTTACTTATCAAACTGTCATGATTTTTGTCGACTAGGTTCAGACCTTCTGTGTGTGTTGCCACAGTTTAAAATTTCGCTCGAAATGGGTTTTGATTCATAGATTGGCTTGGGTTGGAAGGGACCTTAAACAATCTCGTTCCAAACCCCATGCCATGGGCAGGGAATCTTCCACTAGACCAGGTTGCTCAGAGCTCCATCCAGCCTGGTCTTAAACACTTCCAGGGATGAGGCATCTACAGCTTCTCTTGGTAACTTCTTCCAGCACCTCAGCAACCTCACAGTAAAGAATTCTGTCCTAGTACCTACTCTAAACCTACTTTCAGTTTAAGGCCATTCCCCCTTGTCCTATCACTACATGCCCTTGTGAAAAGTCTCTTTCCAGCTCTCTTGCAGGCCTCCTTTAGGTACTGAAGGGGGCTAGGTCTCCCCATAGCCTTCTCAGCCTGTCTCTTTGGGAGAGGTGCTCCAGTCCCGATTGTGGAGAATCAAAGAATATGCTGAGTTGGAAGGGACACACAAGGGTTGTTGAGTCCAACTGTTAGCCCTGCACAGGACTATCCACAAGAGTCACAGCATGTGCCTGAGAGCATTGTCCTGATGCTTCTTGAACTCTGTCAGGCTTGCTGCTGTGACCACTTCCCTGGGGAGCCTGTTCTAGTGCCCAACCACCCTCTGGGTGAAGAAGCTCCTTCTAATATCCAACTTAAACCTCCCCTGACACAACTTCAGGCCATTCCCTTGGGTGTCACTGGTCACTACAGAGAAGAGATCAGTGCCTGCCCCTCCTTCCCCTCATGAGGAAGTTGTAGACTGTGATGAGGTCTCCCCTCAGTCTTCTCTTCATCAGGCTGAACAGACCAAGTGACCTCAGCTGCTCCTGATATGGCTTCCACTCAAGGCCCTTCACCATCTTTGTTGGTCTCCTTTGGACACTCTCTAATAGCTTAAATATCTTTCTTATATTGTGGTACCCAAAACTGCACACAATATTCAAGGTTAGGCTGCCCCAGTGCAGAGCAGAGCAGGACAATCTCCTCCCTCGACTGGCTGGTGATGCTTTGCCTGATGCCCCCAGGACACGGTTGGCCCTCCTGGCTGCCAGGGCACCACAGACTCACATTCAACATACCGTTGACCAGGACCCCCAGGTCCCTTTCTGTGGCACTGCTTTCCAGCATCTTATTCCCCAGTCTGTATGTACATCCAGGGTTGCCCCATCCCAGGTGCAGAATCTGGCACTTCCCTTGTTGAACTTCATATGGTTGGTGATTGCCCAGTCTTCTAATTGGTCAAGGTCTCTCTGCAGGGCCTCCCTGCCTTTGAGGAAGTCAGCAGCTTCTTCCAGTTTTGTATCATCTACAAACTTGCTTAGTATCCCTTCCAGTCCTGCATCCAAGTCATTTATGAAGATGTTGAAGACCACAGGGCCCAAGATGGAGCCCTGTGGAACCCCACTAGTGACAGGTCACCAGTCTGATGTTACCCCATTCACTGTTACCCTCTGTGCTCGACCCATGAGCCAATTGCTCATCCACCTCATGATGTGTTTATCCAGCTGTGTGCTGGACATTTTGTCCAGAAGGATCCTGTGAGAGCCAGTATTGAAAGCTTTACTGAAATTCAAAAGGATTACATCAACTGGCTTCCCTTGATCAACTGGGTGGGTTACCTAGTAAAAAGGTTTGACAAGCAGGACTTTATTCTCATGCAGGCATGCTGGCTGTGACCAATGACGATGTTGTCTTTCAGGTGTTTTTCAAGACTTCCCAGAATAATCTTCTTCATGACTTTACAGGCATTGAAGTAAGACTTACAGGCCTGTAGTTTCCTGGGTCCCCCTTCTTGACCTTCTTGAAAATCAGGACAATATTCATCAGCTTCCAGTCAGCTGAGACGTCTTCAGATTCCCAAGACCACTCAAAAATCATTGCGAGAGGTTTTGCAATGCGCGTTTAGTGCAGAGAGGCTCTAGGAAAGGTCAGCTGTGTATGAAAGCACTGCTGTCCCTGAGCTTGAGTGGCAGGTTTTTGTTTCAGCTGTTTTGTAAAGGTGCTCTCTCCCAGCTCTTCTAGTGCTGTTTCCTCAGGCCATTATTTTGGATGGTAAGCCTGTCCTTCTCTCTGCAGGCCAGGAGAATCACAGCTTGTCCCCCAGCAGGGCAGGCCAAAGCATTACCATATTCTTGTCTGCTTTTGAGACTGCCTTTTAGAGAGAGTAGCAGAAAAGGTGCAACCCAGGTGGATTTTGTGTTCTCTAAAACTCTTGGCATCCAAAGCTGTCTTCTGAGTAACATTACTCCTTTCCTTGGCTTTGGCCAACATGTGATAGTCAGACTTCTTTTTTCTTAGTAGTCAAGAAGAGACTGAAGTGTTCAGAGGAAATAAAAAGTGCAACCAGATGGTGGTTTCCCCTGCAGAAATTGTGGCTGTGAAATGTGAAGATGGAAGGAACTTCCTAATAGTTTTTTGCAGTAACAGAAATTTAACAGAGTTCTGAAAATTCAAGCTCTCTCTGTACTTTGTTTCTTAATTTTAAATACAAAAACATAAATGTTTTGATTATTTTCTAATGATGTTGACTGCTGGGAATGTTATTTCAATCTCCAGTTTCCGGTATTGAAAGTGCTCCCTGGGTGGGCCAGATCTGGAAAGGTCTTTAAGGATATTACATTCTTTAAATAAAATCTCTTCACCTAATATGTAAACATGCTTTCTTCTGAGATCTTCAGAGATTGCTGTACTTGATCTCTCCATTTCTGACCTGGGATTTCACCTGAGAAATGTCTGAATGTAAAGAATGTACAGACACTTATATTTTGATCAAACAAAGTGCTTTCCTGTTGACATTTGAGCAGGACTTCACAGCTCCTTTTTTAATCAGGCTCCTGTTCTGAGCCACAGTAGCAATTGAGGACACATTCAAATGTTGATAACTATCCAGGGAATCTGAACAGCAGTTCTTCTAGTTGCTTTTTTTCCCCATAACAGAAAGACAATGGTGTAATATTGCCATCAGCACTTATTAAGCCTATTTTTGGTTTTCTTATGAAAGAAAGTTACTATACTGTGCACTGAATTAATGCACAGAGTAATGACTTCTGTAGTGTGTTTTCTGGAACTGGATATACTTCTAATCCATGCAATACGAGACTTTGATAATGTTCTTCCGCAGGGGGACAGGATGGGGCACCAAAACAGCACAAGTTGGAGTAAAATACAGCAGCCTTTTAGCTTAACCTTGAATTCCACTGTCAGATAATTAACAAAGGGATATGCAGGTGTATCAAAGATTGCTCTTTTAGAAATGCAAACCAGTTCACTTAAACTCTAGGAAAAAACTCCAAACTTGATTCTTTACAAAATCTGTATACTGTGACTGTGGAAAATGTTTCAATCTGAAGAGCATGGTTTGGGTACCTTCCAGAAGCTTTAGTTTTAAAGCAATTTTTGCTAACTAGTGCTTCAGGGGGTACATATGCTACCTCATGCATGCCTTTGGAGGAGCACAAGAATGCTGAAGGGCCCATTGCTGGCCCTGGTGTGGGGAATCCCACTGAAAGAGCAGAATGGGCCTCTTGGATGATGACCCAGTGGCTTTCACAATAACATGGCCTAAATTGCAGCGGGCAGCAGGACTGAGCTGACTATGAGGCATGCTGTTCCTCCTTCTGGTGCCAGCAGAAGGGGAGTAAAGGTGTGTTTTGGGAGGGGAAGGTGTGGCGCTGGACTGTGGCTGAGCAAGTGTCTTAGTCCCTGCATTGGTAGCAGGGCAGTTGCCTTGCTGTGTCCATCCTCACCAGTAACTGCAGCTCCAGCAACTCCTGCTTGTCTGCTGCCTTAAAGTTGCTCTTGCTGCGTGTTCAGAGGCTCTTGGGAAGGAGTGAAACTGCAAGGATTGTATTTTCACTGGAGCTGTAAAACTTGTGATGTATTATTAGCATTAGAAGAAGCTTGGTGCTGCCAGTGTGTTTGAGATTTGGTAACAGAGTCTTAGGTATTACTGAGGAGCTATAAAACAAGTATTTCTTTTTTAAAAATGAGAACATTTTTGTTTTTTAAAAAGAAGTTTCACAAGTCTAGCAAAACTTTTAGATAAAGAAGAAAGACAAATTAATATTCACTCTTTCAGACTGTAGTTATATTTTCCACTTTGGTCATAATATCCATGGATATCTTATTATATCCAAAGAATATGGAAAAAATAGAGAGGTTTCTGGATGCAGTAACCTTTCTCCAGGTCGTTGGGAGGAAGACTTAATTGCCTAATAAATATATCATGTCTACTTACCTTGTCTTAATAATATCCTTGGATCCATGAGCTTACAGAGTCCTGCTACTGTGCCAATAGCAATGCATACAGTTCATTATTTATGTCCCTTCACAAAGAGATCAAACTGACATGAATGGGATTTATCATTGCCTGTTAATTTATTGTTTGAATTCTAGAGGGGTAACTGAAGCCCTGTAAGCTCCATGTGATGGTGCAGTGAACTATATGTTTGGTGTGGGCTTTTTGTACTTTTGGGATGGGGTTTAGTTTTTTTGGGGGGGTGGGGTTTTTTTTTATGCTTTTCTTTTAGGGGGGTTGTTTTAGTAAAAGGATTCATGGTGTGTTTTTTGGGTGACAATAGTCCTCAGCCTGCCCTTGAGCCTTCCAGCCACTCTTCAGCCTGTGTGGAAGTGGACTGTGCCCTTGACTCCCACTCCAGCAGACTGGCATTAAATGTTTGCTCTCTTGCTTGTGTACATTGCAGGGTTAGTGCCCAAACAAGTTCTCTTTTCACTGACAGATGAAATAACAATAGCTGGCATTAAGAGAAAGCTGAGAGTTTTCGCTGGGTTCCCCTGAAGGGCCTCCTTTGTACAGGGAAACCTGTACACCTTGCTAAATCTGAGGGTGCTGTTGAGATGCTCTGGCTTCTGAAGCCAGAAGTAGGTTAGCACCTGTATGAAGATTTCTGTCCACTTCTTGTGGGACCCTCCTGGTAAAGCTTTGCAAATGGTCCCTGTCCAGTGGGGCAGTCCAGGCTGATGTGGGCAATCTTGAAGGCCCAAATAAGAGCGTGAAACATCCACAGCACTGGGAAGGAGAGTAGAGGAAGGAGGTCCTGGTGGACTGTCCCATACTCGGTGTTCACATTTAAGCCTATTTAAGTCAAAGGAGGAGCAAGTTGTGGACAGCTGGGTGATCCTGAACAGATCTTTACAGGTGTTTGATGTCACATGAGTGGCCCTGGTCCGGCTGTGGGAAGTCAGCAACTCGCCTGGACTGTAGGAGTGTCCTAATTAGTCTCATGTTCACAGGCTGGTTTAACCAGTTGAAAACCAGGATTTTAAGGTCTATTTTAAAGCAGTATGTAACATAGTAGACATTATTAGCAGAAGGGTTTATTATAAATAAAGGGGAGAGGGATTTTCCTTCTAGTTTAATAATAGAAAAGAGAATTTAAAGTGGGGACATTCACCCACTGTATCTGAAGTGAGGAGGGAAAAAGCTTTGAGGATACTAAACTTTACTACTGTCATTTCTCATTTGTCTCAATTATCCTATTGGATAAAGAGAACTATCTTATTGGTGCTACTGATTGAAAAATCCTATGCAGCTAGAGAGAAAATTGATAGTTTTGTGAGAAGCTGCAGAGAAGGACAATCAGAAATGGGTAAGCAGTGTGTAAAAACAGGGAGAAGAAAAAGAATAACTTCAACTCTCTGCAATCTTAGATGCTCTAGAAAAAAAGTTTATTTTTCTAACAGATATCTTCACACCAGATGTCAGCTTTGTAGAGAATCCTCCTTTACGAATGTGAACATCTGGAAAGGGTGGGAGATTAAAAAAGAAGGGAAGCCAGCCAGCCAGCTGGGTTTTTAGTGATGTGAACAGATAGTCTTGGATGTAGTGCTTCATGTGGTAGGGAAGCAAGTCTGCTCTGTTTTTATCAAAAGTGGAGATTTTAATGGGACTTAATGCATTTTCTTAGAGGGTGTAGCTACATGCTGTCATGTCCATCTTTCAGCAACTTGGGAGGTGTCTGCAAAGTGGGGATGGAAGAATATAGGGCTCATAGGACTGGGAAGCTTTGCAGTGTTTCTCAAAGAAATCTTGCTTAAGCATTCCATGGTAGATGCTTAGGTTGATTTTCAGTTGAGTTCCTTTGTATAGATACGTGTGCGAGGGTGTATATAATGTTTAAAGTGCTGTATAAGCAGAGGTTTTCCATTACTTTGAGTGGTCTTTATTCAACAAGGCACATATACCCACATGTGCTTATAGCAAGTTAAGTCTGAGTCTGGTGGGAGGACTCACATTTTTGAATATAGGCATGTTGTATGTTCTTGTATTTGCTCGACTGTTTTTAGGAGATTTGCCAGAGGAATCTCTTCCTGTTTAATTCCAGGGTGGGTCAACTGTGTCTAAGCTGGGAGCCCTTTGAGAATTAAGCTTGCAAAATCAGGAGTAGTATTATTTTTTTTTATTTTGATGTGTACAGTAGTCTGAGAAATAAACAGCAGAAGATTTCACCCAGGTTTTGTAGTTGCCTTCAGGAAAAGTATGAAGAGGAAGTATTAATTAATACTTTTTCAATAGAGATGAAGTCACAAAAAGTAGGCAGCTTGAGCTACAATTATTCTGATTTCTTTCCTTGGGTAGGAATTAGTGGCTATCATCTTGCCATTTTTTATGTATGGTAGTAGCTTGTAGCCTTTAGTTTCTAGATTTCTTATTAGTTCAAGGTCTTTTGTTTTGTTTCCAAGGTATTTTTTGATCGTTAGTTTTTCTTTGCTAGAGGTGTACAGCTAGAGCTTCTCAGTGAAACTGATGCCAAATAGCTGTTGGAAGGTCTGTAGGGACTTGCTTCTTGGCTGCCTTTCAAGTGCAGTATGGCTGTAAAATGTTTTAGTGTCAGAATCACTATATCTATCATTGTTCTGCTTTTCTCTGTCAATAACTAGTCTCATTCAGTGACATTTTTGATCTTAAAAGGGGAAAGCAGATTCATCTGTGTGCCAACACATGAGTCTTTTCAATTTTTCTGCTCAGATAATTGTTGGGCTTCAGGTTTCAGACTTAAATTAATCCCAGTGCTGTCTTCCCAGTCTCTTCAATGTTTGTGTTGAGAGAAAGGCCAAACATATCCTGTCTTTTGGGAGCCACTAGACACCAATCATCTGGTGAGATGGAAGAAAACTGAGCTACAGACTTCAGTGTTGATTTTTGTGATGAGTGACTGGGGTAAAAAAGGAAATAATTTTGACAGAACTTTTCCCACTAGTTAGGACAACGTTTAACAACTGGAACGTGCTAGTTCCATTTTTCCCTTCTTTTCATGCTGGGAACACTTTTGCTTGTTGGCTTGTGCACCTATTTCTAATTCCTGAGGATTTTCCATTGCTTTGAATCATTTACACTGCCTCCTGTCCTGGTGAGTAACAATCGACTAGTGTGATGATCCTCAGCTTTCTTTAGTTTGCAGATTGCTGTGTTTCCAGTGGAAATACAGCAAATATAAGTGGTGCTTTTCACTTTTATCTTTCTGTGGACCATTTGGAAAGGAGTTCACAGATCACTTGGGGACCTGCAGACCCCAAGTTGAAAGGCCCTGACCTCGCCAACCCCGACATTTGACTCCTGAATGTGCAGGTACCTGCACAGCTGAAGCTCATGCTCCCCTACCAGTGTGCTGCAGACTTATCAAATTTTCCCTTCAAATAGTTCAGAATTTGTCATCTCTGACAGCTACTCCAAACCTCAGTGCTTGCTCTGCAACTTCTCCCTTTCTCCTCTTTGCTTCAAGGACACCTGTGGTGGTAACTTTTGGAGCAGCAGGGATGGCTGGCCCTTCGAGGACTGCAGGCTGGAAAGCTTGATCCAAACATTTCTCCTTGTCTTCTGTTTGAAAGCACAAGTCTTTTGGGGCAGAGAACTTGGTGGCTCTGTCAGAGTGACGTGCTGGGCACTGTAGTGCAGAGCCAGGGCTGAAGTCCATATGTGCTCTCTCAGTGCAAAACTTTAAATAATTATAGACTCATGTGAGGTTGCTTGTGAATGAGAGGTAATCTGTAAATAGGCAACCAGGCAAAGAATTCTTGCTCAAAGCCTGCCTGGATTTGCTTTACCTGTTTTCTCACCGCTTGGGCTGTAGTAATTACTTCTTGTGGCAGCCCTCAGCCTGCTTCATGAATGAGTTGCATACGTAAGTCTTTTGAAAGCTTTAGTAGAACTATGGTGAGTTTGTAATAACAGGTACTGAGATATGTGTTTGGCTTGAATCTAGAGCCATAAACATGTAATACTTCACAAATGGCTATCCTTACTTTATTTGCTCTGGTTGTTAACTAAGAAAATGAAAGCAGGGCTCATTGGGTCAGTAGGCACAAGAGGAAACATGTCATACTGTCTCAGTCTGTGGTCTTGCACGCTTAGTGTATGCCACATAAACACTAACTGTGGCTGCACAGAAGGGAACTGGAGCCTGTAATGGTTTATATGGTGTTTCTTTCAATAAACTTCAAAATAGTGATTCTTGTGTGACATTACCTATAAGTTTTATTACTGTCTATGACTTCTTGCAGGCTTTTCTTTCCTAATCTTTTACTTCTAGTGAAGCATGTTTGTCAGTATGGTCCTTTTCAGGTTTGTCAGTAGATTTTCTTTGTGTGGCAGTGCCCAGAAGTATATCTGGGGAAGCAGGGGTGTAAAGATAAGTGGTATCTTTCTTTTCCCTTCCTGAAACCATAGGTCTCAGTGCTTCTGCAAGATGACTAAAGTTTCTTTCAGTAGTGGGCTCCTTGATTTTTTCCTGCTTGTGCTTCAGCTGAACATAAATGTATCTGAGCTAGTTTTGAACTAGCCAGCTCAGGTGTGGTTTGCATTCTTCAACTCCAGCAATAATTATGTTTTTCAGCTGTGTCTAACTCCCCTTGCCACTCAGGCAGCCTGTGATGAGCTGCTGCAGTAGGTATCTTCAATCCCTAGATTAAAGTTAGCTCAGGCTTATCTAGACTACACTGCAGTGCTGGGATACTGTAACCCTCCTTTACAAACTGAGCTGTTGCAGTGAATTCCTCAGAGCTTTTTGCTTCCTGCCTTTTGAGTTTCTTTTTCTATGAACTGAGAAAGTGGCTTTTACCTTTATCCCTGACTGACCTTTTCTCAATGCTATCTCTCTGCTTAAAAGCTTGTGCCAGCATGTAAGCTCTTGTCATCTTCTCCACCAGTGGCTTTGTGCCAGGATCACACCAGCCTGATAGAGTGCCCATAACAGCTTGTCCCTTCTCAGCCTACCCACCCTGCTGCTTGTAGCATCGTCGTTCTTCTGTTGGCTCTGCTCTAGCTGCTTCTACAATATCTGCCTTTTTCGGAGACATCTTCCCTCTCCTGATGGCTCCAGAAATTTTGTTGGCTGCATTTAATGCTAGCTGGGGCTGAGCCTTCAAAGCTGCCTTCAAAGTATATCTTGAAATGGATATGGTGCTGTTTTGCTTTGGAGTCAGTGTTTCGTGAAAGGCATATTTTTGATTCTTAGAAACATGAGATGGTTAAGGCAAGGCATGATGTCAAACAGCGTGGACTTGAGAAACCAACCACTGGGATCTACTAGGGTAGATATGGAAAGTGCTTGAGTCAATCTGTACCATTATTGTCCCTAACTTGCCTTTTTTCTCTCTGCTTTTACTTCATTGAGGAAGGCACATGTCCATTTTCACGTTTGACTGCAGGACTATAGTCCCTCCCTATTCTTAGCAGGAACTGAACTTCCCTCTGTATCTGCACTGGCACAGTGGTTTGAGCTTGTGTGGGTCAGAACTAAGAAGGTCTCATAGCCTTTGCTGTCCCATTTGCTTTGGCACAGGAGGCCACAGTGGGCCATCTCAAAGGAAAGAACCTAACCTAGAATGAGGAGAGAGGAAAAGAGAGTTCAGGATAAATTACTGTGGACCTATCTTCTCTTCACTATAGCCTGCAATCAAATATACATGGGATCATAAGGTAATTTGTGTAGGAAGGGACCTCCAGAGGTCTCTGGTCTGACCTCCTGCTTACAGCCATGACATCAGGCTAGGTTGTTCCCATCATCTAACCTGTAACACCCTGTTGAAGACAGCAGCTCTGGTGGATCTCATGGATGATTTCCACAATTCCTGCATGTTTTGCTCTGGACAGGTCCTTTTGGAATTTTGGCTCCTGCATAGCAGGTTCCCCTGGTCCTCCAGCTTCCAGTTGCTCTGTGTAATGGGAGACCTGGGAGCATCCAGCGCCGTCTGGCTGTCTCTTCCACCCACACTGTTTGGACACTGGCTTTTTGAGGCAGATGGGATACCTTTTTGGATGCTCAGCTATGAACAAGATTAGGCAGTTGGTGCCTTTGGTTGCAATGTGTTTGTTCTTTAAAAAAAAAAAAAAGTATAACTCCCCCCCAAAATGTTGGCCTGCCTCAGATGTATTTCTGTGTTTTGACAGATCCTTAAGGTGACTGACAGAGCCATAATTGCCAGCAGGTTTTTATAGGAGCTTTTCTTATCATGCTGCTTGTCTTGGGAAAGACTTATTTTTCCACTAACCACTTAATCTATGGTTTAAATTTTTTTTAAACCCCCAGCAATAGCTGCTTTAGGTAATCCTGATAGACCTTTCGAAGGCCAGTAAGCCTGCCCTTTCTTTAATTTTAAATACTGAGAAATTAGGTTGTAATGACTTGCTGAATGTAAGTTATGGAAAGCAAATACACAAAGTGCTCTTTCTTCCTCTCATAATCTCATTTTCCCACTTCTTTTCTGAATTCCCTGTCTGCTGTTGACCTGCTCCTTGTGCAACCACAGTCTTTCTACTCAGCTCTTTAAATCATGTTTTTAGTCTGGGTTTAGACTCTCAAACTGTTCTTAGAGAACATTTCCTTCTTACCTCCTTCCTTTTAGCTCTTTGGCAGAAAGCACTTAATAGATGTTACAGGCCTTGAAGTTGGTCTCAGAATAGAGGGGAGGAGACACTGACCATTCACATTTTATTTTCAGTGTCTCTGCAGTCTGATGGATACCTTCTGGGCTATATAATATGTGGTTCATTGGCTTGCAGAGAATTCATCTTCTGAATAAATGATAAGAAGGAAAGAAAGAAAGAATGATGTATTTTTGCTTAGTAATATCAGGAAAAAGAAAACATACAAAGTTTGTAGGCACCTTGGCCCATCTGCTACAATTTCTAATTCAACAGATCTGTTAATCTTTTCCTGATGGAGGGTAAGACTGGTCATGTTCAGCGTGCCTGGTCAGCAGATTTGGGTATCTGCACCACGGTGGATCTGGGAAGGGACTCGCTAGAGGAAGGCAAGTAGATGGATGACCCTTGTGCTTTTATGAGCTGTTACCTAGAACCTGGTGGGTTACTGGAGTAGGTAACTACAGAGCTTCCTATCCCATCTTACATAAAAGATCCAACTTTTATTTCCATCGGTGGAAATTTTCCAGAGGTAGTAGGAGTTAGATGGTGTTTCTAGTGAAATGAAAAATAGAGATGCCTCAAGCTAAGAGGAATACAGGAGAAAAAGAATATATGAAACACAGACTTTGTGCTTTGTCTTATTCTTTCTTCTAATATCCATTTCCTTTCTTTTTACCCAAAAAGAGGTATTTTGCTGTTGAGTTATTAACAGATCAGCTTCTGAGAGTCCAGCCAGGAAATACTTTCTCAGTCTCCAGAAATGAGAGGGCTCTTTCAGAAACAATTTGCAGTTTTCAGCATGGTTGTGAAGATAACATGAATGATGACAGTTTGGTAAAACTGTTTTGTAAGTGCTGGAGCCAAACTCACCCTGGACTCAGTAAAGAGGGTAGGTCACACTTTTTACTGTTATTCCAGGATAACTATGAAGGCTGCAGGTAAATTTGAATATTCATATTATGCAGTTGCTAGCAAGGGTAAATACATTTTTTCTATTATCTTCTAGACAAACTGTAGCTTTTTTTGTAGTTTTGTAAGCAGCTGTTTTCAGTGAATTGTAGAAGGTACAGTGGAATAAAATCAAGCAATTGTCTGCTCATGTATTCCAGTTATTCTGTTTTACTTCTAAACAGTTGAGAAGTTTATGCGTGTAAGTGAAGTTTGCTGCCAACTGAGCCAGATTATATACCTTTTCTGATGGTGTAATTCAAACAAAATATGCTGCCCAGAGCATCACTAGAAATATGATAGAGTGGCATTTGCAAGCCCAGGCAAATATATACGAGATTTTCTACATTTCTAAATGTAGAATCCAGAGCTGCCTGTCTGACTAATACATTGGTAATGGCATGCCTGACTTTATTAGCTAGGAGTCTCTTCTTTTGCTTTATTAGATAGGAGTCTACTGGCTTTATTAGATCACTTTTTTTGTTTGTTTTGGGGGTTTTTCTTTGTTTGGGGGTTTTTGTTTGGTGTTTTGTTTGTTTTGTTTTGTTTCTGACTAGCTAGCAGTGTCTAGGCAAGCTACCTCACACCTTAGCACCTGACTCCTTGAAAGGAAAAGTGTTTCTTTGGAGGTTTGCAAAATTTATTCCTGTACATCATAAACAGGGAGGGGGGAAATAACATAATGTATAAAGGATTATTGTTTGTGCAGTTTGTATTTCCTTCTTTCAGTCCACTTGCCACTTACTTAAATCTCTTCTTTCCCCATTCCATGTTTGTGCTGGGTGTCAAGGTGTCTATTGTTGTTTGTGGTGGTGGCCTGGGCATCGCACACTCCTGGCACTCATGACCACTGATGACTGGACAATGCTGAGAATGCAGATGAGCAACAAACACAATTAAAATGTCTTTGTTCCTTTTAAGAACATGTTTGTTAGCTATATTTAAAGGCAAGGGTGTGAATCACCTTCATAACTACACTTGGTTTTGTTTTTTTCTTTGAAGGTCACAACTTTTCCATTGGAGCAGTTCTTGTGCATTTTTTCTGACTGACAACTGAACCAAAGGGTTTGCTCACCTTTCTTTATGCAGCAGCCAAGTACTTGGATATTTGCTGTCTAAAGGATAAAAAATATTTGAGAACCTACTAAGTTTATAACAGAAAGGTAAATAGAAAAGAAATAAATAGAAACAAAGGCAGGAACTTAAGCTTCCTCTTTGATTTTTTGAAACTTATAGTGTTTTGCCAGTTTGGTTTGACCTTAATGTATGTTTGGTTTTTTTCCGGTAAAATGATGATTTAAGAAATAGGAAATAAAACAGATAGTAGAATACCAATGTAAAAACATCCAGAGAACTAGAAAAGATGCAAGGATGTGTATTCTCGAGGTTTGGAGAATTATTTTTGCATGTAGGAGCTGTATTGTGGAAGAGTAGAGCAATGATGTTTTTCTGGCTTTTCTTCTGATGTAGGAATTTGAGTGGATAAAATTAAAGTATTAGAAGGTAGACCTGAAACAAACAAAACAGCTGTATTTTCAGAAAACATAATAAAACAATAAAAAAGAAGTGTTTTAGGATTTTTGTATTCTCCATATCTTGTATGAAATATTTCTCATAAAAACAACAAACCAGCAGAACAGCCTTTTCCCCAAAAAGCCTGAAAGTTTTTCTCTTTGAAAATAAATAGACACATTCACAGAAGAAAAATTTGGCATACACAAGAACTCCTTTGTGTGCTGCCAGATCATGCCTGGCTCCCCCTATGTCTAATTCAGAGCTATTTTTGGTAGCCACAGGTGGCTCCCAGCAGAGTTCACAGGAGGAATTGTGTGTGGAGATGCTCCCTTTTCTGTTCTGTGTAGCCCAGTGGTTGCCGAGTCTCTAGGGCCAGGGTAAGTACCTGACCTGTGGTCTCAGAGCTGTGAGAGTTTGACTTGTCTGAGAGGTAGGCAGTAGGCTCTGGAGACAGGGGCCCCTTTTTGATGAAAACCAGAGCGCGGGGTGCATTGAGCAGAAGATCCCAGCCTGGAAATGCTGGTTTGAGTTCCCCATCGTGGGTTGAAGGGGGTCAGTGCACTGGTATGCCGCCTATTATGCGATCTTCCTTCTACTTTTACAGACGCATCATTTTCTTCATCTGATAATTTGCTTCAAGGACTAGAAAAGTGAGTCTGAGGAATTTGCCCCCACTGCTGAAAGAAAAACCTGGGGACCTCCCAGGAGCTTATTATAGAGTTGTAAGGACCTACTTGAAGCCAGGGGTTCTTGGTGTCAGGGGCTGGTTACAAAAGGAGATATTTGCTACAGTATTCATTTCAAAATGGGTTGTTTTATTTAAAGATGCTGAGCTTGGAAAAAACTAAGTGCAGCACATTAATGGGTTTTGGGTCTTGATCTGTGCAAATGCCAGAAGAGGAGATTAAATGTTTCTTCATAGAGGTAGCTGTAATGGCTTTGGTGTGGTTACTCGTGCATATTTTCCATAGCGTGACTGTGAAGTACAAACATTTGGGATAATGTGTAATCTAGGAAGGTGGGGAGAATTCTTTTGTCACATCTTTTGAATAGCATGAGCAGAAAAAACATAACAGTTCATTAATACCTGAAATAAGAGGAAAAAAAATAATTTATCACTACCTGTGTGATGTGAAACTATTTGACAATTAAAAATATACTTGCTGAACTTTTGTGGAACAGAGGGTCTCACGCAGGGTCTCATTTAAGATTTCTGCTCATTTCTGGTTGTTGCTTAGGGAGTTTTTGGTTTTTGTTTTTTATTTTTCCTGCTGGAATAATTCAGCATGGCAAATCACTAGCATGAAACGGTCATACTGGGCTTTTTTTCTATTGGTATTATTTTTTGAGGTTGGGTCCGCCAATAAGAATGACTTCCCAATTTTGGCTTGCTGTATACGTCTGTATGCAACAGGTAATAGGAAAGGCAGCAGTAGCTGGGCTCTCTATAAGTAATGTATTCCCAAGAAGCAAGATGCTCACTTGAGAGAGGCCTTTCTTATACCATCTCAATGTGGTGGTTTGAGAAGCAGTTACTTGGAAATCTTTCTCTGCCCAAATCTGCTCAAGGGCTGGTTTCATGAGATGCGATGAGCTAAGGAAGAGCTCATCAATGTGATCTTAGGACTTACCTTGTGTTGACACGAGCTATAATCGGGTGTCCCTAAGAATTGCTTTGCTTTGCCAACCCTAGAGAAAACAAACAGCATGTCCTTAATGTGGCAAAAATGCTAGGAGTGGTGGAGACAGAGGAGGGGCTCACTTCCACTGCTTGGGGTGTAAGATCCAGCCCGTGTAGGGTGTTGGCAATTTGTTGGGGTAGTGAGAGGGGAAGCTGACCATGCTAGGGACTGCACCCTTAGCTGCTATGCTTGTGTGCAAGACAGATTGATGACAGCTTTAGGAACAAGGCTTGCAGCTGTTGGTGTGGCAGGCTGAGGAGAAAGAAGAAATTTTGGAATATTTAGTTCTTTGCAGTAGTTTTTCCTTGCTGTGGTGGCTTCAGCATGATTGAATATTATTCTGAAAATCACACCCTTGTTTCCTTACTTGTATCTGCTAGTGTGGCTCAGCCAGAGCACGTCCTACAGCGGCAATGCACCTTGTGAAATGCTGCATTCTAGGAGAAAGCTTTAAATCGCAGGGATGCTTTGACATAACCACTCCCTTATGCTTCAGTTTGCTGGGCAGTGCATAAAACAGATTTTTTGACAGATCATTTATTGCACTGATACCTGCAAATGCAAAGTAAGATTGTATATTAAGATGGATTTGTGATGTAACTGCATGAAAGGGAATCAGGTCTTCAAGCTTAAGAAAACTAAAACTTTCAGAAGCAAATCCTAATATCAGAGGTTAGTCCTTTGTGTGACCTGGCTGGCCCAGCCAGCTGGATTGGTGGCAAAGAGACACCAATGTGGCTGGGATTTCAGTGCTTTGACCTTTGTGTAAGCAGAATGTCGAAAAGATTCTCTGTCTAGAAGACTTAGAAATAATTTGTAAGTTTAATGTGATATCAAATATTTATATAAATAGAGTATTTATGTAAATAGAGTATTTATATAAATAGAGTATTTATTGATCAAAACCTGAACAGACTAGGCAAGGAGTGGCTTCTTGAGGACCTGGATATTACCACTTCATTTTGGATTCCCAGTCTTCTTTCCTTCCAAACTTTTCTTCCCCACTAAAAACCTCAGATGAGGTAAGATGCATTGGTGTGGAATTCTAGTGGAATTCCTTACCATTGTATAGGGTTGCTTTGATGAGTATTTTGGAGGATTTATCCCTGTGGGGCTCTGTTGGCATTATGGGTACTCACTCTCCACTTCTAAAATAGTGGTTGAATTTTGTAAAATCAGGCCTTTATCTTTGCTTTGGGTAAGCTTTTTTATTACAGAACAGCAGTCCAGCAACGTGCATCTTTACTTGCGTTGATCTACGTAAGCCTATTGGTTTTGCCCTCTCTCTCACTTTTGAGGTTGAACTTGATGGTCTTGGGGGTCTTTTCCAACCTAATTGATTCTGTGACTCTGCAGTGGCTGTTTTTGTCCAGTTTATTAGTTGCCTTGTGGAAGTGATGATATGTGTGTCTTACTGGATGACTGGTAAAGCCTAACTTACTTTGCTCTAAGCCGTTTCTTGAGTTTATGTTACAAAAGGTAACACAGAGCAGAACAGAGGTTCAGTTGTTATTATGGGTGTAATTATCTCGGTGAAGAATGCAGGACGGTTAAGTGCTTCTGTCAAGCTGGGCTGTGTTTTAGACCCATCTGACAGGTAAAGAAGGCTAAGAAATAACCATATTCTTCTTCCATGACCTTGTTTAGAGGTGATACAGGATCTTCCTCCTCCTCCTTTTTCTCTTCTGCAAAATACACGTTTTGATTAGGTGCTGAGCTTGCCACCATCTTCCCTCCGTGCAGTCCTGTGAGCAGTTTCAGCTCGACAAGGAATGCTTGATGTAATCTTCCAAAATTAGGCAGGTAGGTGTGTTGTGCTTATTAGCCTGCTAGTGGCCATTTAGCTATTTTATCTCAGTAATAATTAAAACAGTGTTACCAGGAAAGGAGGGAGAGGAGGTGGGTCAGGAAGCTGGAGCTGAATCCGAGACGGGATGTGTTTGGGCTTGTGGATGGGAAGTGTCTTGCAAAGATGGTGCGTATAAGTGTCTTCTAGCTATCAGACTACCTTTATACTGAAAAAGGAGATTTCTAGTTCCAAAACATCAATTTACACTGGTATTTGAAGAGGTTTTTTTCCACTTGGTGCAAAGTTCTGCATAACTCTCCTCATATCACCCCCATCAATGGATAGGGTATTTTGGTCAAACTGAGATAAAGCATTTTCCTCCTATAAAACTATGTATTTTCCCCTACAGGAGGTGAGAAGATGCATACAGTTTAAATGTGACTTGCAAAGCATGGCTGCTTGGTTTTGAAGTATTTTGTTTTAGGGTCTCATACAGACCATGTCTTTCCTTGTGAGTTGTGACTGACTCTTCAGGCCTCAGGGAAACAAACCGTGCTTTTGTTTCAACCTTCTTCATCTACAAAATGAAAGTAAAGTTGAAGACCTTGCACGTCCTTCTGTTGTTACAGCATTCCCTTGGAGTGAATTTGACAGGGATGTGGATGGAGAGCTCTTGAAAATGGCTGATGCTCTCTGGCTCAGTGTTTATACACCCCTGAAAGATCTATGGATAGAGGACACTAAGCCAGTTCAGAATTCCATCAAGAGATTGGGAAATCTCTTCTGAATTAGTGCATTTGAAGTGATGGAAGTTTACTTGTAGGGGTAAAATGACTACCCTTTTAAAAGTAATTGGTAGTGTCATCAAGGGAGTGGTTAAGTGTTGTAGCATCCTGAAGTGATGAGGAAGATAAACCAAAGTTGTCCTTGCAGAAGGCATGCAGAACAGTTCCCTTTGCTCTGCAGAAAAACAGCCAACCTTGCATTACCTGTGATAGGCCAGATGTGGCCTTTGGCCAGAAATTAGTGACAATTCAGAGAAGAACTAAATTTAACTTCTGAATGGGAAAATAATGGTGTAAATGAGATCTTTGAAATGTTTTTATAAATTATTTTAACAAGTGCCAAGTGAATTCTTTCTTCGGATGAAATTGTGAACGGAGTCATTTTTGGTAGAAAATGAAACCCCGTTTCTTTAGGGAGTGGGAGGGGGCTGGGACGGAGTGACAAACTCAGAAAGACACTGAACATTAGCAGGTCTCTGGTGAGGAAGGAAACTGGCTGTAGCTGTTGTCAAGGAAGGGGTGCTGCTTCTCATAACCCACAGGAAAGGGTGTGAAATGTGATAATAATTGTAGGAAATAATTGTCGTCGTCGTTCTGGCTGGACTGCGTCCTACACAGTGAACGGAAATAAACACGTATCTCTCCGAATCTCATCACTGTGCTGGTTTAACCTCATGGTGCAATAAGAAAGGAGATCATGAAGTACAAGGGATCTTGGCAGGCTTTAGTTTTCCTCTGCAGAGAGATGGGAAGGAGAGCAGAGTTCAAATGTACCCTGCAAAATGTGTAGGTTTATTCTGAAGTATTTCAGGGTGAGGCAGAAGGCAAAACACCTATATAAACTTCTGACTTGTGCCTGTGGGCTACATCTGTTCTGGTATTAATGCTATAAAATTCTTGGGGTTTTTTTCCTCTGTCTTCCCTATAGTCTTTCTACTGTGCATGAGGAAACTTTTCTCCTTGAACTCTGATGTATCTTCACATCTTATCTGTCTCAGCGCCCTTTCTTGGTCAGGTCAGTACCTTTCACCGTTTGTGTTTGGGTGCTTTGCTTTCAACTTTCCACTTATCCCCTGATCCTCATTGCCTGCTGGCACCTCCTTGGTTCAGTTCTCACTGCCCCTTTCTGGGCTGTTCCACACATTCCTGTTGGCTCTTTCTCATTAGTCTGACCCCTTGCCTGCTGTACCCCAGCCTGCTTCATAGTCTTGGCTGCCCTTCCCATATTGCTCACTTGCTCTCCCTTGTTCCTCTCTTCCCACTTAGCCTTTTGTTGCCTTTCTCATGACACTCCTCTCTGTAGCTTACTGGTGGCATGAGCCATCTCCTTACCCTCCCTCCCAAACACCTTCTTAACCCATTCACAATTTTTGCTTGTCCTATCCCAGTTGGGTGTAGTGAGTAGTTATCCATTCTCTGCCTCTTGCTCATCCCATGCGTCCAGATTACGCACACAATCTTCGGCTACAAACTTTCGAGGAAATCTAATTCAGTTTTTATGAGCTCAAACCTTTGCAGTCTATAATTACCTCTTGCTGTCATCACTGAGACCTCCTTCTTGTTGGCTTACCTGACACAGGCATGCACACACACACATGTACATATACCACATCCCTATTTCCCCCAGGTCTTTAGCCTGTGTGACCATTGGGTCACCTGCGCTGGATACTTGCTCTCGCTGCCCCTTGGCCCAACTCTTTCAGCTGCTTCAGGCTCTACCTAGTTTTCCTCCTGTCTGCTGAGCCAGGTATTGTTCCCCACATTACCCTTCCTCATCAAGCTGGCGAGGAAGGGCTCACTTATGTGTGTCTGCAACTCTTTCTGGGTTGGGTGGGCCTGACTTTTGCTATATTCAAATACCCTAGGTGTTTATCTCTATTGGATACCTTCTTACCCTTGTACGGAGATGCCTTTTCTTTAGCATGTCTAACCCCCTGGGAATGCCCAGCCTTGACAGGACTGCCCTGTTTTTGTTGTTCTCTTAGTGTTCTCCTTGTCTTGCCTTCCTGGTCTAAGATAGGCGGGCACCTTTCTAGGTAAGGGGTCTTCCACATTTCAGTCTGTCCTAGGAAGTGAACAGCATCCTAATTCAGTACTGAAATATTTTTTAACAGCTCTGGTGAACTCATCCCTACTGTGACATTGCCTGTCAGTGAGGTTAAATTCTTATGCTGACCTCTGTAAAAAAAAAAATAAATAAAATCCACTTTGGAAATTATTTGCAGGGTGTCTGCGAATTTACAGGGGGCATAAAAAGAAAGTAAGTTTTTTTGGAAACACAGCCTTTTGTCAATGTACCTGTTTTGTCTGCCTCTAGATGTACTGTGAATATTGTCACTGCTATTTCTTGGGTTAAATGACTGAACCATTAAAATAGAGGAGAAGAAGGTCCTGTCTCATGTGAGACATGAAGAAGTGTTGCTGCATTCAGTCTGGCTTGAGCATGCTTGTCTGATTTCAGAGTTATTGGAGCAATCATGGTGTATCCCTTTGTCTTCTCCCTGCTTCTCCTTGGAGGTCCTCTGGCAGGTTGTCAAGGGCAGAACTTGCAATCCAGGATTGTTTGATTCGAGATTTGAGAGCAGAAACCCAAGGAAATGTAATTTTAAATATACAAAAAATCTCTACCTATCCAGCCCATCAGCACAAGGCATCGAGGTGAAGGCTTCCCTCTCCTGTCCTTTGTCCCTTGATTCATTTTCCCCATTTCTTGCTGTATATGACTTCATATACTTCAAGAAGTGGGGCAGCAGAACAAAGCAATGTTCAAAGGAAATAAAGACCATTTATATCTGGTTTTCATTTCCTTTTTCTTCTATTTGGTTAACTGTGCAATATTTATTAATAAAGACTTGCTCATTCTCGTACTCTGAATTATTAAATCTCAGAATCTCTGATTTGGCTAAAGAGTAATTAGTGTGTGCAATATCTTCCTGTGACAGGTACTGGAGATGTAATCAGGAACCAAGGTGCTCTTAGCAAATGCTTTGTTGAAGTGTGTTTTAAAATACCATCTTACCAGGAATGGAAAAAGCCTGTCACATAAAAAACCCCCTCCTTTCCAGAAGCTGAGAGGTTTGAGAAGATGGGATCAGGTATACATAGTGTTACAGACAGTGCTCATCTGCTGGGTTTATCCTCCATTAAATTTTCAGCATAGATCCTCCTAATGTAGTGTCAGCAGAAGCACAGGCAAAGCTTAAGGGATTACACTGATTAATATGGGGATGTGAGTTTGGGGTTTTGTTTGTTGCATTAGAGCTGAAGGAGTCTTTTGGGTGCTTCACTTGGACTCGTGCCCATGTCTAAACATATGGTACAGCAGTCGATGGAATGCAGATAATAACTTCATTTTCTTTGCTATTTAGGTTCAAACTTGTGCTAACAGGTCCCCTCCCAAGTTTTGTTTCAACCCACTATGTGAACCTAGTAGGGTTCATCTCTCCTTGCCTCAGTTTCCCCATACTGCAAACAGGAATAATAATAATAATAATACGCTACTTTTCTTTTAATGTGTTTGGAGTGTACAGATGAAACACACAAAATATGAGCTTGCTATTTAATTACTAGGCCTATTGCTTGTACTCAACTTGTCTGGGGAACACACGTGACTGGGAAACCTGGACTTCCTGTATCTATCTGGGCAGCATCTGGGCAGTGCTACCAGCCTGCCCAGTAGTGCCAGGACCTACAGCATGGCAAATATAGCTGGCATTAGCCAGCTGGCCACTTCAAAGGGTGACAGTGAGAAGGGAGTGAAAACTTGCAAAGGAGAAAGCATGCTTAAAACCTGAATGAAGCAACCTTTTTCTCTTCTGACCAGGAAGCCTGAATACACAGGCAGTACTGCTTCCTAAGTGATTTCAAGCTGTATTAGTATTTCAAAAGAGAAGTGAGTCAAACCAGCTAATCCATGTAAACTCTTGTCATAGGTATGTGGTGAAATCCACATCCATCAGCTCTGAGCAGTTGCTGTGTGGAGTTGGGTCAGGGCATATTGGTGCCCCTGTTTCCCTGAGTGATATCGGAAGCAAGGTCACAGGGTGTGGGAATGCTAGTTTCTCTTTCCTTAACGAATTGGTGATGAATGACTTCTCATATCTGGGGTCCTAAGACACTCTCTGTGAATGTGGGTAGCATGTTTTTACTACTTCTTACAGGATTAAACTTAGCCCGGGGGAATCTGCTTTGGAGTAGACTTTGAAATTTGGAGGAAGGCTAAGCCAGCCCCTGGAGGGCTGATAGCAATGTGTGCACTGTTCAGATGTGTCGTGACCTTCTGAGGACAGGTTTAGATATTATAGGTATATTAGATATATGTCTATTTTAAATCTTCCCATTTTAAAGCAAATGTTTAAACCCTGCAAATAAACCAGTGGTTTAGAAAAATGTGTAGTATGGAGTGATTGTACAAAAAATTGTATTGTACCATAGGATTTCACCAACTGTACCAAGCCTATAGGCAAAGGCTTATGCTTTGGATTTAAGGAGTATATGGTGTGTCCTGGTCTCACTGTAGGAACCACATGTGGGAGGAGACAGTTTCAAGGTGCAAGACCTGTTGTCATTAGTGGTTCCTCTGTCTCCTGACTCTAAGGCTGCTTGGCCTGAAAGCAGCAGGAAATCAATCAGATCACTTTAAGGGCTGTTGGAGCTGATCTTCAAAGTCATGGGATTTTTATAATGTTTTCAAGGAAAAACCTGATTGTGGAGTCACATGTTACTCCATAAAAACTTTGGGGAGGTGACAGTGGTCCAAAAGTTTTGCACAGATATAGGTATAAGCATGCAGTTAGGTAAAATGAATATTAAATATAAATAGTTCATAGTGCCCCTGAATTTAAAAGCAAATAAATATTTGATTTCATAGTTCTTATCCAGTTTATGCCAATAGTGGTATCTTCCAATAACAAAGTTATGTCCTCTAGATAAAAGGGAGAGCACTGATTTCTCTTTTAAGCAGGTGAAATATAAATTTGTTGATGTGGTATGAAAAAAGTCTCAGTATCAGAGCATTCCAGGTGTCTGTGATCTAGTTTCAACCTAGCCATTTTCCTGTGCAGTGTGACCTACCTGACATATTATTTGCTTTTCCCCTTTACTTTTTTCATTTTCAAGTTTCATTGCTGTTTTGCTGTTCTGCTGTGTGGAGACAATGATGATGATATCTTCTTTTCTGCATGTGTAAGCTGCCTTCTTCCCTTCTCCTGCTCCTTATCACTGCTGTTGTCTCTTCCAGTGATGGCCAGAGCTTTTATGTGAAATGGAAGTTATTAAATGTAAATGGTATCTCAACAGCAATTAAAAGTGTAAGTACCTATAATGAAATTGGTTTACTTGTAAAAGAAAAAGGGACAAGTGACTCTGTATTTGATTTTGATGCCATAAGCAATTGCTTTATTATCTGAATGGCCTGAAGAACTTTGATCTAGATTGTGCATGTGCTCTGCAGATACATAGGTTTTGAGAATTATTTGTGCATCAAGTAGTTCAAGATGATCACAGTTTTTGCAGGAATGGTGTTAGAACATCTCACACTAACTTTTTCAAGCACTTAGCCTACACAATGTGATTTTTCTTTTTTCCCCAGTTATGCTTAAAATCCAAACCCAGAGCTTGTTCTCAGTCCTAGCTAATTATTTTCTTGGTGTGCAAGCTGTCTTACTAGTTCTGACTGAAGTCACTGTAGCATTAAATCACAGTGCAAAAAGCGAGAAATATTCAGGATCCAACCCATTAGTTGTACATGGGCATCCCACACTTAAAGCATCCTGCAGCATCCCACACTTAAAGCTTCCTATTCAGCAAGCCCTCAGTTTAATACATGATGTCCTCATTTGTGTTATGTAGGACACAGTTTATATGCCAAGAAGTGGAGAAACTTGCTCTTGTCTATGATTTTGACATTGAAAAGAAAATATAATTTCTGGTTCCTTTGCATACATTTCTCCCAATGAAACAAGGTGTCATAGTCTGCTGGAGTGAATGGGAAATGGAACTGAAAGTGTCAGATGCTGCACTCCCCAGCTGTTGGCAGCTCCATGCCTTGCTGTGGTCTAGACCAGATTTTTTTTTGGCAGATGCTTCCCACTGGTGTTAGCAGTGATGAAGGTGAGCATGTAAGCAAGGTTTACTTATTTCTGCTCTCATTAGTCATGTCACTTAGGTCATTACTGCTGGCCTCAGGAACCCTCCTTTCTTGGCCCTGCCAGCCACCTCCACCTCATGGGAGAGGTATGTTGGGAAGCTGTAAAATGGTAGGGTAGAGGCAGTCTAGGCATGTACTATTTTTTTCTTTTCCCCCTGCTTATTACCTTTTCCAGTATTTTCCAAAGGTCAGGAGCTGCAGAATGCTTGCTGTCAAGCTTGCACTTGCTCTGCTGCTTTTGAAATTGGAGCTAATTTTACCTTTTTCCAGACTTCCTGAATGACTGCAGGTCTTGGAAGTTTGATGTTTCAGATTACTGAATAACTTGTGATGTATTATCCTGACTTTTAGTCATGGTTCTGCAGGCTCATTTCAATGTCTGCTCTGTTTCTGAGGGACACTTATGCAGGGGGCAGTTTTGGTCCTTCTCCAGTAGGAAATGTCACACATGGCTCTTGGTGATTCTGTCGGGGGCTTGATGGAGCCGGCTTGGTATTCTGCTACAGGGAGAGTGAGTGAGGAGGTAAGAATTTGCCTTTTAGCATCTGTAATGGTTTGGAGCTGATTGAACACATCCCAGGCTCTCTGCCTTTTCAAGTCAAGAATTGGACTTGATCTCAGAGGTCTTTTCCAACCCAGTTGATTCTATGATTCTGTGACGTCCTGAGATCCTGGGAATGCTGCTGTGGCTCACACTGGGAGTCCTTCAGCATCATGGCAAACATCACAGTGAAATGCATGTAATAATGTTTGCAGCTTCTGCATGATCAGATGGACACAATGTCTTTATAACTCTGGCCAAGACCTGTGATAGCTGCTGGCTGTAAGAAGGTCTCATAACTTGCAGAAACAAAATCAAATGCAACTGTGAAAATGTCTTGTAAACCTTCCTAGGTTTCCTTAGCTTGGTTGTGCCTGGCCTACTCTGAAAGTCCAGCCCAGGAAAAAAGCACTGGGCCTTTGAGAATGTTAGAAAGAGGGCTTCACTCTTCTTTTTAAAGAGGGTTAACCCAGGAGTTTCCATTTTTGGGACTGCTCAGGACAGATCCAGAAAGGATCTTCGTAGACCATCACATGGATGACCCACCTCTGAGCAGGCTCAGCAAGCTGATGTTGCCACAGTGCCATTTTGCAGATTTTCATGTGAACCCTCCTTGGTGCCAGCTGCAGGAAGGCCATCCCTGGCAGATCACTCATGGTGAAGACAGGTTTTGTTGGTCCATAGAAATCCAGACTGGGAGACTGATGGGGTAAAAGAAGCATATGCCATGGAAATGGATCTGGAGTATACTGGAGTACAGACTTGGCACCATTTCATGAGGGTAATGCTATGACCATGGCCATTAAACACTGCTGTTTCACTGCTGCTAGATATCATAACCTACCAGGAAACAGGTGGAGAAAGTGTCTAGGAAAAACGGACCAGACTTTTGCAATAGGCAGTTTGGGTTTTGGCAGGTGGGGTGAGCAGGCCTGTTTCCATTCAGCATCTGTTTCTCTGTGAAAAATAGCAGGAAATCTTGTTTTTCAATCCCTTTGACACTTGTCTGTATATTCACTCAAATGCACAAATGCCCCAAATATTTTACAACTGAGAAAATATAAATAAAAAATAATGTTTAATTTCAATGTCGCAAAAATCCGAAGCAACATTTTTTTAAAATATTGCTCCCATCTAGAATGAACCTTGTAAAACCAGCACTATGTGTAACCCTCCATCATGTGAATTGGTAGCTAGAGAAAGCATTATCCCTTCTCCTCTACCCACTTGTCTTTGTCTCTTGCTCCTCTGTTTGGGTTTGGACATCCCTCATGTTTCCCCATAACAAATCTTTCCAGTTCCCTTAATCCACTGGAGTGGTGCAATGGAGTTGAAGGAAAGTTAGTGTCAGTCCTGTCCAGTTCCCTTTCCCTCCCCTCAGTTTGTGCCTGCTTAAACATACTTTTCATAACTGGCAGATGGGCAAGTCTATGTGCTCCTGTGGAGTCGGGAATAAGAGGAACATCAGGAAACTCCTGTGTTACACTTCTCAGGTTCTGCTCTCTACTTCTAGATCAGGACAATTTCAGAGCACTAACATTTTTGCTCTTTGATCAAGATGAAGACTAGGAGTGTGCAGCTCTGAGTCTTGTGCTGTTATAGCTATGAAAGAATGAAGTGGGCCCCTGGAGGACAGGAAGTAGAGCACTGGTCACAGGCTGCCTTGTTTCCAACACTAGAAATACCTCATTGTATTCTTTTTACCTCTACCACCCTGGAAGGGTCCCTAGCTGCAAGGCTGTGCATGTGTGAGCTGAGCAGAGTGGTGAGTGTCACACCACCTGGCTCTGTCACAAGTAGCATCAGCTTCCCTCTACCTTCTACCTGGGCCAGCTAACCCCTCTGCAACCCAGTCGCTTGGGTTTTCCTTCACAAATTGATATGAAATTCTGCAGCAATGCAGTACAAATGGCTGCACAGCTTCTTTTTCCTCAAGATCAAACCTGGACAGAAATTTACTTCTTAAGTGCTGAAAACCCGCAAATGTAATTTTTTTTCTTAAAAAAAAAAAAAAAGGAAAAAAAAGGGAGAAAAAGAAGAATTTTTAACTATGTAAAGTCTATGAAACATTCAAATTTTCAGAATACATAGTGTATAGCATAGGTGTACTTCCAATGTCAAACCTTTTTTATAGTGAGGAGGTCAGAGCTCTCCTGTAGTTACCAGCAGGGCTGTACCTTTAAGTTGCTTTGACAGTGAGCAAAGGGTTCTCTCTCTGTAGTGCCTTGATAAATGCTATATACTAAAGCAGTTTGCATACATTCAACTGCTGTTGTGAACTGAAGATTCACCCACACATGCCCCCCACTTCCCCCCCCCCTTTTTTTTAGCTGTTTGAACTGCCCTGGAGCATAGATGAAAACCACTAAAATGACAGTATGACAGAAATACTCCACAAGTGAACAATTGGGGATTTCTCCCCCCCCCCCCCCGCCTCCTTCTTGATTGACTAATCTGTAAAAACAGCTGGAATTAAATGCATCCAACTTCATGCTTGGAGAAAAGAAGTCTTTGGGTATTTCACTAAGTAATTGCAGCAGCTGAGATTCGGAGCTGGCTGTAGGGCCCCTTGCTGTCCCTGTATTCCTGCTAGTCAGTCTGGATTGACCTCAGTATTTATGGCATGGGCTGAAAGAAGAGGCTGAAGGCAGAGCCCTCGTACAGAGGCTGTGGGTGCTTGTTGAGCCTTCCACCACCATTACCTAATCTTCCTAATTTTCCTCCTCTTCCTCCTCCATCTCTGGGTGCTGTGGCTAAGCCCAGCCACCGAGGCACTTGGCAGTGTAGTGTTCTTTGTGGCTTGTAAATGAGAGGCCACTCCTCTCCAAAGAATGAGCTCAGGAACACTGACCCTATTAATTTATTTTATTTGGCATTATTACAAAAAAGACCCAACCCCAAACCCTCTGTTGTCAGGATTTTCTTTAAATAGCCAGTTTTGGAAACAGGAAATTCCTTTACCTCTGGAAACAGGAAACAGATCTGACTATTACATATTTGTTTTAAATCTTTTAATTATCCTGCTGCCCCTCACCTCTGACTTTCTTTCTGCTGCTCAGCAAAATTCTCTATTTTTGATAAGCCAGTATCTGGGGGTATTGTGCAAGACTCAGGGGTGTGCTGCTGTGGAGTAAATCAGTGCATTTTGTTTTAAAGCCAGCAGGGCTGATATTTTCTGTATCCATCGTGTTCATAATATGTATGAACACAAGGAGTTCTGTTTGCTGAAGTTTGATGACTCAGTAAAATAATTTAAAAAAAGAGGGAAGAAAACGAGAATTGGCATCCTACAACTAAATGAAGGACAAGATTTTTATTTTCTCTTAAGGCTAATAATCAAAGCCTACTGACAAGAAAGGACGTACCAGTGGAACTGGAGTAGTCTTTAGAAATTCAGGGCCAGAAGCAACTTCAAGATATCTTCCAATCCATCTGCTTGCCCCCAAGAAGGATAGATGTTTATCTTCAAAACCTCTTATGAGGGTGATTTCACAACCCATCAGCAAATCCTGTGCTATGCCTTTACTCTCTCTATAGTAAGATTATGGAAATTATGAAAAAAGATTTTTCATAATACTCTAAAAAATTATTATTTTGAACAACTGATGACCATCCTTTTTGAACAGTTATCTGGTCTCAGGACTGTGTATTCTCAGGATGTATTTGCCACCTCTGTAACCTCTTAAACATCTGAGGTTTTCCATATAGACCATGTTTCCAAATGTCTTTTGGCTCTTGTTGCTTGCTTCTTGGACTCTATCCCAAATGTACCTGCTTTTTTTTGAAAGGGTTATTTCTCAGACTGGCAAAGTCTCCATCTGAAGCCTCACAGCTGACGAGCAGAGAGAAAGAGCTGGCTCTTGAACCATGCCTGTGATACCCTGTAAGTCTGTGGTCTGGTGGTCTTTGCAGAAACTGTGTGACATTGACACTTGACCTGTTTGCAATCCTCTGTAACTTTAACTTTGGTGCTTTGTTGGTACTGCTGCCTTTCTGTTTATTCCACTTTTGTTTCTGTGGAGCCCTCCTTTCTAAGCAGAGCACGGAGCTATTAAGTGTCCTGGGAATGTGTTGGCTCTTAAATAATCACAAGCGGAGCTACTGTGCCAAGTTTTGGTTTGGAGTAACTGTTTTTTCTGCTTCCAGACCTTGATGTAGCTCCAGAAAAAGAAAGGTGTTTACAGATGCACTATGAATTAGCACCCTGGTTGTCAGCCCTTTGTAGCCAGATCCCAGCTCTGGGTGGGTGCTGCGATGCCTCTCGTGCTGTGAACGTGCTTGAGCAGGCGAGAGTCTCTGTCAATCTGTTCTCTTCATGTCTGGACTGTCTCCCTGCCATGGTGCACTGGGTTGTTCTCAAAGCCTTTTAGTAGCCTCTTGCACACTCATCTTTGCTCACCCCAGCCCTGCTGCCCTTGACACTGAATTTTTTACCTCTAGGTTGTTCCCTCCAAGGCTGTCAGGGCATCAGCGCCTCACAACCTTCTTCCCAAAGCACCGCAAGATGTGCAGAGCTGCAGTGGTGACAGAGGATCAGCAAGCTGTATTTGCTGTCCAACCTATGTGATGTTGGGCTGTAGAGATCTCTGGAGTGAGAGGGAGGAGGGCTCTCACCTGCTCCCCAGCACTGCAGCTCACCCTCGCAGTCCCAGGACACGGCATGAGCATCCAACTCACGTGCTCCCTGTTTGTAACCATACTTTATGCTTAGCTGACTTCTCCCATAAGGGTCTCAGGAACAGAGATACAGAGGTCATGGTTAACACTGTTTCAGCAGTGACGCACTGCCAATAGGCACAGCTGTTGATCTATGTATACCCCCCTGGGGAGCCAAGCAGAAAGCAGCAAACCTGGGGAAGTTGATCTTGTTCAGTAAGCAGACACCTGAACCTTTAATTCACTTCTGGTTAGTACAGAACCTTTAGTATCTTGTCAGTGCTTTAAACATCACGTCTGTGCTGGGCACATTGCATGGCACTGCTCACCCCTGCAGTTCTACCTGGTCTCTAGCATTGGTCTGGTCCAGGACACAACTGCTTTTGATGTTAACTTCATTAGCTCTCAGCAAAGGGTAGCTGCTCTTGGCAAAGGATCCTAAAACAATCGCCACATTAGCAATGAATTAAAACAAACCTGAAATAACTCTTTGTTTTAATTCCAGCGTAACGTGTCGGAGCAGTTCGAGTATGCTTTGGCATGCTGAGTGGTAATGGAGATTTTTTTCATCTGTGTTGGTTAGTTTGAAAAATTGCAACTGAAACAATAAAGATGTGTCTTCCAGATCAATTGTAGCTCACAGGGAGTCTGCACAGCTCACTGACCATTCTGATACCTCCTTGTTCAAAATTAGTGTGATGATTTTACTTTTGAAACATAACCAGTGGGAAAAAAAATAAGTGATTAGCCACTAGTTGGAGATAAGCTTCCAAGTGATGTCCCCAGAAATGTAAAGGAAAAGAAATAACTTGGTTTTTTTTTTTTTCATTCAAAAGAATATTAATTTTCTCTTTGTAATAATTTTTCTCTTTGTCAAGTTTCTGTGGAGCCTGTCATGGTGTGTGTTAGAGTTTACCTGAGGTCAATAGGAGCCTTGCTGGTGATTTCATCATAATCTCAGTGCAGCTCTGCCATGGTGACAACTCATCTTTCCAGCTCGCTTGGGGAGGAAGGTGGAAATCCTGATTCCAATGCAGAGGAGTGGAATAGCCAGCTAACTGGTCTGGCTGGGTGGTTTTGGTGTCATCTTCCTGAATTACAAAAAGGCAGCTGAATCTGTTTTACTGTGTGTCTCTGAGCCAGGGTGCTGTTTTTGTGCCCGCATTTGGGTGGCAGCTCTTGACAATATCAACTCACTGGGTGTGCAAATGTCATTTTACATAGAGGCTGAATTTCCTACCTATACAGCAGTGACTTGCCAGGGCATTTGAACACATACATGAGCTGTGCTTGGATACAGTACTTACACTGACAAGCACTTCCTGGCAGCTCTGGCCAAGGATGTGGCTTGTGGCCATAGCAGAAGAGGAGGTCTGCTGCTAGAGTAACCTCCAAGGCTGACCAGATATGCCTCCTGTTCTTCCTTCACCTGGGAGTTTTATTCAGAGCTCATGATATTTAATTATTGCTATTCCCATCAACATATATGAAGGTGTAAATCACTCTTCTAGTGTTCTCCAAGTGCTGGGCACTAAGCACAGTCTCTGAGACTGCAGTGTGTATTTTTCTAATATGATATTTGTTTTCCTGCAAATAATTTACGTGCATGAAATGATCATTATATTCCTGTTGGTATGTGAATCAGAGGACTCTTTTGGTATAAAGTATGCTAGCATTTTGGGCATGACTCATATTGAAGGAATTCAAAGAGTTAAGTATGTTCATGTGTATTTCTCAGGCAGGCATGTGAAAAATGGTAAGTAGGTTCCCTCTGCTGCCTTGAAGGAGGGTTGCCTTTTTTTTTTTTTTTTAAAACCATAGATGATCTCTACTGTCTACCTTTCCTTTAAATAAATGCATAGCTGGTAGGTTTGTTGCTGTTTTGTTGAACTATTGAAACTTTGACCTGTGGCTTCACACATGTATCTTAAGCATTTTTGTTACTTTCTATAAAATGTGAGTGGCACATCGTGTGAAACATACAGATTGCTGTGGTTTTGGTGGCCAGGGGACTGGAGCATATGCTGAGGAAGAAGAGACTTGAGGACAGGGGTTTGTTCAGCCTGGAGAGGAGATGGCTTTAGGGTAGACCTTAACTGCATCCTGCCCCTATAGCAGAGAAGTTAATGAAAAGATGGAGCCGGACTCCAGGGTACAAAAATTGCAAACTGGAATGGGATTTTCTGAGAAAATATTAAAAGAAGAAGATCTTCATGAGGAAAATTACACATTGATAAATAGCCTAGAGCAGCTCTGGGAGCTCTGTCCTCAGAGTTTTCAAGGCCAAAGTGGTCTAAGCCCTGTGCAAGATCATATTAAGTCAGGGTTGTCCCTCCTTTGAGCAGAAAGCTGCAGACTTCCCAAGGTCCCTTCCACCTGAATAGTCTTATTTAGTGACATTACCCATAAATATGGGCCTCAGAGATGAGTGACAGTGCAGTGTGGCCTGAGCTTCCATTCCCTTTGGTATTCCACTTCTAAATGGGGGTTAAAAAGGGACTCCACCGGGATTGTGCTAAATTTCGTGTCAGTGGGAAATTCTGTCACAGCAAATGTTTCCATAAGGAATTGACTGCTGCCTGCCTAATTGCATCTCCATGGGGGAACATTGGCAGGGTGAGTGGAGCGTTTATCTGTGATGCAGCAAATACAGCCCTGAAGTCATCCAAGCCTTCAGCCTCGCTGTTATCCCTTTTCCAAATTGATGTGTGAGCATTGACAGATTTCTATCTGTATGAGTTGACTCAGATCATGTTGCAAATCCAGGTTTCATTGCAGGAAACTGGAAGAAAAATAAGAGAAAAGTTTTCTGTGCCCTCTGCAGCTTGCTCACCCCAAGCATGCTGGTCCTTCAGTTGTTGGGGTGCCTCTTCCAGAAGCCAGGGGCTGAGCTATCCATGAAGGGGGATGGCAAGCTCTTGGCAAACAGGTTTCGGAACAAAGCCGGTGTCTGGTGGTCGCAGGGCGTGGGTGGCAGCCGCGGGTCGCCCAGCATCCTCGCCAGCACCGACTGGTTTTGTGGTTGCGTTTCCACCAATTCTGCAGCCGGTTCTGGGAAGTGAAGCCTGCGGAGTGCGCGGATGAGAGGGGGACCCAGCGAACGCGTTCCGCGTGTGGGTGGGTACGGACGAGATGCTTGGTTCAGAACGCCCGCGGCTGCTGTTCGGTGACATCCAGGGGCCGGGCCGGCGGGAGGGGCCGGCGGGAGCCGCTTAGGGCCCCTCCAGGCGCGGGGACGGCGCGGCCGTGCCAGCCGCCTTCCCAGGGCCCCGCGGGATCCGCTCGCTGGGTGGGTGGGGGAGGAAGGGCCCCGCAGTCGAATCCGACCTCTTTAAAGATTAAAATCCTTTCAGGAGAAGGGAAGGGGTGAGGTGATTCTGCCCCTCTACTCCGCTCCGGTGAGATCCCACCTGTAGTACTGCCTCCAGCTCTGGGGTCGACAGCACAGTAAAGCCATGGACGTGTTGGAGCGGGTCCAGAGGAGGGCCATAAAAATGATCGGAGGGCTGGAGCACCTCTCCTGTCACTACAAGCTGAGAGAGTTGGGATTGTTCAGCCCGGAGAAAGAAGGCTCTGGGGAGACCTTTGAGCAGCCTTCCAGAACCTAAAGGGGGCCTACAAGAATCACAGAACATGCTGAGTTGGAAGGGACCCACAAGGGTCATCAAGTCCATCTCTCAGCCCTGCACAGGACCATCCCAAGAGTCACAACATGTGCCTGAGAGTATTGTCCGCACACTTCTTGAACTCTATCAGGCTTGGTGCTGTGACCACTTCCCTGGGAAGCCTGTTTCAGTGCCCAACCACCCTCTGGGTGAAGAACCTTTTTCTAATATCTAACCTAAGAAAGATGGGGACAGACTTTGTGGCAGGACATGTTGTGATGGGGTAAGGGGTAATGGTTTTTAACTAAAGGAGGGTAGATTCAGACTAGATATAAGGAAGAAGTTTTTTACAGCGAGGGTGGAACAGGTTACCCAGAGAGGTAGTAGGTGTCCCGTTCCTGAGAACATTCAAGGTCAGGCTGGATGGTACTCTGAGTAACCTGATCTAGTTGAAGATGTCCCTGGTCATGGTGGGGGCTTGGACTAGGTGACCTCTAAAGGTCACTTCCAACCCAAACCAGTCTATGATTCTGTGAAAAGGGAGACAATGCATTGTGTCTCTCTCTTTTCGTGGGATCTTTGGCACCAGTCCTCTCAGCAGATCCTCAGACAAATCCCACAGGAGTTGAGCTGAGCTGAAACAGCAGCAATGGGTGCATGTCTGCCCCAGCAGTGGACCAAAGCAGATTCCTTTCCAAATTTGATCTGTGTCTCAGTCTCAATAGATCCCATGTTTTGCACTAATTTCTGCAAGCACCGGTCCATGTGCTGACACACAATGTGAGATCTCAGAAAAGCTGAAAGCATTACCTCTGCCTTTTCAGCTCTGGATTATTTTATTCTGACTCAGTTTGTCACATTCTCTGGGAAATCTGTGCCCCTTTAGGTCACTGGTACTTAATTATTACCTATTTTCTTTTTTGCCCTGTCTCCTCAGTCAGGAGGGTTTTAAGACAGAAATTACTGGTGGTCTGAAAACTTCAGCTGCATAAATTTATCATATGGATTGTGTTTGGCCATTGCAAAGTATGTTTGACAGCACTAAGCTAAGTGGCTAAATGCCGTGGTGATTTATAGTCCTCTTAGGGCACAAACATAATTATTCATTTACCTCATCAAAACAAAGAAGTTCACTGTTAATGAGGATAGTTCATCACAGCTCAGCTGCCCTGACATAGTTGGAGACTCGGGGATTGCAGATAAGCTCTGGGAAGGGTGCAGAGAGCGGAGCCTGCATGCTTGGCTTGCTCAGGCAAGGTGTCACTGGGTTCTTGCCCTCTCCTTGCAGCCTGCCCCAGTGGGGCTTGAAGTAATTTCAAGTGAAAGGGAAGGAAGCATTTTTTTTTTCCTAACATGAATACCCCTGGATAAATTTTTACAGGTTTTGGGCACTATCCTGTTAAGTATAGTGTCTGTATAATAACAAGCATTATACATTTAAAATGTACCCAAAGCTGTTTTTCAAATGTAGGGTAATCAATGTATTGAGGTACTCCTTCACATTCAGGAGCTTTACTGAATTTTGGGCAAACACTTCTGTGAAAATTATATGTATGTAATCACTTAAAAACAAACATACGTGATCAACTGATGAACAGCACATTTTATACTGTTCTTTCCTTTCTCTCCAAATGATATTAGTTTTAATTTTTTTTTTTAGTTTAGGGGCACAGTAAATCAGATGCATTATAGATGCAATATAGATGCATTATTTTTATAATCTTAAGTACAACAGTACTAGGAGTGTAGTTCCGAGCTGAAACTTGAGCTCCCAACTTTCTGCCTCTCAGTCAGACTTCATATTTTCAGTTTTAAGCTTGTAAAAACTAGGGAGTTAGAAGTTCTGACAATCAGTGCTTCAGCATGTTGCAATAACACTCAGGCTGCAATACCTATCTGCACAGCTCACCACCATCTACCTGTGTCTTTCCCTCTGCTGTTTTGTCTCTTTATATTGTTTAGGTTTTACTGTGTCTAAACAACAGGCTAGTTGCCTATACACAGTATCTTCTGCTATTTTAAAGTATAAAGTAACAAAGGTGGGGGAAAATGTTTCAGACATGAGAAAAATGGTGAAAGGGAAGAAAAGCCTACTTGATCCATGACTTTTAAGGGATAAATGAAAGCTATATTTCTATTAGCTCTGGCTCTTGAGGGTTTTGACACACCATTTCCTATCTTCTTATGATGGGAGATCTGGGAGAGAAATTGAACTGCTCATCCATCAATCCATCAGCAGTAGCCTGGTTGTTTCTTTCTCCATCCCAACTGCTTGCTCTTCAGCAGATGGATTGCCCTTCCACAATCTTCTTTGGTCATTTTCCTTTTCTAGGGGTCAGCTTCTGTTTCCACCATATCTCTTCCTTCAAAGCTGCTCTTCTGATTTTTCACAGAGCTATCTGTCCTCATCCTCCATCTTGTCCTGCTCTGCAGCTATCTTGGACGTGCAGTGCACTGTGGCTGGTTCCTGCTTGTATCCCGTGGTTGTGCATCTTGTTGCTGGGAGGGAGAATGGTCACTGGGATCCAGTGAGCAACCTGAAGGAGTCAAGCCAGCATGCAGCCTTTTACCAACATGCAGGTGAGCATGCAATGTCAAGCCAAGAGAGCAGGAACGAAGGACAGGAGTTGTGATGGAGACAGCCAGGTCATTTGCCAGGTTCCTGCAGTAGTGCTGCCTTCTTGCCCTCCCTCACCTGTGGTCCCACCCTGGGCTGTGGCACCGATGCCAGTCTGACCCTTTGGAGGCTTGTGTGGTTTTCAGCGTAGTGGGCTGAGACATAAATGCCCCTGTTGCACAAAGGGGAAGAAAGAAGACATTTTGGCAAGTTTGTCATTGATTATCTGGCATCAAGTCAGAGCAGACTTGGGCTGTGGCTCAGCCTTGATATCCCAGTGATCTTTACTTTCTAAAGTTCTAGGATAATAAACATAGCAAAATGTGCAAGAGAGAACGTGACAGTCTCCCTGCCTTTTCCATCTCTGTGTCTAGCTGTGCTTTTCTTTGGTCCTGGGAATGCTCTTCTTTGACCAAAGAGGGTATAAATTATGGGATTTACTTCTGAGTAGCCCATGGAATAGCCCGGGGCAAGTCATTCCTAGAAGATGCTTTCCTCTTTTTAAATGGATCATTAACTTCAGAGCTAAATACCGAAGCAGGGAGAGGAGAGAAACAAATAGGGGAATAGTTTCCTGAAAGGGGGAAGAAAGACCTGTTATTCAGTCATCAGGATATTCTTAGATGTGCGTGGGAACAGCCTAACAAAAGGAGAGAGCTTGAGAGAGGCAAGCCAGGTGACAGTGATTTGCATGGGACAGTCTTGAGGGAGTTTGAGCCATGTCATCCTTAGGCAGAGACACGGTAATTCTTCCTGAAGGAGGTTTCTTCCCTATATCCCATCTCAGTCCCCTTCTTCCAGTACAGGGAACTGTAGGGAGGGGAGGTGTTTACAAACTCATCAGCTTTGATTACTGCTGTGTGTGTTAGTTGTGATGTTGCTGTTACTCTGGTGCAAGGAACTCAAGGGAGACATTGTGATGCAGAGCTGATCTCAGGTGAGATCCCAAAGCGTTCATCTGCTCCAGGGTGCTCTTCCAGAATAGCAGGATTGCAAGTGGAGCAGGGGCAGCCCTTGTCAAAGTAATGAGGGAAATGTGGCTCTCGGAGACTGGACAAACGCTCTGAACAAAGAGTGTGTGGCCTGTGGCAGGGAGAACAAGCTCCTCAGGAGTCTGGTTTGAAGCTTGAGGCAGGTTAGGAGAACAGCAAAGGATTAGAGCTTGGCACCTCTCTCTGTTCCCTACTGTTGGATCATTTTTGACCCCAGTCAGATTTAATTACTTCGGATAGGGAATTAACAGCCACTCTTACTCAGTAATTAGGGGAGTGTGTGATTATATTGCTGAGGTGGGGGGAAAGTTGTGGCTGCAAAGTCCAGCTGGCAGTGCTGCTTTCATCTGTGTGCAGCATCCAACAGTACAAGGTCCTAATATCCCTGTAGGTCTTCAGTCCCTATGGTAGCAGCTGCAGGAGGTATTGCTATAGACTGCTTGCATGTGTGTTTGGCTTTTTTTTTCCCCTCAGTCATCTAAAATGAAAGAGTGATAAAGCAGATTTTAAAGCATGATATACAAGAAGGGCAGTTTGTGGAAATTGTGGAAATGCCAGCATTGCTCTGCCTGGCTGGCTAGCAAGGCTAGGGGAAGTGGGAAGGTTTGTGCTGAACTTCCGTGGCAAGAGAACATGGGCAGTTTGATGATCATCTCTCCAAACTTTCATAAAATCTTGGATTATAGTGGCAGTGTCAGGATTTAAATGCTATGTGTATTATCCTGTAGCTAAAAGGAGACAAAGTGTATTAATAGGTAGCAAGGTTTTGCACCTGCTTAATGAAATTATCCTTCCTTGCCATATTTTACTCCTGTAGATGCATCTAATAGGTGCTGATGGATCTACTGTGGCATAAGAAAATAACATTTGTGTTGCCTGTTAAATTAATTTCCCTGATAAAATGAGGCTACTGGGATGACCCATCTGACTCCATCTTTTTATAAAGAACGAAATTGAGTACTGTTGTTATGATTAGCGTATTAAAAGTATTAGGTTTGTTGTCTTAGCTGTGCTGTGTTTTCTTGTGGTCTCTCTTATGCTGATTGCTAATGACAGGCTTTGGCAGGAGCTAACCTAGACAGTCCTTCCCGTGATGGGAACCAGATGGATGGTTTTGCTCTGGCTGCCCCTCCCACTGAACACCAGGAACAGGAGGAGGGGGAGCCCTTTTGGCGGGAGGAGGTGGGGGTGGGGGGCACTAGTAGAAAAGTAAATGAATGGCAGAGGACCAGTTCTCGTCTATCCACCACTTCTTTTCCCTTGAGGCTTCCAGTTTTGCAGCTTTCAACCTCACCCTTGGCTTCAACTTCTTGGCTTTCAAGTGATTGTGCTGTATGCTACATTTTCATTACTGGTAAAATTGATGGAAAATCACATTTTATTATGTGAAAAATGCAGTGTTCTTGTCTGTCAAAGCTCCATTCAGATGGAAAAAAATCTATGCGAGGCACTCTTTTATGTTTCATGTATTTTGTGCATTGGCTGGAATGAAATAATAATGAAAGGCTGTATTTTGTCAACTTTTGCATCTGTCTGACTGGCAGTGCTGACTGATTTGTTTTTTAAAGGTATTTATTTCTTGCACTAAGCACTATTATTCTTCACCCTTTCACGATAAATGCAAATAATATGTGGAATGTGCAAATAATATGTGAAAAAGTAGATGCAAATTATTTGGTCCCTCCAGGTATGTCTGCGAAGAAACTGGAAATGTGACTGTGGTGTGGAAAAGTACTGTCTTTATACCAGCTGGAGAATGATAACAGGGCTACTTCTGTCTGTGTTTCATGTTTCTGTGGACACATCTATTTTATTTTTTTTAATTTATTTTTTTGTCTTCTTTTTTTCCCTTTCCTCTCTTGTTGTGAAACTTTAAGTAGAATCTGGGCACTCTGAATATCTGAAGTGCATGACTCAGTCCATAAACCCTTCTGCCCCTCCTGGGACCACTGCTGCTTAGGTGTGATATGCCCAAGCTGCTGAGGTTGTGCCCAGGGAGTGAGCTAAATAACCCTGGTGTCAGGGAGAATGAATGGATACCCCTCCTGAGATCCAGACTGGTATACCTTTTAGCATGAATCAGGTTTTCCCTCAGAGGAGAAACGTGGCTTCCCTCCCTGCACAGCCATGTGCCAGCTGTGTTGGTACGTGGGCGTGAGTCAGATGGAAGGGAGCCAGACTGACTTGGCATTGTGAGATGCTGCAACTCTTGGGATGTCTTCATGTCAGGAACAGGTTTTGCTCCTGCCTCGCCATCACCCCTAACCATGCTGCTGCCCAGGAGAAGATGCTTTATGCTTTGCCCCTCTGCACCACTGAGCAGTGGGCTGTGGCCCTGGGCGTCTTGGCCGTGCTCTTGAGAACTGTCCAAGTCAGTAAGCTGGGGAGGACCTTGTGGTGCAGCTGACAGACCCAGCCAACCAGCCAGGGTGTACTCCATGGCTCAGGCATACCTGTGATTCAGGATCTCACTGAAAACAGTGTTTTCTCTTATTACAACTTTTTTTTTAATGTCACAATTGTCTTCATACCTAGATCACTGTAATTGCAATTTCAAGTGAAGAGCCTGTGAAAAGAGGTGTCAGGGTGCTCCTACTCAGCATTGTTTCATTGTTGCCACTTGTAAAGTTCACTCCCAATTCCAGTTAAGATTTTAATGTGACATAAATTTTCAGTTATTCTAAATACTAAAAATGTTATGTCTTTCTTCTTGCTAGTTCCATACAGATTTTCTTTCAATGCAAAACCAAAAAAAAAACAAACCAACCAACCAACTAAAAAGTAAACTGAGCAGTAGAAGCTTACAGAGAAAGTAGTAGAAGTAAAAGCTTACAGAAAAATCTAGAAAATCCTTTTACCCAAGTCATTCTTTATCTCTGCACTTCTTGACTCCCAACTCTTGAATGTGTTAGGAGCTCCTCAGTGAGGGCCATTAGCCATTAGCAGAACCCTGGTCTGGAGATCTTCCTGGCTGGAGGAGGGTCCTCGTTGTGCTTTTGTAGTTCACTGGCCCCAAAATTCTTTGAAGGGTGCTGGGTTTGTGAGGACTTGCTGACCTGGATAGTAAATGGGCAGCAGCAGGTTGGTTTGAGTGACAAGGTCAAACAGAAGAGGATTGTAGGAGAAGTCAGGTAGGAAGGGACCTGAGGAGGTCTCTGGTTCAACTTCCTGCTCAGGGCAATGCCAGCTGTGAGATCTGACCAGATTGTTCAGGACTTGATCCAGTCAGGTCAGACTGGAAAGTCTCCAGGGATGTGGAGACCTCTTCCAGGAAACTCTTGATAATTTGATGTTTGTTACCATGTGGCACTTAGAGACGTCAGATGTAAATATGTGCCACCATTCTCTCTGTAGAAAATGTTCCTGAGGCTTTTTGTTTAGGAAGCAGGGTAAGCAATGACCCCACAAGCCTGGGACACTTCTACATGGTGCTCCCTGCCATGAAGAGGTGGGTGCAAGGGATGAGGACCTGCTTTGTCCTCTTTTGGGGGTAGGTGTGGGGCAAGCAAAGCCATCCTGCCAATCCAGGGGGCAAGAACCAGTTCAACCCCTCCTATCCTTGGTTTTTCTTGACCTTTTTTCCCACAACCACATGGAAGTGATGGAGTGGAAACTATGGTGCTCCTAGTCTGTCCTCATTTCTCCCCAGTAAGCTGTACATCTGTCCTGGCTGAAATGGCCTGCCCTGGATTGGCAACCTGGTAGCTGTCACCACAGTTAATAGCAGGGTTGAGCCTTAGTGCCTGCTATTGGCAGAATTAATTCTCGCTATGTGCATCCGATCACAGGGCTGAGACAGAGGGACATTGTAGCACTTCACTCAGGGCCTGAGATCTGCAGTATAAGCCTTCAGAGAGATGAGCACCTCCCGCAGCTTCAGCTGGGGATAGAAAGCCAAGCCTTGCCGGCAGGACGCAGCCCAGGAGGTGCCTATTGGACTGCCTGTGCATTTGTGTTTTCTAATCTGCTGCCTAAAGCATTATCTTGCTTGCTTAGACAAGTCATTCACCACATCAGGAACGTGTGGGAAAATAACTCAGTCAGTATAACCAGAGGAAAATAAATGGTTGTGTGGTTGGCCATTTGGGAGCTGAGCTAGCTTGGGAATTTTTTTTTCTTTTAGCAACACCCTGAAAAAAATGTAGTGTGAATGGGTGTGAAATATAAAGAGAGTTTGCTTCCTTCTTGCATAGGCATGTATCCAGAAAAAGAGAACAGTAAATATACAGACATCTGCTAAATGCTTTGTTAGGGCTTTAGAGGATCCAAAGATTTAGTGTGTTTGACTGGTAGAACATCGGATCTTCCCCACTCAAATGAGTTTTGAATACAAGGGAAGTCTCTGACACGGAAGAGAGGAGAAGCCACAGGAATCACCTGGGGTGTTTCAGTGTTCTGCTCAGTCACCCAGACTCTACTTCTCCTCTTGATTCTCCATTTATGTTTGAAGAGAGGATCCCACACATAATGTAAGTACAGAGGGGGAAACCTGTGTTAGGAGCAGCAATACGAGACTGCAGTGGGTCAGGTCCCAAAAGGGACTGATGTTTGTTACTGGGATGGGAAAATAAAAAATGTGTTCAGGCTAAGGCAATTCTAAAAAATGTGAAGTTACTTTGCTTCTGCGAGATGTAAAGTGGATTTCAGAGCTACTATTTGCTGTTGCTATTTAGGAGATGCCAGCAAAAAAGAACAGGATAATGTCTTCTGCTGCAATAGAAATGCCAGTGTAAATAATTTATTTGCTAATTAGTAGTCAGTGCTCTAATGACAGAGATATTTAACAAGTTATTTGTATCATATCAAACTGTATTCTAGAGGTGACTTTTCCCCTCTGTTGGGTGTTAAAGCAGTTGTGTGGATTAATCACACTATAATGCAACCAAACAGCTCTTGTTCCTGCTTGACTCAGGGAGCGCAGGCTTTTTGGCTTGATACACACATGAGAAAAATCACATCCAAGTTTTACAAGTATATTTTGGAAATAAAAGCTGAAATTTAATTTCAAAAACCAAACAAAACACCTTGTTTTTCCCAGTAAATGAGGTCATGCAGCCTGATTGCCTGACCCATCTGTTGCTGTTCATAAGTATGCTATTTTTTTAAAGGCCAATACTAAATGGTATTTTGTAGTTATCTCCTTTTGTATGCCTCTTGGCTTGTCAAGCACTGTCATTATATCAACCGCTGTTCTTAAAACAGGATCTTGGTTAAAATAGTATATACCTGCCATCTGGTTGAAAAATGTAAGCTTCCTACACAACTAAGTGGAGTTGTACTGCAGTATTAGGAATAGCTCATGTTCTCTTGAAAATAGCAGCTCATGGCAGATTGCAGAATTCAGCCAGTTATCAGTTGTCATTAAGCTATTTGATATCTGACACACATGGAAAGCATGCTATTTATAAGTATTTAATTATGTTATAGAAGTATTCCTTTTTTTTTTTTCTTTTTCTCCCTTTACTCATTTAAATATGTTGGCTTGACTGGATTGGAAAGCAAAGTCTCCCTTAATATTTACAGAATAGATGTACTGCAGACTGTTAGTAACATTTCTGTCATCAAAAAGTGGTCTGAGGGGGATAGAGAAATATATTTGGTGTTCCTGTGCTATAGAACTGTAGATGTCTAAAGAGAAATGTCAGCTACAAAGAGCCCAAAAAACAGAAGTAAGTGGAACCAACTGGTAGAAGATTGTACAACTAGAAATTGTAATGGAAAAGATGCGTTTTACTTCAATATGTATTTGCGTTTCTGCTCATAGGAGAAAAGAACTCAAGTCTTAGGATCAACTAAAGCAGAAACTATAGAGGAGTAATTATTTGCTAAACCTTGGCAAGACACCAAAGGCTCTCAGAACTATAGGTTAGTCACTAACATGAAAGCTTAATGCTAACCACTAAGCAAGGATTCATGTACAACGCAGGGCAGAGGATGCTGCTGGAGAAGGCAGTGAAGCATGGTGATGCTATGACCTGTTCCCTTGTCATACATTTTGAGGTAACTGATGATTACAGAAAACAAAGCAGAAACAGTCTGCTTAAAAAGACAGATTAAGTATTTCTTCTGTGAGTGGAAATGTGAACAGGAAGACCCATCAAAATAGGATGGGGTGCTTTAAGGCTATTTTACTCAGAGGTGGTGTGAGGAGGTAGTATTTTCATGTGGCCTGGAGGTTAAACCCTGATTAATTTGCTTCAATGACATTGAAATTTTGTGAGCACATCCTGCAAGGTTTTGCCAAAAAAATATTACCTATAAATAAAATATAATAAAAAAAAATTCATATACATAATGATCTGTAAATAATATCTGATTATTCTCAAAAGATTTTGATTACATTAAACCAGAAATGTTTTGAGTACTGTGAGGAGTTTGTTGACCCCACTGGCAAACCTCCGATCTCTTCTCCTGTTGACTGGAAAATTAGGGTCTTTGCTGTTTTGACTTCAGCACAATCTTAATCAAGTTTGAATCTGTTGGGTTTGGATCTGAATCCTCTTCCTTTTCAAATGACATCTGAGATTCTGGGTGTGAAAGGTCTCTAGTAATTTTCCTTTTAAAAGTTACTTTACCCATAACCATCCATGCATAATGAAAAAGTGTTCAGCTTCATAATTACAAGTTTTAGGTTTTTACAGTCAACAGAGGTATGTTCTAACAGAAAATTGGGTAGCAAAAGTGTAGGTCAGAGATTGTGGTTTGTTTTTTATTTATTGACTTTTCCTCAACAGAGTATTTGGAAATTTTATTGTGGAGACTAATCACATGTCCCATGGCTTTTGGAGACCTTCTTAGGCCATCAAAGCAGCTTCAGCAGTCTCAGCATTTTGGCAACATTGCAGCTACCTTGACCATAAAAAGACTTGAAACTGGTGCAGAGAGCAATTCCTGCAGTGGGAGGTTTGCAGGAATGAGCAATGCCCAGAAGCAATTGCGGCTATCCAGTGCTCCTTTCCAGGTGTGCGCACACATGCCAGCTCCATGCACTTTTCTGCTAACCAAGCTGATGTTCCCAGTGAAAATCCATGGTCTGCAGGTGCTGGGGAGAAGTCTTTTGCTGGCACACAGGGAAGACTGGTAGAGGAGGTGGGACAGAGACCCTACAAAGTAAAAAATGCAAATGTTTGACAGTTCAGGGCAGTTTGGCGGAAAGTCTCTCTTCCTCTCCACTTACCAGACTGCATACAGTTATTTGCAATTCCAAGCTGATTATTCTCTAATTTAGTAGCGAACTACTCATCTGCCCTGGTGTGCTCCTCCTCCTCTCCCAGCTGCCAGCTCTCCCTGCTTGCTCACTTGCTCACTGGCCAACAGGAGCAAAATTACTGCCTGGTTTAGCCCCCTTTGGCTAGGCCTTCACAGGCCAATTCAGCTTCCCCACCCTGGCAGAAGGTTAGTGAAAACGCTTTTATCTACCTCTCTTTCTCTGGTTTGTGATTTTTTTCATGTCTTTATCTGCACAGCAGAAGGCCAATAAAAAAACCCAATCAAATAATCTAAGTGTGTATTGTGGGGGGTGGTTAACAGAGAAAACTGGGAGGGAGAACAAGCACTCACAGATCAAAACTATCTGTGTAGGTAATTTTATTTAAGGATAGAACATGGTATGGTGTTTTATTTCTTACATTTGAGGGAAAATGTGTTAAAAACACTGATTATAGTTGAAGAAAGTATTTTTAAGTGTATCAAAACTTGTAGAGATGATCAGGAGTGATCTGTGGTAATTAGGTATCAGGGCAAGAAACTGTTTCTCAAAGGAGCTTAATGGTTTTGCAGCTGCATAACAAAGTTTTCCTTTATATTGGAAAAGTATTGGATATAGTAGCGTGTTACTCCTAGGATTTTTATAAGGAGGTTAGGAAACAATATAACAAAAAAGTTGTTTTCTCACATGGGTTCTGAGAGTCTTGCGTGTCCAAATGAATTCATTGTGTCAGGTGTAAATGTGAGAACTTACTCTCAGTAGTCCTGAAGTACTAAACTTTTCCCAGCACAAACTTGTCTTGGAAATGAGCTTTCTGGGACATTGTTCTGGTGCTGTTCTCAGGTTAATTGTTCTGGGTCAAGTTTTCTTGTGAAAGCTTAAGTCATTTTCTCAGCTTCTCAAATTCTGACCTCTTTATGTCAGTGGGGAATCTGGTAACACCCATATTTAGGCCACCAAATGCACTGCATTATGAACATTTGGGGTTTTTCCTTTTTTAGGGGAAGCAGGAGGTGGGAGAGAGGAACTCTGAAACTGGGTTTGTTTGCAGTAGCATATAACTTGCCTTTGGCTTAAGGGAGCGTCTTTTCTTTGACTTGAGAAGTTCTGCTTTTATCAAGAGAGAGCTAGAAAATGAAAATTTTCTTGCCATGGCCTACATTCCATGAGAAATTTTAGTTGTGCCAGAAAATATGTACTCTGTCCAACCACACAGCCTTTAAAGTAGCAGCAAATAGAAAGGCTCTGGGATTGCCTAAGAAATTGCGAGATGAAGGAGAGCTTCCCAGCACCCAGCGTATACCCCGAGTACCTTGCTGAAGGGCACCAGGTGATAAAGGAGTCTTTTCCAGCTGGGAGCTGCCCAGAAGCACCCTCCAGGCCCTGCCTTCAGTGCTGGGGATGCAGCTATGCCTTGTTCCTACTTTCTTGCAGAGTAACCACAACCTTTCCCTATCATCTCATGATAGAGAGAGTTGCTCAAGATGAGAACCCATGTGCTGAAGTTCAGGATCGAGTTCCATGGGCAATGTCCAATGTAACCTGTCTAATCTGAAGATTTTGGTTTTGTATAGTTTAAGTTTTTGATGAGTGTCATGTAGTAGTTGCTGGTGCCAACTGGTGTTCTGAGTATATTGCATAGAAAATTAGAGTTTTGGCTTAAGATGGGGAAAAGAAGAAAGAATAACTTTTAAAGTCTGTAAACTTGGCATAAAGTACTCTTGGTGGGAACAGTGGTAGAAGCAACATGAGGCCCATCAGGGCAGTATGTTTTGGGATAATGGCTTTCCATGATGTAAGAAAGCAGATATTTAGGGTTGTGTGCATATACTGTGGAGTGTGCATATGCATGTAATTAGCAGTCTTTCTATTTTCCCTAAGATACTTTGGGAATTTATGTGCTAAAACCTGAAGTTAAAAGCTCTGAAGGCAACTGCTTTCAACTTAAGAAATAGCAGATATATAATTTCTGGTACAATGTAAAGTTTTGATGCTGTCCTGCCTGTGGGTTATGATGGACAAAACCTCTTTTGTGGTATATGTATGAACCTTGCTGTCTCTCTAGCAGAACATATATGACAGTTTTCTGACTCTGTGGTCACAGAAACCCTTTAGGGAAGGATGTGTTACTGTTACCATTTTACAGCTGAGAGCATGAGATAATATATAACCACATACTATGTTTTTCCTCAGGACTTCTGCTTCATACTAGCAACACAATAGGTATATAAGGGAAAATACAGTGAGGGCCACTTGAATTTGGGCCGTTGTACTAAGAAGGGTGTCCTATGGCAATGCCCTTGTGGCATTACTGCAGTACCTAAGGGGTTCATACATCTTCTCACCAACTGAATATTTTCGTAAGATACAGGGAGAACTGGAAACTAACATGCTTTACCTGAAATTATGCAAAGATCCTTATTAAATGCTTTCTTTTTGCTGTAGGGGAGACTCACTTCATGACTGCAGTTATTACGTGCAAAACTAATGGTTGTGAACTACTCATTAGGTCCTCCTGAAGTGGATGGTTCTGGTGTGTGGGGTTCCTCTGGGCTCAGGAGGCAATGGGCCCATGTCTTTGTGATCCTGTACTGTTCTGTGTGAAAGGGAGGTATTTCTGCTTCACATAATATAAAGAATTAACAAGGGTCTTTAAAAGAGCAATGTCCTTTGGACTTTTTAATAATGAAGATATAATAATTAAAATGTTTCCTTGACTACAGGAAAGATGCAGGCATTTGTGTGTACAAGTGGTGCATTACATTACCTTCTCAGGTAGCAAGCAGAAGCCCATGCAGCGCTGTACTTGAGGACTGTTTTGAGTTGCCCTTGGATCAAGGTCTTGTCTAGATTAAAGGCTCAAGCTGAGTTATGTGAGGTGCTGCAACTGCATGCATATTCTTTGCTCATGACAAATATAAGGTTATTTGAATTATTTGGCAACTCAGGTAAGAGCCCTGGGACTAAGAGTGCAGTGATAATGTTCAGCTGGTTCCTGGTAGCTTCATTATGAATTGATTATTGAGAAAAAAACCGGAGTGTTCTCCATATTCTGCTGGGTTGATTTTATCACACTGATCACTCCCCGGTAAAGCCTTACTTAGCAATGAAATGCAGGTTAGCTTGTTTTAAACAGGAACAGACTGAGTTCGAGCAGCCAACATAGATCTAAAGCAGACCTGCCAAATGCTTGAGGGTTGCCTGATGTGTGATGCTTCTCAGCCCTGATTTAAATAGATATTTGGCATCACTGTTGCTCTATTCCCATCATCCAGCAGAGATGCCTGCATTTAGTAGGGCTGCAGGATGAGCCAGATGGAGTGGCTCGTGACCATGGAGCAGAGTCCAAGCATCTCATTTCATTTTGAATTGTCTGGGGGACTTGTAGGAGGAGAGAGAGATGGCAGAGATCTTTCCCTTTCTCCGCAGTAGTGCCTACCATGCTTCTCTTGTTTCAGATAGACCCTACTAGAGCCCCCCAGATTTCTAGGAAAAAACATTCAGAAAACATAAGTCTGGGGCATCTGGCACATTGCCAGCTTAGCTTATGGGCAGAAATGAAAGAAATGGGAAGGACGGCTCCCTCACTTTCCTCCAGGGGGAAGGAAGCTGGACAAAGCAAGCCAGCTGGCTGTACTTCCCTTTCCTTGTCACTTTATTTAAAGGAAAAATGAAGGAGAAACCTGAAACTTGGCCAGTTATGTAGATTCCTAGGGCAGAACCAGCACAGCAAGGATATTAGCTATCTGTACTCAGTCTGTGTAAGACAGAAAAAAGGACGTATGAATGTGTTCTTCCTTCTTCTCTGGAATATCTCCCTTCATTCCAGACTAGAACAGGGATTATCAGTTTGGAAGAACTTTTTTTTTAGAAAGAACTTTACTACCATGACGTCTTCATGCCACTTTTGGTTCAAGTACGGTGTAGAGACATTGAATGTTTCATGGTTCACATAAAAAAGATGCCTTATGTTTTTGTGTCTGTGCAGGCATGTGACATGCCTGTTTCATGCAATGTGAATGCATGCACCTGACATTTTTTTATGACCTAACTTCCTTGAACAGGTTTTAATCTTGATCAACTTTGTTCACATTGATTTTAAGCAGAATGCTTATAAACTAGTTAAAATGCACAAACTTTGCTTCTGGAAAATATTCTGAGTTCATGAAATGGATCAGAATTAACAGTCTGCTGCAAAAGAATTTCGGTTAATCTTCTTAGAGGCAGGAGATAAGATTTCACAATCAGATTAAATATTTGAATTGCACATTAGGAGACCTCCTTGGTTCTGTCTGACAATCAATTAATCCTCTTCAGGGTCGTGGTTCCTCCAGTCTGCATTAACTTCTTTCATGTTGTATGTGAACGACCTTTTATAGACTGTTAATGCACATTTATTTGGAAGTTGAAAATTACATCAGGGGTTTGACCTTCCTTCATGTTTGTTTGTCTTGGTTTTGTTTCTTTTAGCTAAAAGTAGGGAGAGGTGGGCAGTTCCTGCTCCCTAGAGTAGAGCAGGTCTCACTGAGCTGTTCAGCCATCATGAGCATCTCATGATTGAATCTCATGCTGAGGGTGCTGTACGCTCCCCCCCCCCAGCCACCCAGCATCTCGATTCGCTCAGCATGAATTTCCCACTATGTAGATGTGGGAGGTGAGGTGACAGCTTGCTTGCAGGCAGAACACAGGATACTAGATGGGAAGAGAGAGCGTAAAAAACATCTGCTCTAAGCTGGTACTGAAGATATTTGCATAATTTATTAGTATTTTTAGAAAACAAGTGTAATTAAGAAAAATAAATATTTGTCATACATACAACACACTGTGTTGTTTAGTATCAGATGATGTCATTGTTCAGTGGTGCTTTGCCTATTACCTCTGTGTGCAGTAGAGGGCACTAAGTGGTGCTTAGCGTTTAAAGTACAGGAAAATTCTGCTTTTTTTTTTTTTCTTCATTACCCAGATTGCTGCTTTAAGAGTACTTCTTGTGTGTCTCAGTTACTGAGTACCACTTTTCTTGTGCACCTTTGTCACATTCCTTCCATTGTGTCTTCATGGAATCTAGAGAGATGGCCCATCCAAGGGCAGTCTGTCAGCAGTTTTATGTTTAGAAAAAAAAATCAAATGTTGTATTCATTTTCTGAGTCAATCTGCAGTCATCGCTGTCACTATGATTCCTCATAAGTTCGCAGGCATAATCATGGTGAAACTGGGGAACACCCAGAGAGATCTCTCATCCTGCCACAATGATGCAGGTGAACTACTAGAAAACCAGGATTAGAGTTTGAAGAATTTGCCAACCTGAAGAAACCACTGAAAGACTGGAGACTGAAGTGTTTTGATGATTTCTATAGCAAGGATACTTTGCACAATGACATAACCACTTTTCTCAGTATCAAAATAATCTAAAACAACTTTTCTGGAAGATGTCTGATATAAAAAATGTGTGTGATGGTTCATTACAAGTTCCATAACCCTACACTAAAATGTAATTTATATCTCTACCATCTCTTGAGTACATTCAACTTGCCTGGTTAAAAAATAAATTAAAATAAGGCAAGAGTTGATTGCATTTAAATACAAAATGTCAGGGATGAAAACATTCTTGATGGTAAGAGATGAGGAGTTGTTCTTCAGTTAAAATTATGTAATTGTTTCTTCAGTAAAATTATTTGGGGGGAAATAAAACTGAAGGGATATGTATTCAAAAGGAAAAGGAGGTGATTCTTCATGCCAAAAGGAGTAGCCTGCAGGACTTCTATGCAGATGATGCTGTGGGTGCAAAAAGTTTCTGAAGGCTGATGGGAGAGCCTGGGCAACCCTCTGGCAGAGAGGTCTCACAAAGACTCGATAGAAGAATCGGTGCAGGCATGGCATCCCTTGGAGCTGAAAATGCAGGGAGACACAGAGATTATTAGGAGGAGATATGAGCACCACCTTATTCTTCCCTGCTGCACACTACTGGCCTCTTTAGGAGGTTAAATATTGGACTAGATCTGTATTTGGGATTGCTAGGGCCTTTCTTCCATTTTAATGGTCTTCTAATTCAAAATTAAAAAAAAAAGCTGTTGAAAGCAGTTCTTGTGCAAATGAATCTCAAATGTGAAGCAGTTTCAGGTGTATGACAGACTACATTCATTGCTGGCTATCAGACTATAAATCATAGTTATAAGCCCATGCCTGTGGAAGATTTCTGCTGTATTTATTCAGATGGCTTTCAGGTCTCACTTAAGAATTTGTTTCTCAAAATGTTTTCAAATACTACGTTCTTGTATTTTTTTTTTAATAGCTTGCTAAAATGGTCTGAACAGAATAGTTGCACTATTAATATTTCATCCCTGATCTCCATAGTCTGTTGGTTCTGCTAATAGATATCAGTTTGTTAGATTAGTAGGGTGAATAGTTGCTTTCTTTAATGTCTCATCCTGAGAGTCACAATATTTGAGCTGGTTACAAATACTATCTGCTATTCAAATGACCAAAAAATAAAATTCTGGACTAAATGAATGTGCATTCATTGCAGGAATCATGTGGCCAAAGTAGTAAGTCCAGTCTTATCTTCTAGCAGAAAGGCAGCCAGTCCTGGCAGGGAATTACAGCTGCATGTCCTGCACTCGCTGCATCTCTGTCTAGCTGAGTATCACCAGTATCAAAGGCATGGCTTGACATCTTTGAAGGGAGTCTTTTTCTTGGTCACAGTGTAATCTTCCTAACCCTGCACCAGTGGGTTTTACTGAGTGAAGAGAAGCCTATCTTATCGCAGCTGTGGCTCATGCAGGGGTTTGCACAAGAATATGAGGTGAACCAGCCTGTTGGTGGGATGTTCCCCTGCCCAAGCAGGGCTCATCTTCCTGTGTCTGCCAGGATGTGCTGGGCACAGAGCAGGGTGTGGAAATGCCAGGGGCTACCAAAATGCTCTGGATGCCTGGATCAAGCAGGCACTAGCTTCTGATGGGTGGTGTGTGCCATATTTTTGCCATTCTCTGGAGGAACAACTTTTCCCTTGGCTGGGTTTTTCTGTGGCTGGCTGGCCTGCCTGGGCTTGGGAGGGTGCTCAGAAGTACATACTCAGTGTTTGATCTGCATTGCTTTAATCATCCCAAACAAGCCAGTCCTGTCCACATGCAAATACTCAATGTCAAACTTTGTCATAATTTTGTGTTTCATTTAACAGTTTTGTATTTTTCCTAGTTTGGCAACTCCCGTGTCTTATGAGAATCAGAAAAAACCCTTTTGCTTGGAGTTGGCCCTTTTGTTTATTTGAGTATACAGTTTCAGATAAGCATCAGAATCTCAAATCCTTCTGCTTTCCCCTTCTTTCTAGCCCTGAGCGGAAAGTGCTCATTGTGGGATGGTCTAGAGGCACACAGGCATGCTCACTGGGAATGGGGCTGAGGTGGGGCAGAACCAGTTTTCAGATGTAAGCTGATTGCACCTTGAGCCTGGGGCTGGTGGGGCTTCCTCTGACCCAAAAACCCCTCTGAGGTGAGGGGTTTTTGTATGGTAATAAGACCTGTGAGCAGTCTTCATTCTTCCTCCTGCCTTAAATCACTGCTGCTTTGAAAGTACGTTCCTTTTTTTCCTATGCCATTCTTCCCTGTGTGAAATGAAAGTTTTATCATAAAGTTGGGCAAAAAAATTAAATGCTTTTAATTAATTTGTTTTCAAGGGGCATTGTACAGATAGTTTAACATTAAAGATAAAGATTGGGATCATTTATATCTGTGTGTTTCAAAAGCTACCTTGTCCTTCTATCTATGCTTGTCAGTTTAGGGAAAGCTGACAGATAGCCCACAGATAATATATGCATGAGGAACAGCTTTCTGATCTCTTGTTAAGATGCAGACTTGGCACTAGAAGATGTGAGGACTGTTTCTAACTCTGTTCCCTGCATGGTGCTGGATGAGTTCCCTGGGATGCTCTGGAGACCGAGCAGCACACTGGGGTGTTCCCCTTTAGGACTCTCAGTTGGAGCCTTCTGGGAACTGATTTTCTCCTTGTTTTTCACTTGGGATACTGAAGCCTGGTGAGAGCCAAGTGGCCGCATTGTAGTTGTGGGACTTTGGACTTCTGTGAAAAATAAATTTAAAAACATCATCCTTTTCACTGTGAAAGATGATGTAAATCACTGAACAGCTTTTAAAAACAGAGTGCTATGTTGTGTGCCTCTGTCTGACTAGCTGTCATATCTCCCAGAGCACAGGAAGGCTATTTCAGTTACTTGCATTCATTCCAAGCTACAGAAATGCTATAAGTAATATGTATCTATTCTATAATTAATAGACCACACGGTTGTATGTGTAATAAACCACACTGACATGACAACCCAAGTACTTGGAAATTATTTTTTTCCTTTTAATTTTAAAATGCAGATATGAATAGGAAAAAGATGGTTAGTAATTTCACATATTTAAAAATAATTTTTTTTTTCCTGATCCAGATTGAAGTTTTATTGTATTTGCATTAATGTATGAAACTTAGTGTTCTTTTTTGTAGTAGAATGAATAAAGATACCACTGGGAAAAAAAAAAAGTTGTTTTTTTCTGTAGATTTTACACTTTACAGATGTAAGTATTGCATGAATTTATGTCTGTTAATTTTTATTGAAATAAGGGTTTCATGCTCCCAGAGTTTCTTTTTTATTTATTTTTTTTTAAGAAACAGTGCAAGCAAATTCAGTTAGAAAACTAAGAGCAGTGTTCTGGGAGATGAAAAGTATGTTTTCACTTCGGTTTTTTTTCACGATGTACAGAAATGTAAAATGTAGGATTGTATTAGTGCACTTAGACCATCTCAGACTGTTACATGCTGTACACGCTGGAGAAAGGGAGTCAAATGCCACAGTTAAGCAGATGGTGTTCATGAATCTGTCTGTGTAACACTTCCTACACCACGGAGTGGGTGGAAAGATGGGAGTAGACTTCTCTACACTGTCACAAAGGCTCAGATGCTGCACCAGATACAGCACCAGGCTGTCTTGCACCACATGTTGGTGGGTCAGATGGGAGCATCCTGCTTGGAGCCCAGCTTTCCTACACTGTACCCGCTTCCCTCCGTCAGGCTTCAGTCTCTGGACTGTAGGATCTGCTGTTCCCACACTCAAGTCTTGGACTGCAGGGGTACTTGTTGCAGGAGAAGTTGTTTGGAGTTCAGTAGTTTATTCAGAGACACTCCTGTCCATCTCTGTGGTAATATACCTATGGATGTGGAAATGTGAAGAGGATGTGATCCTTAACAAACTGATCAGTGCAACCATCTGTTATGATCAGGTTCTTTAAAATTATTAGAGAGATGCCTCTGCCTGAAGTAAGGTGCAAACAAGATTATATGCCAAAGTCAATAGAACGTATTGTTATTTAACAGTAAATGTGAGGTAGAGAGATAGAAGGAAATAGGAAACAGAAAAAAGGAGGTGTGAGGAGAGAAAGAGAGTGGCAGAGAGACAGATTAAGTAAAAAAAAATCATTGCTCCTTGAGTTCTGGTGGCATCCCGTTGGCCCTCTTTTTCTGAACTTCTCAATGGTGAGAGTCCTACTCTTGTCAAAGTGATAGTTGCAGTCTGGATCCATTGAAGGAAGCCCAGGGTGATGAGGAAAGAAGCCCATGCGTTGAGTGAAGTCTGCGGTGGTAAGAGAAGTCCTGTGAGTTGAGAGAAGTCTGTCTGGCTTTTTGTAGTCTTAGGCTAGGTGTGAACACCCCCAGTACCTCCCCTGGGCTGGGGAGTTTTACAATGGAGGATGTAATAGTGGATCATGGGACATTTCATCCCTAACGAAATGTTGTGCCTGTTATGTCAGCACAGTTGAGTCCATTATGGCCCATCAGCAAAGATGAGTATTTTGAGGCTATGTGTGAGTTGTCTGGGTGCTTCCCGGAGGGGAGTTATCACAACTGAGTCATTTGTGTAAGGACAAAGAATTACTACCTCACCTTGAAGGATTTACCTTTCTCCTTATCTTATTCAACACCCCGCTTGTAGCCTGAGGTGGTGGGTGTGCACAGCCTCAGCACCTGGGCGGTTACTTTGCACATTGTCAGCTTGCACCCTGATTGTCTGAGCCCTTAACATTCCAGTCACTCAGACTTGTGGATACATTCTTCTCCTGGGATAATAGTACCACCTTTATCTTATCTCAAGTTCCCATCACAGTCCAAATTAGTAGGCATATTCAGGAAGGGGTGGGCTTTCATGAGCAGTTGCTTCTTGGTACAGTTAGCTACAGTGGACAGAGGTCTTTCAGTGATCTTAACAATGTTTAAGCCATAAACCATTTCAAACTCTCATACTATCCTGTGCCAATCTTTTCAGCACATACTGATCTGTGAGGGCACCTATAAACACATCCTGTACCTGTAAAGACATCTTGCATCACATTTACATCCTGGCAATTCAAAGAATCTCCTGAGAAACGTCTTACTCTACTTCCAGGACTCTTGCAAGTATGTAAAGTTACACCGACTACTTTTAATCCTTTACTCACTTTAGTTGCAGTACAAGAACCTTTTGCTGGTGGGAAAATAATGCAAAAGTTCTTTGCTTGGAAAATGTGCAATAGGAGGTGGTTACCAGTAGCCTTTACAATTGTAAGACTGGTGGTTAACCATAGCTGAGGGCAGTAGCATTACTGTAAGTGCAGCTAGAAAATACTTCCTGGTGATTTTCAGGGGGTTAAATGGTCACACACTGACCTTTCCTGATTTTCAGCAGCTAATTCATTGGCTAAAATATTTTAATTCTTTTCACAACATTGTATTTTTACATAATTGGATTTTATGTCCTTAGAAAGGCTGCATTATTTTTAATATGCCCAGATGATAATAAGAACAATTAAAGAGAAGATAATGACATCAGTCCAAAACAAGGGGTGAGATGATCTAAGAAGAACCTGTATTTTTAAGGGTGGTTCATGTGACAGAGCTCACTTTAAATGGTGCCTGTTGTTTCAGGACCATGTGACTGCTTTTGTCGTACATCATGCAGGGTTAGCATGGGGGTTGCATTAACAGGGAGTAGTGAACAGACAGAGGTTCCTGGATAGTGTAAAGGGTATAGCCAGTAATTACAGACTCACTTCCCTGCCCTGGAGGACCTGAGCACTTCTGTCCTGTCTCCAAGCCAGTGAGCAGAGCAACTGTAATGCTGATCTCCTTTTAACCCTTTCTTTGAGCTGTGGTGTTAAACATACCAGTCATTTAACTCTCTGGCTCTGGGAAGGGTCAACTCTGACCTTTGTCATTGCAGGAGAACCCATAATTAAAGGGTATATACTTGATCCCTTAAAGTTGTGTGTAGGTAGTGGTATGTACTGTGTATATAATATAGACATAATACATAATATAGTTGCTGCTAACATAAGTTACTTTTTTTGCAAATATGTGAGTAAATAAACAAGTTGAGCCCACATAAGTCATCAGACCAAGAGTGATAACTCATTGGCCATCTGCTTCTCTCTTCGACTTTGTTTTTGTTGCCTGCTTTTTGGATACAGAAATGTATCACAGGAGCTTCATCTTGGCATCTTCGGATAATTCAGTTGTTGCAGTCATCCTTGGGAATGATGGGTGCTTATGTTTGGTTTCTGACTGTGAAAATCATGATTTCCAAGAAAAAACTGACTTCCAAAAATGCCAAGCAAAATGTGAACTCACACACGAATTATGAACATGATTTTATCCAGTTTGTCAGAATAACTGTTTTGTTTCTGGAGTTATTTAATTTTCATCCAGAATGAGTATTTCCCCTTTTTGGTAAATGTGAAACCCTACCTTGTGCAGGAATAGGTTGAAACTTGGGTAAACATAATTAATAGGAGCATTGAGTACCTGATAACTTGCTTCCATCACTTGGGAGATGTTCCTGCTTGTAGTACTTGTAATTTGTATTTACATTGCTGCATATATCTCTATAACTAAAGCTATGCATCCTGTTTTGGAAAGTGGTTGGGCACTTCTTGCCATTAAAGGTGCATAGTGTCACATTTTTTTTTTCTTAAAAAGGCAAAGATAGTCCGAATGTTTTCTGAATTTGTTCTTGTTTTTGACCACTGAATTTACTCACAGTTGGTATGCTCAAGTCTCTTAAACATTATTACATGAGTTAGAAGGTTTGAATTTCTTACGTAATTGTTCTGGGAGTTGGAATATTGTTATTAGAAGATGGATATGGTGAAATTTTTGTTTCTAGCCATGTCTTCTCTTGATCTGTTTGTTCTGAAATCACTAAGCTTTGCACTGATTTTCAAGGTGTAGCAGTCAGGGAGAATGCAGTTTTCTGAAGTGGTGCAGATAAACAGGAATATGTTCATACACCCTCTAAACAAAGACCTTGCCACTTTTGAAATGGGCTGCTCAACACCTCAGTTTGCTAAAAGAGGAATCCATGTTATTTTAGTCACGTGCTCAGAGATCAGTGTTCTTGTTTGGTTTGGTGTTTTTTTTTTTCTTTAAATAGGGAAAAAGTAAAATGTGTTGAAAACTTTTCTAACTGGTTACGTAGGAAAAAAAGAAGTAGAACTACATATTCAAGTGAGTTGTCGATAGCATACACTTAAGAAAAAAATATTACTTTTATAATGTTAGTGGTATAGGTCTCAAAATTGACAAGAAGTCTTATCAGAAATATGTGATTTAAAAAAGATATTACTGTTGAATCATCTACATTCTTTTGCAATTAACGAGTGGTTGGTTACGTTAGTTGAGGACAGAGAGTACTAGTACTTTCATTTCATACTGAAATATTCTTTTTTCTCTTGGATAAACCAGGCTGACTGTAGTTGATATCACAAGCAGTGTGAGTCAAAGCAAGCCTGAACTGTATCTGTGAATCATTGCTTCTCACTCCTAGGAAATTCTATGGGCCTGATCTCCCCCAACAATAAATTACCTACCTACTAGGGTTTCTTTAGTGATGCTTTTTTTAGATGTATACTTTGCAGAAGCCTAGGTGAGGTTACGACTGCCTGGAGCTTGCTCTTTCTTGTTTTACAGGGTTAAGGAGTCCAACAGACAGCCAGAGATCACTATGTATCTTGAGTTGATTCCTGCCATGAAGAGTGAGGAGCATTTTTGGCTGCCAGGGCTATGTCCACCAGTGCCTGTTCTCCAGTATATTCCAAAAGCTTTGTGCCCCTTCAGTGGCCTAAAGCAGGGAGGCAGGGCAGAGCCTCTGTTTCAGAAGACCCCTGTCTTCTTTCAGACCATGGAGAGCCAATACTGCCTGTGTGACTGAATTATTGAGTCATGTTTCTCCGTGAGCTAGTTTGGCATGTTATAAAAGATGTCTGTGATCTGTAATCATAGTTTCTGTGCTTGTTTAATCATTCAGGAACAATAATTCTTCTGCTTACTCTCTTTTGCCTTTCATCCTCCTCCATCTCACCTTGCCAAAAGCATGTGATGTTCCTGAGCTTGCTATAACCTTACAGTCTTTTTCTGTAGCTGGAATATTTCCACGAACAGGCCTTTCCTCCTGTGAAGGTACCCAAATAATTTACTGATATCTAGAAGCAGAGGACAGTAGCTTGTCAAACATGCATATAGTCTCAGCAATGGCAGTTTCTGTGGGCTGGGCTACACTACTTTGCAAATAACCAAACAGTCAACATCTTAAATAATTTCAAACTGCAGCAACCTGGTTCTTCAGGCTGGTTTTTTTCACCAGTGATTTAAGCATGCATTTGCTGCTGGCTGGAGTGCTTGCTTCCATTAACCACTTCATCTAGTTAAAGAGGTTTTAAACTCCTGGTAACTGTCATGACACTGAAGTCCAAAGGCTCCTCAGACTGTGGACATCACTATGGCAACCAGTTATGTTCCTCCTCACCTACACAATCTGTAAATTTGGACAGGGGTGCTTTTATGGATGCCTGGTAGAGCATCATGCCAGAAGCTAGTATGGACAGGGCTCGTGAGACTTTATGAGAAGAGCTAACCAAACACAAGTTTTTCAAAATGAATGTAAAACTCACATTTTTCATTGAGTTTAAGATACCCAAATGAGAAAGGAGAGGTGCAGGACAGAAATAAAACTCCTACCATCCTGTTTACCTCTAGGGGAATGGAAGCGGACAGGAAAATGTGACCACCTACCAACAGTTTTGAACCACAAAGCTCACTGCTTACAGCTGGACCCTATGTCAGTGGCAGGGCACCACTGTGTCTGCTCCCCAACCCTGCAAGCAACTCTCTCAGAGTTTAAGGTGACAGTACTTGGCAAAGCTGGTATGCTAAACTGATTCCTTTTTTTTTTCTTTTACCTACTTTGAAAATCCCATCTTGCGTAATTATCTGTGTTTGTGGAGAAAAGCTGCAGTGGAAAAAAGGCTTGTTAGTTTATGGGATAAGAGGGGATAAAACAGGTTTCTCAATCCTCGTGTCTTTTGTGTGCACTGGAAGACTCTTGGCAGAAAGATAGCTGGATTTCCATGCAGCAGGGAACCAGACTGGCTTCTGTTGCATTAATAGGGCAGATGCTACAGAAGATGATGCAATAAAACCTATATGTTACTTCTAAGTGGCTGGGCTTTTTATAATTGCTGTAGGACCATTTATTAGGTAAATTAGTCTTTCCAGATAAGAGGTAGGATACAATATACATTGGAGAGATTTATGAGACCTAAAAGGTAACACGTGCATATATTGGCAGCTGTTTACAACACTAATTTGTGTGCTTCGTTTAATTCCTGAATTTTATTTCAAAAGCTTCAGACAATGCAAGATTGAGAATATGGTGGCTGAAAGCAAATGTATTTGAAAAGCCTGCATATGATATCCATTCCTTTTATAAGGAATATTTCCTTTATGACCTCCTCCTGCTTTGTATTTAACATTTCAAAGAACTTTGGGGGACTGTCTGTAGGCTGTGTCTTCATAAAGCCAGTAGCCAAGGATTTAAAGTATTGTCACTGCTGGCCCGAAGCTGAAAACTGCAGGCGGTTTTAATACCAGGGTGGGGGGGTGGGTGTTTAAACCCAGTCTTTTGTGTTCAGATTAGGGAGTGCAGGAGGATAGACTTAAGGGGTGTTAGTGAGAATTTCTTCACTGGCAGCTCAGTAATAGCATCAGGCTTTGGAAATACTTTTTTCCAATTCTTTGTTATTTTAGTAATTACTATGCAGTGGGTAGAAATCCGTAGGGTTTGTGGTTTTTTTAAGTACCACAGTAATGACATGGGGATATGGGCAATAAAAAGAAGTATTTGTTTTTATAACTTTTTACTCTTTGGACGACTGAGGGGACTTAAATGCCTTTTCAGATAGTCTATCATTGTTTCAGTCCTGATGTCTGTGTTTATTTTGTCTTGGTTCCATCACCTGGGATAATAGTACGATCCATCTTTGGAAAGGAAGGAAGACAAAAACAATTTGACACTAGCATCATGCTCTGACAAATCTGAAATTTGCCAGTTGTGAAGGCAGATTGTCTGATCTACTTTACACAGCCTGAGAGATGGAAAGGTTACTAAACATCTCCCCCATTAAGAAAAAGATCAAAGGCAAGTCCCTGAGCACTTGCATGTGGAGTTTCTTTTACTTTCTGTTAGAACCTAAGAAACATTTGTCCTGAGTATTTGTTGATTCCTGGAATACCTAGGGGTACAAAGCACTTGAAATTTTTATGTATGGGAACATGGTGACTCCTTGCTAGAGTTTCTGAGATGAGCACCATAACTAATAAGATTTACCACAGTTGGCTTGTGAAGGTATTGAGTTCAGCTCAATAGTGATCAGTTTCAATGAAGACTAAAGACTTTCTAGCTCTTAATTTTGTATATGGTTCTTTGAAATACAATTCTAATGCCAGGAAATTTTACTTTCATGTAAATGGTCTCACTTAAGATGTTTGTTTCATTTGAGAAAGATGTTTTTTTATTTCTGGAAATATTAAGTATAAGTGGTTCTCTGTACCTTACAAAAATTCATTATAATACATAAAGCATTCTGAATGAAATCTTATCCTTTGCCACTGCCATTCATATGCTTTAAAGGATGTAAGTACCCTTTTTTGGTGGGAGTGAGGAGTATGCTTTTCAGAATTAGAAAGGAATTTTTTTCTTTAATTTTCCAATTTGATTTTAGTTTACTTTTATTAATTTCACAATTTTATTTTGACTATTGCAATGATATTCCTTTGTAATAAGGGAATTCTTTTCTTCATAACTTCTACATGTTTCACTTGTTCTCACCCTTGTTCTCATCCTTGACTCTGATTAGAAAGTTATAGGTTGAAAAATTCACACCAGAGACTGCCCTTATATCCAGTGTGACAATTCAGTTCTGTGTATGAAACATTTTGCGAAGGTGAGGCTTTGGGTGCTGCTCCCTTCTGCTTAGCTCCACAGAGGAGTCACAGATTCTGCACCGCCCTCCAGAAATCTGGGAGGTAACAGTGCTCTGCTGGATTTAAGTCCCTCTTTGTATTTAAAAGCAAATTAATTAATAACAAAGCAACTGACAGCCACACAGTAATATGGAAGGATAGATAGGAAAAAAAAAGTAGCAGAGCTCCCTGTGGTTGATACGTTTGCTTTAACAGATTGCAGTGTTATGTAGGGTATCACTTAGTAAGACAAAAATTATTTTATTGGAGTAGTCCTCAGCTAGAGAATTTAACTTTCTTACAAGGTGATGTGAGAAGGTTGAGACCCAATGCTATAAAATGTTTTTTTCTTGTTCCTCTACTAGAATACAAAAATCTCTGCACTCAGGAGAAATGCTAAGAACAGCTTCTACAGAGAGGCAAGTGCAAGTGGTGCCTACATAAACCTTCATCTGAACAGGGCAATGGGAAATTGTCTCTGGTTGCACACAGGTGGGTAATATTAGAGCTTCAAAAGCCAAGCGGAGGGTGGCAACAAGCTGTGGTAACGAGGAGTAGACCGGGCAGGTGTCCTAGGTGTGGAGTCTTCCTTCTGAGGGTGCTACTGCAGAATCAGAGAAAACAGAGAAGCTCCAGGGTCCCACTGAAAACCAATGACTGAAGAGTACCCCCTTCACAGGAACAAACTGACTGCAACACTGACGTCTGGTCCAGAGAACATGGACTGATAGTTTTGCACTGATTTTCCAAAAGCCTTTGAGTTGGGCATGTGTTGAGTCATCTAATTTCTGTTTGTGTTTATGATTCCTCTCTAGAGTTTTTTCATGCCCAAATGCTGCTCTGTGCCAATGAGACAGCCTCTGAATCTAAGACTATAATAAAATATCCCAGAAGTAATTGAACTATTTTTCTGTGAGGTGATGAATCGGTGCTTTTTCACTTTTGGGTTTGTTTCTTGCTTGCATTCTCTTCAAATTTGTGTGTGGGAACCATTTTCAGTACTAAACCACTATTTTGAAAGCCTGTTTAATATAGGCAGAATTTCATGCACATATGGAAGTAAATTCATGACAAGAGGTTGTTTACAAAGGGTGAAGTAGTCTATTTTCAGGCCTCCCAACTTTTCTAAGGTTTTTAAGATCTCTGCCTCTTGTTTGTGCTATATATATACAACTATAAAATATACTGACTATATTGCACAGCTGTATAAGCAAGAATTTTGAGAGGGAGCTTACTACTGGGTTATTCAGCAAATGCTCTGTGGTGTTAACAGCAGCTGCTGGGATTTAGTTCCCTTGGTATGCCGTTTTTAGGACTGCAAATATGTTCATTGCCCTATTTGCCTGTGGTGCTTTGCTCAGTTTTGTGTATGGCAAGTAATTCTTCTCAACAAAAATTTAGAGTTTAAAACTAATATTCTGATAAATAATAGCCACATAACAGTGCCCACCTACTACTGTCAAGGGCTGCCTTTTCTTGATGAATTTTTCCTTTGTACATGATCTGACACACAGAATCTGCTTGTTGTTTGTGTTGATGTAGCATCCAGAAGCTTCACAAGAGCCCAAGGTCTGCACGTGCTTGGTGCTGCCTTTGCAACATAGGCTCTGTGGAGGAATGGGAATAGACAGAGAGATGTGTGAGTTAGTCTTTGGAAAGATAACCTGTAATTGCCTTTACTGCTGGTGGGATCTACATTAGCTACTCACTTCTTGCACTCTTATTTTTTTCGACTTCCAAAGCAGAAGGTTTGGCTGTCTTTCTAACTTACAGTACAGCTGGCGCCCATATATCAGTGTGTTACTTAAATACCAGGGTACTAATGATACATGACACCAGTGGAAAACAAGAATGTTGAGGCCAACATTTTTGGCATATCTTTTGCTACTACATCCTTTGGAAGAACAGCCAGTGAATGAATTGAGTTGTGATTTGAGTTGCTGTAAGTCCACTTCTCCATGGTTTTGCATTCTGTTATATGACAGAGGTTTAATAAATGCTTCACTGTGGGGAAATCTCTGTAGGATTCACAGCTTGTCTCTCTCTCCAGTTAGTTTTGTTCACTGAGGAATTACAAGCCCAGTTTCCATCCATTTTAACTAACCAGCTTTGAGTCAGTGATAATAGGAGAGGAAAAGCATGCATCAAAGCAAAAGCTGTATCCTACAGCCTCTGTTCCTGCTGGTACACTGATATGTTTTTAGGTAGATTTGGATACCCAGATTGAAACCCCTTCTGCATCAATTGTCTTCTGTGCAGAGGAAACACAAATGCAATCAGAAGGTCTGGCATGAAAAAAAACCAACAAAACAGGGGAGCCTTTCTTCTCGTAATGGAGACGGGTTTTTCTTAAAAGTCATGCAAGTTAAAATAAATACCACAGCACATAAGGCAGCACACAGAAAAATGAATCGGTGAACTACAGCATGTGTGCAGCAGCAGCGCTGCATTCCTGTCATCACACATTCCCAAAGCATAACATGGAGAGAAATATGATCTGAAACTGGTTTAAGAGGTGCTGTAACTAAGCCAGGATTACTACCATGGTATAACACAACCTGATAGCAAGACTGAAGATTTGCTTGTGATAACTTCTGAAACATTTTCCTTTTTTATATTTGGGAATTTTTGCACTTACATCTTTGCCCTTGGGATTTTTTCTTTCCCTTTTTGGTGGAGTTTCTCAAATGGTCTCTCCAAGGAGAGAGTTGTCTGAGCAAACCAAACTTTTCCCTTGCCAATAAATCCATCAAGAAAGGCTGCTTCACTTTGTGACCTGGACCACAAGCATATGTTACAAGTACTTGACTTCTCTTGCATATTTGAGTAAGAACAAGTACTAGTAAGAGGTGATAAATTAATAGTGTTAGTGTCAGAAGTCTAAGGGCAGCCATGATAGGGTGTGCTGCATTGTGAGTTTTCTGGTTTGTTCTTGCTAGTTTATCTGATTACAAATATCTGGAAGGGAAAACTAGTGCTTCTTACAGCCAAAGGCAGTTACAGCCTGTTGCCAGACCTCCTTAACCAGTAAGGAATTGCTTAAAAACATGTCTTTTAGAGTCTGAGTTCTGCACCTTTGCTAATACAGAGCCACAGGAATCCATGCATGAAAACTGTGAGTTTATGCAGTGGACAACTTTCCCCTTCATGGATTTATTAATATTAGAAATGCTGGTAATCAGGAAGACTATTATGCAGAGCTGTAAATCTAATAAACCCATAGATTACTAAGGCCTGTGATGTTATACCCGAGCTTGGTGTCTTTACCAAGTTCTTCATTACATTTCTCCCACGTCTTCTGACACTCCGTTTCCCCCCCTCTGCTTTACAACTGCCTGTACTCCAGGCTTTTTTCCTCTTTTCCCCTTCTGTATTTTCTGTTTATTTCTTCTGCTCTCCCTCTCTCATAGGCCCTGCATTTCCTTCCCAGAATCTTGCAGCATCCTCTCCATCTTTTAAAAAGAATTTGACAGGTTTGTTTTCATAGGCCACAAAATGACCCTCTGCTCCTCTGTTTTACCTGGCTGCCAGCGACTGTGGCCTTCCTTAGTGCAAAGTCTCCCGTGCGTCCCAGTATTACCAACATTATTCATAATCTTTGTTTCTGTAGCTGGGACCAGGAAACCATCCTTTTCATAGACTTGCAGAGGCTGAAGCCACACGGCTTTGTGTGGCACTTGGCATCTTGTCAGTGTTGGGTGCTTGTCAGACACCAGCTCAGCTGACAGTAATAAAGTGAAGTCCTTCTAATTTTCTCCTGTGAGGCAGCCAGTGGGCTATGTGCAACAGGCAAGGTCATGACAGAGTAAGGGAGAACCCAAGCTTGGAATACACAGCTTGAAAGACAATGATTTTAGAGATGTAGCTGGTCTTAGCGAAGAGGGGGATTGCTTTCCTCCTTGCATGTCCTATTATTTTGCCATTTTTCTTTTAGTGTTTGGCTTGTGTGCTTATTTCATTTGAAAACCTCATGCAATCAGTCACCAAGCCAATCTAGCTGAGGCAGAAACACCAGCCCACCCTGCTACTGAAGCCTGCTGCTCTTTCTGTGGAAACTTGTTTGTCATAGGGAGGAAAATAGAAGTACTCCCGACTGAAACTTGAAATACTACATTACATGAGAGTAATTACCATATATGCACAAGCACACATGCACATACACATATAGAAAAATATACATATATAGCTCGCCATATTGTGCTCTGCTACATAGTTATTATTTTTCAATTGAGGAAAAATAAGCCTATGAAATGGAAGTTGGAACCCTAAAGTTTTAGAAGTGCATATGCCACTGATTTATTACAGTCTTCTGGGCCATTTATGCCCTTTTCTTTATTACATTTTCCAAATGTAAAATGGGAACAAACTGCTTATCAACTAATAAACGAGTCTTTATGAAGATCAAATGCAATAGATATCCTTAGTAATATTTGTTTTCTTACTTTTTAAAATATAACACAAGATTTTCAGAAGCAGACATTTTGAATTGCTTCTTCAAAAGCCTTCAGACTCCTTATGAATGTGGACTGAGGCAGGGTTGTAATTGAAAGCTTGAACATATAAGAATCCTTTGTAATGTCTTATATGTACCTAAGCTTTTTTGAAATTCATAGTGTTAAATCAGTGCCTTTGGCTATTACGTTGCCAATTCCTGATAAGGAACTGTTAGGTTATGAGGGAGGCAGGATGCCTCTTTTTGGTTTAGTTCAGACCTGTTTCCCCAAGATCTCTATGGTATATTTATCCAAGCTTCACCTCTCCCTCTAGTAATTCAGGAAAGAGATGGTACCTGTTGGACTTTAAATACCAAATGATAAAAATGAATGCTTTATCTGAATCTCAGTAAAAGCTTCTGAATTGAATCTTTCTCTTATTAAAAAACCCTAAAAAACAAATAAACCCCCAAACAACTGGAGATGAATTAAAGAAAAAAAAAGTGCTAGCAAAAAGCTTTGAAACCATCTCCTTTTCATTTTCCCATCACTTCAATTCCTGCCTGGAAGAAGTGTTTTTCCTTACTCCTAGCAAGCTCCATCAGACTATTTCCATACTTCTTTTTACAATTAGGCAAAACTTTACCGGTGTGTAACAGGTAGGCAAAAATATTTGTAAACTAAAGCAGAATTTCCCAGTGGTTTCAGCCAAAGAAAATTGGCCCTCCCTGCCCCTGTTGGAACTGTTGGATTAAACAGCATTTTTTTATTTATTTCACACTGTGCTTATAAGGGTACTGTAGCATTGTTCACCAAGCAGGACAGCCACTGGTAGCTGAGAACTCTTCTTTTCTGCTCTGACATAGGCGCATGAAGCCAGAAATTTATTTCCTTTTATTACAAAAAAGTAATTTTAAATGTCTAAGAATAAATTGTTGTGAGTTGGTTTGTTCGTTTTGTGTTTGGTTTTTTTTAAAGCCCTCAAATTTTACCTTTCAGATCACATGAAGAAAATTGTTTTATTTCAGTTTGGCCACCGAGGCAAAAAAAATCAATTACATGCACAGTTCTAGCTCTTATTCCAAAGAAAACAGCCAAAACTTAATCTTTGTCTTTAATTATATATTTGATTCATCCCAGTAACAAAACTTGACTTCAAACAATGGAAGAGCAGGAGGAAACTTGCTCTGAATTCCTCTCTTCAAAGAAGAGAACTCTTTCAGATACTATGTCAGAAAACTTTAAGCTGAAACCAAACGAGATAACTGTGAGAAGACTAAATACAAGGAACTTTAGCTGACCACAGGAATAACGTCTCAGTACTGAGAGGAGGCCTCCAAAATTGATTTTGAACAAATATCCCCACATTTGGGAAGGAAAAATCAACTTTGCTAGATGGATTAATTATTCCTCTCATTCCTTCTTCTTTTTCATAGTTGTAGGAGCAAATTATTATTCATTTAAAATTACCACACAATGAAAACACATTGTTATCTGTGCCCAAAACTACAAACCAGTTTAATTCCTACAACTGATAAGTAGAATATACCATGTGTTAATTGTATGTACTATATTACTCTCATGACAATTCATGGAAGTATACAAATTAAGTCAATTAAAGCTACTTGAAAGTCTTCTGTATGCTGTCACCAGTTCATTGGTGCACAGCAAATTGCTTGAAAAGAATTGGGATGTGTACGCTGTATCTGACAGTTACAGAGCCATCCTCTGGTTTTTTTATTTGATATTTGTTGGACTATTTTAGTTGGGAATAATTATACAGAAAGCCAGTGTAAAGATCACTCTGGTCTTGTTTGTTGTCGTGCACGCATGTGTGTGTGTGCGCGCGTGTGTGTGTCCTGCTTTGTTCTGTCTTTCTACTTCTTGACCTCATTTTTCCTCCTCATTGCTGATTCCTATTTGTCTCTTGTCTCATGTCTTTTTTTAATGGAACAGATTGATATCTAGGGCTGTGTCTAGACTAGGAGAAAGGTTGAGTTTAGTTCAGCTGTAAGTTGAAGTTAGCTGGCCAGCTATATTCAACCACTTCTTGACTGCTGAAAAGGCAAAGCCATGAGAATTCATGCTCCTGGCTAGAATTTAACTTGCTTTTACATCTGGTAAAATAGGTATGTTTTTTAGGTTTGACTTAGTTAGGTAGTGCTAACCAATCTATCCCAACCTCAGCCTTCAATGAGAAAAGCTGAACAATTCTAAAAGTTCTCCTTATGGTTTTTCTGGTCTGAGGGTGAAAACATGTTCTATTATAAGCTTTGCGTAGGTTGTTGAGTAAATTGCTAGATGAGTAAGTTGCATGATGAAAAACCTTGTATTTTTATTAGAGGAGCTCTAGGCCATCTTTTTTCTCATCTTAACTTTTTGCGGTTGCTGCCAGTATACAAAGCATCAATAGACACGTCGTTCCTATTGGCTTTTCATGACGTTGGAAAAAGATGAGCCTGAATGAGAAAGGACCCCATAGCATTTAATTTTTTTTCCTGATATTCAATAATGTAATTTCTACTCACGTGAAAGGGACTGCTGTATGCAAAATCCTGAATGATTCTTTGGTGTGTGTGTGTGTACAGTAGCCACGTGGGCTGAGGTGGACACTGAAGTGACTAACCCATAGCCATGTAGCAAGGCAGCTACTGGATCATGTCTCACGGTTCACTGCCTCTGATGCTCAGTTCATTCACTGAAGGTCATCCTTTTACTGGTTCACCACTACTGGAAATTTCCAATTACAAAATTATAGCTGTTTTTTCACGTTCTCAGGAATGTGACACAACCTGATTAATTATAAAAATCTAAATATGTAGGTAATTTATTGGCAACATTTTCGCATCCCTGCATTGCAGTTGTCCCTACTGGTAACGCTGGCAGCACATGACACCTAGTGTGCTCGAGAGTTGTCCCGCGGGGGAGGAAGAATTGAGTCCCCTCGCCCAGTTTTGGCTAACCAAAGTTCATAAAATGCCCAGGTGGCCTGGCCCCATTCAACACGATGCCCTGGGTGCAGATGT
>NW_021938789.1:27305435-27394544 GCF_001715985.3 Manacus vitellinus | reverse complement strand
TCGGGCCATTGTTCGGGACCCCCGAGCTCCCACGCCGCACATCTCTCGTCCCCAGCCCCCCTTCAGCCTTCCCCCTCTCCCCCCCTTTTTTTGCCTGAGAAGCCACATAACGTGCCTTTCCTCCACGCAAATCTGGGAGCTGTAAGCCGGACCGATTGCAAATGAAGTGTAATGCATTGTGGGACGTGTGTAAAATTGGATCATTCGAGGGGGAAAAAAAAAAAAAAGGAAGGGACCTGCGGCTGGCGCCCTAGAAGAGGGAGCGGCGAGATGCGCGCAGGTTGCGCCCCGGCGGTGGCCGCGCTAGGCTGATGCCCGGCGGCGCGCACCCCTGACCCATGCTGCGGCGGGAGGAACACGCTCGGGCATCCTCAGCATGAAGAAGACGCGGAGTACGACCTTGCGGCGGGCCTGGCCTAGCTCCGACTTCTCCGACCGGGCCTCAGACCGCATGAGGTCCCGCAGCGAGAAGGACTACCGACTGCACAAGCACTTCCCCCCAGCTTTTATTTCCCAGGCATCACGGGGCTACATGACATCAGGTTTGTAACATAATTTGTTTATGCGAGGGAGCTTTATTGCGAGGCTGCTGCGGAATGTGTGTCTGGCCGGGAAGGCTGTGTTGGTGGGTACGGAGGGGAGCCTGCGATCGGGAGGCTGAGTTGTTATGAATAATGCACAAAAAAAAAAATAGCATACATCCACCATTTTGTACCTCTGCAAGATTCACAGCAGGGTCCTCGCAATATGGTGTTTAAAATCTATTAGTCAAGCGAAATAAATATACGAGATAAACGGTTGCATCTTTCTGTCGTGGAAGGGCAGATAAAAATGACCGGCTGTGCAGAGCATGGAGCCTTTTGCTCCTTTTGTGTGTAAAAGCATGTGCTGGATATTTACTGCTGCCCCACACATTCCTCTTTAAATGCAGTTAACTCTAGTTAACTTATTGGGCTTTCGTGTTTTTCCATTTTGGAAAGGAAAAGGGTCACCTGTGATTGCAAATGCTCTTGCCTTGTTACAGGCTCTCTGGGTTTTGGCTGCACGTTTCTGCAATGGCAAAGCATGCGTTGGTGAAAATGACTGTAAACACATTTGCATTTGTTTTTTGAGGTGTAGAAGGAGGCTAGACCTGTGTATGTGGCGGAACACACACGTACATGTATATTCATTTGTCAGTTGCTTTCAAGGAAGGCCGTTGGGAAATAATGGACCAACATGTTTGTGCATGGGAAAGAGAAAGCGCAAACAAAACAAAAAACAGCTCAGGGAAAGGCAGTCGTCAGGGAGAGGCTTGGTCTCCGATGGAGAGTGCTGGTGAGATTTCGGAAAGCCTCAGTACTGTTAGTGGAATCTGCTCCATCCTGAAATGCATCTTAATGGCCTTGGAATTAAGACATTTCATAAACACCCAAAAGAAGACTTGGGAATATGCTGATCGGGAGGGGACCAGGGGCAGAAAATCCTGGAAACCTCCTTTGTTGTTCTGCTGCCTGCTTGTTGTGATGATAGGACATAATGTTTCATTATTATGATGGCAAATGCCAATTTATCACGAAGGCACGTTTTCCCTCTGAGGCTCAATTTAGGTTGAGTAGGCAGATTCTTTTAAAGGAGAAAGGTGTTTTATTATGCATTACTGAAAACGTCTCCAGCCCTGTATTCTGTTCCCCCTTCCCCATTTCTACTACAAAGGTTGAACCAAAAATTGTGGTTGTCAGTTATATACTCACTTTCCTGTCTCTGGCCCTAATAAATGTATCTCTTTAGTCAGGATTGGTTTCTCATGTTTTAAAAATGTCTTCTGACTGTTATTTCTTTAATGCCTGTGTACAAGGAAAATAACATGCATTTTATTGAAAAATTTGCCTGTATAAGAATATTGTGCTGTTTTGGCAATATTCTGTTTTTTTCCCTTTCCTGGGAACTCACATATTGAGAGGAAATTACAAGGATAATTTATGCTTGAACAGCTGAATGATTGTGGTGGTGGAGGGACTGATTTGTTTCGTTGGTGCTGCAAGACCTGAAAGGGGCTGGAAAGCTGAATCTGTCCATACTGTGAAGATTTTTGTTGTTCTGTGTGAATGTCCTGATATTCCCGCTGTAAGATACGCTGTGTCAGTTCTGTTGAAGTAGGTACTTTTAGGCCTTTCTTTCAGTGTGGAAGCCTGTACTGAAAAGAGAAGGAGCTCACGTGAGCGTTTTGTGCCAAGCAGTGTGGTTTTTGCTTGTTTTCAATTCTTCAGGGAAGCAGTCTGGCTCTGTGAAAGCTTTATCTTGGCAAAATTGGTACAATCCAACCAGACAAACACCAGCAATCTGCAGAATCAGATGTGTCACCCTGAATTTTTTTACCAGATACCTGTGTCCTTGGGGGGTGGGAAGTGACACAGAATTTTAATCTGTTATGAATGTTTTGAAGTAATCTCCAGACCTTCAGAATACTTGTTTATGAATATGGAGCTCATTGATTCCAATTGCAACAACTGAAGAAGAAGGGCAAATGTCATCTTTGGTTTTACTAATTTACTAAAGTTATTGGAGGGAGAAACACATTGAAAATTGAAACCAGCAAGTGGTTTTTGTTTTTGCTGAGGTTTTCTTGTTGTTTTATTGTTTGTTTGTTTTTTTTTAACCCAAACAACAACTTAGTAGGCTTTTATCTGGAAATGCAGTTGTTCTCTCTTGATGGATCGTTTCCACATTCATTTAATTTTAAAGGATCCTTGTCCACTGCCTTTTCAAATATTAGTTTTGGGAGGAATAGCTACTGTACCTAAACGCTTCTGACTGTTTGAAGGAAACTCTCTTCCTTGCAGGAAATCTATAGGAAGTCCTCTGGCGTAAAAATTGTGGGGGTCAGGAATACAAATACTTTCTTTTTCACCCAGAATGTTGTAGGGGAGAAAGTGTCCTGAAACACATGGGCTTTTCAGAAGGCTGCATACTGTTTATCCAACTATTTAACCTCATCACCATTAGCATTGTTGTGGTTCTCTTTTAATTAAATGCCTCATTGTTTGGGGTGGGGGGTGGAGGGTGGGAAAGAAACCTTGAGGTTTTGCCTCAATTACTGTGCTTAGGGAAATATGGAAAAGCAGATAATCAAACAACGTTCAGTAAGATGCTGAGAAGCTTGAAAGTTAATATACAAGTATGCCTCAATGGAGCATGGAGAAGCATCTATATATTTCTTTCAGCACAGAGAAATACTGAGTAATGGTGTTGCAGTTAATGCCGTGGTGTTTTATTTGAGAAGAATACAGTCTCTAAGCAGAACATGTTTATATTGGAAGTGCAAACCTCATGGTAGAGTGGTGAAGCATACCTGATTTTAAGCAGCCTTTTCAGTAAAACTGAGTAAGGACCAGTTTGATATTTGTTTGATTTGAAGCAGCATTGGTGGCTGGCCAGTCACATTTTCAGTACTCAGGGAACAAACTGCCCATAATTATAGAAAATTGATGCAGATGCAATTCATATGAAATCTAAAGATTGTTTGACAGATGAATGGAGATGGAAGTAAGGAGGGAAAAAAGCAGACAATTTAGAAAATCACACATTTTTGCTGCTGAATAATCTCTTGATACATGCTATTAAATAGGCTGTACTCCAGGGTTTCTTTAGGCCTCCTAGCAACCACTAGGTTCAAAGGCCATGCAAGGAGTTCATTGTTCATGCAGAATATTAATTTCCCAGTGGAGGACTGTCTTGGAGAAAAAACACTGAAAAAGAAAATTACAACAATGTAGAGCTTTGACCTTGTGTGAAAAGAGACATTGAAAAGTTTGAGTCCAATAAAATTCATGCATGTTACTGAAAAAGAGGAAATATACTTGGAAGTTTTTGATAGATTGCTGCTTAATTCAAGGAAAAATAAAGAAATCATATGCAACTGCCAAGCAGGATAAAAGTTAATGAAACTTAAGAGGCCTCCAAACAGTCACATGAAATAATACGTATGGCTCTTGAAATGTTGGAAGCCTCTTTCTTCCCCCCCCCCCCCCTTCTAAATAACAAAGGCAAATCCTGGATTTTGTTTTAGCAGAGAGAGGAACTGCACCCTGTGATTGACCCAGCCATTGAATGTTACGAGAACTGAGTAGTACTCTTGAAAGCAAACTTTTTCTGCAGCCTTTCTTGAGCTACTTCAATTGAAGATTTTGGTGTTGGAGGTGTATCACGTCAGTTTGAGATGGAGGTGGTGTAGGGTAACAGGCTAGCACACACAGCATGAAGGAACATCTAAAGAGCTTTCTACAAAACTAACTCCGGAGCATGCTCATTTGAAGGTTACCTTCTGAAAAGTGTGCAGTTACTTTATTGCTCTTTGCATACAGTTTCCTTGCAGAGGTTTCAGTCTTCCAAAGTTGAAAGGTAAAATTCAGTCTATATGTTGCCTGCTGTTACTGAAGTTTGATTACCAAGTTAAAGCAGAAGGGAAAGAAGAGAAGTATGTAACACTGCTATCCAATTGATGGTATCTATGTGCAAATTAAAATTTGTGGGAGGAAAAGATATCCTCATTCTCTCTTTCAAGGATATTTGATGAAAGGTCTAGGACAGCCTCTTCAAGCTCCTTGAACAGTAAGAAGGCTCTTGGGAGGCATTTGAGCAAATTCAAGGGTCCTGAATTTTTTTTTTAAGCTTCAATCTCTAATTCTAAAAATTAATATTTGGAGATAACCATGCATGATCTGAAGAACTCAGTTTAATGTAATTGAGAAATGACAGATACATGCAAAGCCTTGAAGCTAGTTCACTTCTCCTGTCCCTTAATTCAGTTATCTAAAGGAATGTGTTCTAGCTTGAAAGTAGCTGTATTGTAATTAATATTTAATGGAATAATCAGTATTGCATCACCTTCTTTTTCTCTCAGTGTGGTATTAAGAAACACCTTCTCATTCATCTTCTTAACAGTAATGTGATTGCTTTGCCTCCCTGAATTCTGAGTAGTTTTAGGTTGTCTTAGGCCAGACCCATTGCTGGGACAGTGAGAACTGAGAATGTGCAGGTGTCAATAGCTAGCAGGACTAGCTTTGCCTCTTGGCTTCTGCTCTATCTCCTTTGCTTTAGTCTGTGCCAATGTGGTGAACCCCAAGTGGGTCACTCTGTTCAGCTACTTGAGGGGCTATGCTTACTTTATTGCTTGGAAAGTTGCTCCTGAGCTCACTGTGTCTAACAGTCCCTTTTGACCTCTGTGGCATCCACTTAACTTGACAGAAAATTAGGAACTTTCACTGCATCCTCATCTGGGGGGAGCATGTAAGTGTGTTCTGTCTTCACACCACAGACTTGGTGCAAGTTCATGGACCAGTCATTTTTGCACAGTTTCTGGTTCATTTTGTTCCCCCCCCCCCCCCCCGTTTCTTGCCTAAACGAGAACAGAAGACAAGCTTCTCTCTCCTGTAGAACCCCGAATGAATGATTTTCATTCTCGTGGTTGCACGTGCAGTGTGAACTCACGGTGCTGTGCCCATGCCTGTGTGTTATGCCACACATGTGCCTGGTCCTTGCCCACCAGATACCAAGACATTTTCTGCATATCCATGGCTTCACTTTTAGTCCAAGCTGTGGACAGTGTCCTGAGCACTGCTTGTGCAGTCAACTGACCAAACTGCATTTGGATACCTGTTGCTCTCCCTAGCCATTGTGACCTATGAGCAAGGGGATCCAGAGTGTCTTTTTTCTTCGTGGCATTAGAAGTAAAATCAAAGAGGAATGGATATAAGAAAGAAACAGAAGTCTATGTGTTTGCCTGTCTTACCTGGACCTGTTCAGGTTTCTATCTCAGTTCAGAGCACTCATCCCTGCAGGGCTAAGTGTCAGGTTATTTTTCCTCCCCAGCCTCTTGTTGCTGCTTGTATTCAAAGTCCCCATGTTGTCTCTGCTGCTTTGCTTGGACCTTCAGCCAGGTTGGGGTGCACAGAGGTGCTCCAGGATCAGGTCACCAAGGGGTGGCATTGGCAATTGTACAGGGGTGTCAGTCTGAGCACATTTCTAGGGGTGTTTCCAGTAGTCCTGTGACCAAGTAATTTTTCTGTATGCTCACTAGGCATCATGATAGCTACTGAAGATACAGGAAGCTCCTCTTTCAAGAATAGACAAGTGTTGAGAACAAACACAGTACTGATTCATCACAAATAGCTCCCAGTCTTTCACACGTGTGGAAGTTATACTCTGTTGGCAACATTTGATAAACCTGAAGGGTGTTGAATGTCTTGCCATTTTGGAATTGAATAGCAGCCATGTCTTTGCAAAATGCATTACTTGTTGGAGGGGGCTGAAATGTGAGGATTTTGCAGATCACCTTGAGTTAGCCCAGTGACCTGCTCAGTTGTGAGCAACAATAGGCCTTCATTTGTATGCTGGAGAGTTAATCCCAGAGTAAACTACCATCTTTGTGATAGTCTTTGAACAGTTTAAAGAGGTGTGAGTACAATCAGGTGTGAAGACTAGAAGGATGATATTTTGCTAAGCACATTATAGAAATCCTCTAAAAATTGGGGGTTTCTTTTCAGTGTTCTGGGCAGCTTCTTTAGCGTGACTCTGCTTCATAGCCCATAGCAGGTTGTAGAATATCTCTGTGAATAGCATTAAAACAGAATCAACATCCAAATTCTGGGACATAAGTAAAGCAGCGCTGAAAAAAAATTTCAGATACTCTTGGATCCTCCTGAGCATGCTTTTACATGGTTAGAAGAGACCAGACAACATTAGAGCCATGATCAAAAATTGTGAGCTAATTTAGAGCTTGTGTGAGACTTGCTAAATAATACAATATTAATGGTGTTTGGGTTCTTTTTCTTGAAAATCATGATACTTTACATTATTTTAAATGATGAAGCTACCTTTAAACTGGATATCTGATTGTTTTGGTGGTGTAGATGTAAATCTGAGCCTAGAAATATAGGTTGCCCATTGTAAGTGTCTGATGAATGCTTCATGCAATTCTGTCTAACCATTGGGTTTGATTTTTACCAGAAGAGGGAAAAAGAATAATGGCCATTGAAACTGAGACCTGAGTGCCTGAAGTTAAAGTGAACACTTTCAGTTATAAGTCTTTTTTCGTAGGTGAATCAGATAGGACAGGAAGCAGAAAGGAGGGTTAAAAGCTTTTCTAAAAGTCTCATGAAAGTGTGTTTCTGTACTTGTTTTTGCAGAATTTTTGGTATCAAGGCCAGTGGCAACCAGAGTAATCATTGGGAAAGTGCTTGAATATTGATGTTTCAGGACTCTCCCAAAGCAGTATTTGTTGCTCCTGAGTGACTGCCTGTAGCTATGAAGGGGTATGAAAGTTGTTTATAGCTGCTGGCTTGCTTTTTCCAGCACATTTATCAAGTTGGCTGCTCTACTGATGCTGTTTTGTATCTCACTCTTGGATGACATATAGGTGCTGGAATTATCTTGCTCAAATAGACTGTGGAGAAGAGGAGGGTGGCAGGGAAAGAAAAAAGGAAGATCTGGCTTTACAGGAAGTGTATTTGGGCACACAGCATGATGTAGTTGGGTAGAGCAGTCTAGTTCAGACAGAACCCTGGGCTGTATTGGCAGGTTTTAAACAGTCTGCAAAAGGTAACTGAAAAAAGAAAACTTGATTTTCAACAGGCTTGAATTCATTATAAAAAGGATAGCAACTCCCTTTTTCTTCCCTCAAAGAGAGATTAAAATCACTGGGTTTGAAAGTTAGGAGGTGAGGGAGGTATTCCCAACTGTGTCAGTCATTGACTTTGTTTTCCTGGGCACTTTTAATTGTTTCTGCAGTTCTCTACACTTAGATTGTAATCTGCTCAGTAGGAGAACTGTCTCATTTGTTTTATTCTGTAATATTGCCAATCACAAAAAAATCCTTTCTCAATCCAGGCCTTGGTAACTGTGGGTAAGAACAGACATCCAAAAATAGGTGCATTCAGTGTGAACAAAGCAGTCCTCATTCTGCAAGTGAAATCCTGTATTCAGATCAACATTTGGATGCCACTGTGTTCTTAAGAATTTTCCTTTTCGCCTTCCTGCAAGCTGAAAAAGAGAGCCTGTTTATAATACCAGCAGTAAATGATGTGGAATGATTGTTATTCAGTACTGTTATCACTTCTACCTTGTCAACCAACTCCTCACAACCCAAAGATAGTTCTGTTTTTCAACAAATTTTAGATAATGTGATTCCTATAATTTTTAAAGTACAGGAGCGTTCGCTGTTACTTCAGTGGGAAATGCTATCTGCAGCAGATAGCTACAAATGCACAATTTATTAGAAATTTCAAGTTGTGGTATTGAAAAAACAGATCTAGTTTTATTGGATTTGATAGGGTGTGAAAGCAGTAGAGGAAGAACGAACAGTGTTTGAGGAACTGCTTTTATTTTGTGAACTTTATGTAGGTATTTGAGTATTGTGAAAAGAATGCATGAGAAGTTGATTGTATTTTTATTAGGTCTTTTTATTTAATGATAGTAAGAAGAGAGACAGCAGAGGCATCTTTCAAGTCTCATTTCGTGTCTGTCTTGTAAAGTTACTCTTAACTTTTGTTTCTCTGTGATACATTAGAGGTATATGCAGTATGTTACATTCAGCTTTTAGGTCAATGGAAGCAGTACTGCTTCTGTTTACCGCTTTTTCAGAAGTTGTCCAGAGAGCCTAGATGAACTCTCTTCCTATCCCTCGCTGACCCGGGGTTTTATTTTGAAAAGTATGTCTAACATTAGAGTAGAACAGGTTCCCAGACACTAATTGTCACCTTCCCAGACATGATCGAGAATGCAGCTGCAGTTCGGCTGGGATGCTGGAACTGAAGGAATATGAGAATGTCATCTTGTGTTTGAGTATTGTCCTTGGGTAGTATATGTGTCTTGAGGTGCCAGTAGCGAGTAGAAATCTGCATTTAATGATCTCAAAACACCTTTTCTAGTTACAATTATCTTTCTCAGCTATATTATTTAAAGAAAAAAATGAATGGCTCTTTGTAGTGAATCTGAGCTTCACATTTTGAGGCTTGAAGAGTATAATAGACAATTCAGAAATACTTTCTTAATGTGGCCTGGAAAAGGCAAAGTTCAGTATGCAAGCTAAGTTCATCATAACACAGGAAGCTGTGCTGGGAGAACCTAGATTATATAAACTAGTTTGCTTGCCCATTTGTGTTCTTTTCATTTCCTCCATAATTTCCTATGAATTTCCTGTTGATGACCTGTGACCTAGTTTCGGAAGATGAACTTCTGACCATATGTGATAACATTGTAAAATGCCATAAATTGGACTGTTTGTTCTGTAAGCCAGTAAAGATGATGTACTAAATTTCATTGTGGTACTTAACTTTGCCTTTTACATCTTCACAGCATTTTAGAGTGAAGTACCATTCTTCATTTTCATAGGATGTTCTAAATTCTGCTCTCCTGAGAATTTACGTTCTTGGACTGTACAGTGACCTGTTTCACTACACATAAGCCTTAAGCTAAATATTTTTTTTAAACAGAGGGAAACGGAAATTTTTTTTACAAGGTTTTCTTAAGATTTGTGTGCTTTTAGGTGTAATTACTGCATTGCTGCCTGGGGGAGTAGAGGGGACAAAAACTTCAGAGGAGAAGTTTATTGGCTTTAACATAAAATTTGGAACAGCTGCAACCCCCACCTGTAAATCGGACATGTCTGCAGCCTGTCTCTTTGGAGTACATATATCTTGAAATGGTATTGGCATGGATTGTCTGCATAAGAATGGATTTGGAAATGGAAAGGTTTCCATAAGAATGGAAATGTTTTCACAGAACACAGATGCAAAAAATTGTTTTCTGCATTTTTTTTCCATCCAGCTCTAGTGAAGTCTCAGTTTCTGAACAACTTTTAAAATTTGGAAAGAGATAAAGCCATCTCTAAAACAAACATTTTGCAGTTTTTGTTTTTTGCTAAAATCACGAGGCATTTTCCTCTGAGTCAGTCTAAATTTCAGTCTGTATGATTATTTTAACTGCAGAATTATTCTTCAGGAACCATGAGGGTAAAATTGAGGCATCTTTTAGAACACTCACTTTAAATATCATATTCTTAACTACCTCTTTGCACAAGAGGTTGAAGTAGCTATGTGAGGTATTGTTTATTTTAGAGCCACATGCAGTAACTTTTTATCAGGCGTGGTCTGTCATATTGCCCATTGTGCAGCACAGTAAAACATTGTTTATGTAAGTTTATTAAATTTGATATGTTGCAAGTCTGTGCTCTGTGTGAGTGCGCTAATGGTTCTACATGAGAATGCACATTGTGTGCCCCAGGGTCTGATCCTGTTCTTTAGTGGGAAAAGTGCACAACGTTTTGTTTGACTATTCAGGTGGGAAGCCTTAGCACCCAGCAGTGCTGCTTCCATGAACAATGCATGTACCCATCTCTCTTGCACATATTGTTTGCCTGGAAAAGCTGAGGAGGACTTAGCTGTAACTGCTGAGTAATGCTCCCTTTTAATTGAGGTCTACCTTTGAAGAAGGGCCATAGATTGGACACCTGGAGAAACTGGGACAGGCTTACCAGAAACAAGGATGGGTGCAATGACAGAGAACAAAAAGAGGAGTTGTGGACAGAGCTGCTGTTCTTCCGGAGCATGCTTGTGTTCTTCTGTCCTGGCTGCAAGAATTATGCTTCACCTTCCCCAGTTCACCCTTAGATTTCAATTTCAGTCATTTAAGTGGCTGCATTTAATCAGGACCATCGCTCCTTCACTGGCATGTCTCTGAGCTCATTTCCGAGGCTAATAATTGATTCAGCTTTTTTTCTGCCTACCAGATGATGATCTTATTCAGTTTTCATCCCAGTGCTGATTATTCCAAATACAGCAATACCCAGGTAGCAGTACAGTACACTTGGCTTTTCATGGTTATCCTTTTTTATGCTCTCAGTGATCCCTTTTTCACACCCACAAACAATGTATTTAAGTAAAATGAAGTGTTTCACTGTAGCTTGCATTTAGAGTTAAATCATGAAAAGGTAAGTTAAAAGAGTTGAGGTAAAAAGCTCTACCTGACTCTGTCATTGTAATTAATTCACTAAGTAATGTGGTAGTTGAACAGGATGGTGTGTATCAAGCAATAAGAAAGCACACAAAATGGTGTCAATATTGAATTTTACTCATGAGTTGGTGTCAAACCAAGCTTTGTTAATTCTAGGTATATTATAATTGTCTGATGGCACAGCTGCCCTTGGGAAGTGTCGTTTTATCTCTAATAGCAAAATATCAAACCCAGCTTTTCAGATCAGAGCATTTAACCTGTGTTGTACTCCTGAATGGATGCATGTGTGTGATTGCTGTTCATAACATTGGGAGGGCTATTTCGTTATGGCAGACCAGCAGGAAGCAAAACAAAAATCTAAAACCTGCTCTGGTATACATTGCCGTGCAATGACAGTTTTGGATAATTTTTTTCCAGCAAGAGCTAGAAGGACTGTAAAAAATTTTCTTTTTTTTTTTTTTTTTTTTACCATAACTGAGAACCTAAGAGTGGCTGTGCCAGTTAAGATCCAGGTCTGTCTTGCCCACTCTGCTGTGTCCAACTGTAACCACAAACAGGTGCCAAGGAAGTGGAAGGAGAGAGCAAGTGTGTGTGGTGCTTCCCCCCCTTCCCCCACATGCTTCCCACCTCCAGCTGGCTCAGTTTGTTGAACAGTCCTCATCATGTTTCACTTGCAGGTTACTGTGTGACATCAGACAGTGTTTGGGGAGTGACAACTACTCACCTTGTGTGCATTTTCAGTACTAAACTTGCATTAGGTCTCATCCTGTCCTGTTTTGTGGCTTTTTTTGCTAATGAGGACTACGCACACATGTGAAGAAGTTTTAAGGTTCTTGGTATTTTTGGTGGTGGAAGAGCAGATCAGCTGTTGGGTCATGAAGCAGCATTAATCCCATCTCTCCAAACACAACATACGCATTCCAGATTCCTGTAACTGGGATATTAATAGGATTCGTGTCATCACACATTCTCTTCTGAAGTCATGAAAGAAGCATTTGTTAATAATTTCTGTAATTCAGCTTATTCCTCCTTTCATTTAGTTTTCTTCCCTTAGTTCCTTCCGTTCCTTTCCCTCTGAATTCTGGGTTTCATGAGCTGTCTCATCTTGAAGGTGACACGTACCTAGATGAAAGGCTTGCATTAAGCAGGAGTTTCTTGTTATATCACTGCTTGACATTCCAAAAATGTCAACTCCTGATTCAAATTGCAAGCAGGATCTGGTGCCAAGGCATTAGTTGTTTCTAAGTCTCCCGCTTATTAGTAAGTCAGAACTGCTGTTTCAAGACAAGAGTTGACCTGAGAAAATGCTGCAGAAGTGGATCCTAATGTTTCATGCCTCCAAGGTATCCCCTTTCCTTTTCTTGGAGGCGCTGGCTGGCTCACAAGATTAATCTTGGTTCAGCTAATAGCTAAAGGCCATAACTTTCCAGCATGGCTTCCTGAGCTTGTGACACATTGGGTGTCTCACTGAAAGTGCTGGTTTTTGCAGGAGCCAAATGTTCAACATCTCTGGAGTCTGACAAATTGGACCGGGCAGGTTAAAAAATCCACATACCTGGATTTTGATATGGGCCTGAACTGACCCAATCCATATTTTCAGCAAAAAGTCTGCTTTTGAAAACAGTGGTGGAATGTAGAGCTGAGTCCAGTCACCACTAGCTCTCTGCAGAGCTGCCAAATATCCATGAAAATTATGTCCCCAAGCCCTGTCAATTCACAGACCAGCATTATAGAAATGTTTTCTGAAATAGATTTCAGGTGCGTTGTGTAGATGTGGATGGAGACAACTGCATGTGGCAGTTCTTCCAGAGGTGGTCTGTGTTATAAACTGCACGTGGTCCAGCCCTCTCAAGGGACCCTCTGTTCACATTCAGTGATGCTCATGGGAATCATCTTTTTGATGTTTATGTACAGAATAACTGTACTGCATGTGCTGAGTGGCATAATATATTCATGTTGGTTATATATCATTTTACTTTATACTTATATTATTTTTAAGACTACTCCCCTTAATCTCCACCCTTCTGCTGAAGGTTTTATATATTATTTGTTAATGTAACATCAGAGCACATCCATTTAATATATTTTATTTGAGGAGACTATTTTGTATACCAATGTGAGTGTGTTTTGTTTATGCTTTGTGTACATCTGCAGGTGTTTAATTTAGTTGTGCATGCTGTTAGTAATTGTAATTGACGTTGCAGATGTGTTTCCTAGCAAGAATAAAATATAAACATTGGAAAAACATGCAAATGGTAGAAAATTTGGGGTGCGAAACAGTAAAAATTATTTAAAAAGTGTTGAAATTTTAATAATAGACTTCAATTTAAAAAAAAAATTATTAAGGATTCACTCTCAGCTATCTTTGAATTTGTCACTTCTTGTTTCATTTGCACAAGTGTTGTTAACCACTGTTGTATCACTGAGATTCTTACAGGAGATTGACTTTTGTCCACTCCAGTCCATGATCTAATCTAATTTTAGATTAAGCACTAGTGGGTGCTTGATCAGTGTACCTCCAAAGTACATGATTTTAGAGTCTGAAGTTGCTATTCCACAATAAAAAAAAATAGCATTTTAAATTCTAGTGTACAATAAGAACATATCAAATATCCCTTACAGGATTTCAAAACTTTATTTTGTGAACTCTTGAAAAAACATATGTGGTTTTAATCTGTATTAGCTAAGCTAGAAGCAGCAGCAAAGGTCAAATGTTAAATGTTTAATTTGGTTTCTCTAATTGTCGGGTCATTAAAAATGACCTAGTAGAGCATGAAGTCAGATTCTTCTTTGTATACTAGTACAATTCTATTGATTTTTTAACTGAGTTATTGCTAGTTTATTGTAGCGTGAGAGCAAAAGCAAGGCCTTTGAGTCCATTGCAGGCAACAGTACAATAGTTTCTCTAGACAGAGCCAGGCAACTTGATGATGGTCAAGGGAGACCAGGGATCATTTGCAGTACGAAAATCAGCACGCTTTAGTCCAACCACATTTGTTAGTGGTGTCCCTGAATTCCTAATTGTCTGATTTAAAGGGAGATAGTTATGCTGATATGGAGTAATACTATACCTGTCTTTGCAGTAGCTGTCATTAACATGAACAGTGCCACTGCTGTGGCAGTGGTGCTCTCAGTCTGGTCTCACGTGTGCATGTAGGCTGGTGATCCCCTGCTTGCACGTCAGCAAAAGAGACCTACCCCCTCTTGGTGCTCAGGTGGAGGCACTTATGTCCAAAGCATGTAAGTGAGGGGAGGGGAAGAACTGGAGTGTAAAGTGGCTGTTGTTGAGTATTACTTGCAGACTATCTTAAAATCAGGGTAAGGTGCCAGGTTTTGTGGTGAGATGTCATACCTTGCCAAAATATGCTGTGGTGTAACATCATAGAGTTTATCTTTCCCTCCCACGATCCTGAGCTGCACCTTGCTGTCGTTGCAATATGGTAGTCCCTTCCCCTTGATTTTGCAGCAGAAAAGCAAAGTGTTCAAAGGGAGATTTCTCTGGGTGGAGGCTACAGGGCTTTCCCCAGTAGTTACTCACAACTAGCTATTAAAGTGAAAAAAAGCCAGGAAGTCTTTGTGAGCTGCATTTTCCATCGCTTTCTCTCATAGATGATTTCTCCCTTGTGGATACTCTGATGTCTCATTTTATGTCAGGGCTTTGGCTTCAGTCTTTCTTCAATATACCTTGTGATGGATCACCAAAACTTGTGGGAACATAAGACCTTGGAGACTCCTTCCTCTCTGTGAAGTTTGCTTGAACCTGTCCAAGAGTAACAATGTGGAAGAACTGAGAGTGCAGGGGTAAGAGGGACAGCAGTGCTCCACCACACATTCAGTCATGAAACCAGAGCCTCCAAAAGGTCTACAAACATGTCTCCTATGTGGGAACCCAGCTTCCATAGCTTTTAATTTACTGTATAGTTAGATTATAGAAAAATTGCAGTTAAACACGAAGCATTTTATTAAGTGCAAAAGGTATCCTAATTTCATGTTCTCTTCACTAACAAATTGACAAGTTTCTTTCATATTTTCCCCCATCTCTTTCAGCAGTGGAGAGGAATAAGTTGGGTAACTGCTAGAAACCTGTAGCTATGCTCTCTTGCTCTCTGTTGCAAAGCATAAGTACCCATTTCTACTTTGAAGCTTGGATGGTATATTTAATTTGACATCAAGGGGAACCTTGGATGTGTAAATATTAACGGAACGGGCCACAAATAAAGTTGGAACATTCGGCGGCACTTCACAACGCTGAAGTGAAATATATGAAGTGCAGTGTTAGCGAATGTTTATATAAAACATGCTACAGTATTACACTGAACAATTATACCTCTCTTATCTCAGGCACTTATCTCTAGCTAAAGCCAAGTGGCTTGCAGGTTTAAATTGCTCAGTATTTTTGAAGTCAGTGTGGTAATGAAATATGCTAAGCAGCTGGGTTTTATGTGTGAGCATTTTCGGTATTTTTTTTTTTGGCCTGACTACTGTTATCTTTGAAGACACAAAAGGAAAAGGCCAAAGTCTAATAGAGCTTAATTGCAAAGGCAATGTTGGTAGTTGCACTTAAACGTTCTCTTTAGCATTTGCATCTCATTTTGGCTGTTTTTGTAAGTCTTTTGTAGAGAAATACTTACATTATATGAGTATAAATCCTGTTCCCATGGTCAGGAGCAGGGTGGTGGGACTCTGAGGCCCCTTGCACAAGGAGCTGATGGCCTGCCACCAAGCCTGTCTGACCAAGCATTTGTAAAAGGATGGAAGTAGTGCAAGCTAATTTGTTGAATGTCTCATGGCTGCTGCTGTGTTGAATACTTGTAAAAGATGCCTGAAACCAGTTCAGAGCAGCAGCGAGAGTAAATCGAGGCATGGCTTTTTTATAGAGATCTAGAAATCATAATTATGCTCAGGTATTTGTTGGTGTGGGTGGGTTTGTTGTATTGCTTTTGTTCTTTGAAAAGCAAAAGGCATAACCTGCTTTTGTAGCTTGTGTTCAGATGAGAAGTTCATGTTTGCTGTATAGTTTAAAATGGCAGAGATTTTTTTTCTTTTAGTGTGTGAACCACAAAAGTTGGAATCTTATGTTGCTTCTCCTCATATTATTATATTATAGAAGATGTCTCCATTGTGATTGCAGCTATAGTTTACACGGAGGAATAGCATTAGGGAACAAATGCATATTGGATTTATAGCTTTTCTTAGGATAGTTCATCAAACAAGAGCAACCAGCTCTTCTTGTGACATTAGCAAATGCTCTGTGCCTTGCCAGTAGTGCTTGAAAATACTGCAGTCTGGCTTTGGAGATCAAAGGTGGGATGTGCTTTCTAGGGGTTCTCAAAGCCTCAAAGTATGAAACAGGTGTGGAGGTGTGCTTACCATCAAGACCATAAAAACCTACATGTGCTTTTATTGGTTTCTTTTTATTTCAAATCTAGCACTCCTGAAGTTCCTACGCTTCTCACCTTGACTAGTCAAAGGTTAACTGTTTTTCCTTCTTCGCTTACTTCTCACTCTCTTCACTCTTACCTTTCACTTCCTACATTGCAGTCAGGAATAAGTGCAAAATTCAGTGTCAGAATTCCTAAAAATTCCTAAATTCCTCCATATTGGGACCAGCGAAGCCAAAGAAGTAGGTATTTCTTTGTAGTCTGATACAGGAAACCCAGCAACTTGGTGGTATTTAGTGCTGATTTGTAGCTTCTTGATGCTGCCTTCTGTGTTTAGCAGTGCTTTGCCAAGCATTGGTCAAATGGACCTCAGGTCCAATATGACATTTTAGAAATTTTGATCATGCCCCTGACTCTTGAGACAAAAAGCTTAGCATCAGTTTTACAAAGTGGAGTTAAGTCTGCCTGGAAGGAGCTGAACTGTGCTACTTAGAAGAGCAGCCAGACAAGTGTACATGGAGAAACAGTTCAGGAACTCTGAAGCCAAAAGTACTGATTTGGGAAGTGATTTATAAGCTGGTTTTTTGCAGGATTTATAGCCATTTTTTCTCAAAACGTCACTGACAAACCCTCCTCATACCAAGGAAGCAAATTGTATTTCAAAGATTGTGTCACCAAGAGAAAGAGATCATTTTTACTTGTTGGCATTACTGATGTATTAATGGCATTCTCTAAAGCACCTTCATACATCTCAGGACTGTTGATGATCTGACAGTGAGTGGCTCTATTCTGAAATTATTTCCAGAACAAAACTTTTACCTCTTCATGTGTACTTTACCAGTAACTTTCAGATAGTTTCCTGTGACATTTGTAGGCAGTTTGACCTGTAAAATGTCAGCAAGTATGAAGAGAATTTCAGAAAACCAGATTAAACCACTGATTTTGAGCTTCTAGTATTTCTGCTTTATCTCTGGTTCTCAGTTCTCACAGTTGAAAATCCATCTGTGCAGCAGTGGCACATTTTTACTCCTGGCCTTTACCCTGAACCCTCCTGCCTTTGTCTCACCCTCACCTCTTCTGGGTGCTCTGCCCCCAGCTGATGACCCTGCTTTCAGGAAAGAGCCCTTCCCACAGCTTCGCTTTCCGCTATCGTAAAACATAGGCAGAGCTTGAAGTGCAAAGTTTGTTTTTACAAGGGAATCAAAAGAGAACTGTGACTAATCAACATAAGCAAGGTATCAAGACTTGTTGGATTTGGGAGTACAAGCAATTGCTCTTTAGCTTACTTACTGTGAATATTAAAATACTCTATTTGGAGAGAGAATATTTATGGAGGTTTTTATTATTAGGTGGTGTGCATATATGTGTTGTCTCCTTATGGACTCGCTTGTGCCCAAAAGTAGTGGTGCTTCCCTCACATGTAGTCAGGACATTTTACTGGGATCTGTACAGTGCACTCAGGCCAAGCTTAATGCAGATCAGTGTCTTCTCAGTAAAGATGCAATAAGAAGTCGTAGCAACTTTGATATATTTTCAGTTTTTCTTGCTACCTTTTTATTAAACAACAGCTTATTTTAAAAATCAAAACCAATGTTGTGCACCGATCATTAACATGAATAATTTTGTTATTTTGGGGTAATTTTTTTTCTTGTTTTTGCTGATTTGAAGCCTTAGGGTTTGGGGGAGAGATGAGGTAATTGTATTTATTGTTTGCACAAGCAATGTAATATTTTTTCTGGAGATGACAGTGGTATGTTCAAGTAACGGTTTAAAACTATTTAAAGACAAATACATGTTTGGTGTGTAAAAGTCACTAACCAAAATCTGTAGTAAAATTATCTTGAATTTGTTGACCTAACTTTATGTAGCAGATAGCAAAGAAGTTTAATCCCAGAAATATAAATTCTGATGAATTCTGATGATCTGGATGCTACCATTCCCCCATTTTTAAGCCATTCATTAAAAAGAAGGAAAAGAAAAAAGAAACTAAAGGTTAAGGTCAAAATATTCTGACTTTCAATCTAGTCATTCTTCTGGGCAAAAAAATACTACTCTTTTTAGGTCATGTGGCTGAATTCTGTTGCATTTAGGTTCCAGTGGCAAGAGTACTTGTTCTAATTTAGTGCATTCAAGATTTTAAAGTAGTTTAGTCAGACTTTTATGTTTGAACTAAAATAAATAGGCATATGGCAAGTGGAAGAACATGTAGTCACTTGGCTGCCTCAAAATTCTTTCGAGGTCAAGAATTTGAAAACAGGAACCTATAGTGCAGTTTGTGAGCACAATAGGAACAGCTGGTGCTCAGCACTTTTGAAAATGAGGTCACTTTATTCTTGGTGGAAATGTGCAAAATGGGTCATCTGGGCATAGGCTTAAGACAAAGGCTAAGCACGTGGCCATTTATAACGAAGTTGTCCATGTTTCCAGAACTAGTTGGTTAAAAGGAGTCAGTTAAACAGGGAAACACTGGGATATGTCTGCACTTTCCCAACTTTTGGAAGCATAATTCCTGCTAGGAAAATAAACTACTGCCATGTATTTTTGAAGATCTGCTTATCCTGAGGATGACATCATCCATATTTTCCACAGTCACCCCTCCCTCTGATGCCTTTCTGCTCATCCTTCACATAACCTACTTTAGGAAACACTGCTCCATTGTACAGTCTTTGGGAACACTGCTTCTCCACCAGTCTCAGCCCTGGGAATTCCCTGGTCCTGCCAACAAAACAAAGGAGAAAATTCGAAACATTCACAAACCCCAGAGCATCACTAGCAAAATCTAAAGATGCATTAGGAAAGATAACAAGAACTCAACTTAGATTTGACTTTTGATTCTTTCATTATAATATTCTATTCAAAATATACATAAGTTGATGGCATTAGGGCCATGTTTTGCACTTTTGTTAATTGAATAGCTGTTGCTAACACATCCAAGGTGATGGTATGAGTCACAGGATACAGGTATATCGGAGTTGGCAAATTTGAGACCTGATACTGATCGCTGTTGACTGTTGAAGTTTGGTAGGAGAACTCATGTATTTCCAATAGGAGTGTGCAGGTCTTGAATTCCAGACCCTGCCCCCCATCGTCCCAATAGCCTGTACAAGAGATCATAGGAAAAATTCAGATTGGAAGGGTTCCCAGGTGATTGTAGTCCAGCCTCTTCCTTGTGAATATACATTATTCCTCTCAAATGGAGTTGAATCTTTGTGCATAAACAGTGCTTTTTAAATCGAAGTAAATTCTGTTAATTTAATTGTGGAATAGTACATGCAGATCACACTGGCTTTAAGCAAAAGCTTGAAGTCCATGCTAAAATAAACTGCACTGCTAATTCAAGGACTACCCATTTTGTCATTAATGACCTTACTTTAAAGAGTATTTTGTTAATCTAGCCATTTATTGCTTTAGTTACAAAAAAATACTGATCTTATTTATTACATAATACTTCTGTGTCTTTGTTCTCATTTTTTAATGCAGTTTTGTGACTGGCTGGTGGCATAACCCAAGAAAATATATAGCGTCATTGGCGAGAATAAACAAAGCAGAAGGGGGAAAAACCCCTATTCTCAAATCCTGTGTATTTTGCCTCCTGAGGTGGACCTGTGCTGGAACTAGTCAGGGCTGCATCTCAGAGCTAGCACCAGATTTCAGATGTGCCCATGAGAATGGTTCTCATTATTTTCTTATTATCATAAGTTTCTTTTACTAAGGCAGGCTTGAAGATTGCCTTTGTACGAGTGAGGAAATTTGCCTGTCTAAACCAGGCTCACATTTTGGCTAGTTTCTAACAAGAACTGTCAAAAAGAGCATGGAGGAAGATGACAAAGTGGTGACAGCAGCAGTACAAGGAATTCTGGACTGGAAAAGAAAAATACAATGAGATAGCTCCAGGGTTGGCAAAGTGCAGCCAGAACTAAGCTGGGGTATCGGCATACATTGTTGCAGAACAGTGTGTTGCTTTTATAGTGTGTGTTATAGGTTTGGGTTTGAAAAGTGTTTCTCTTCCATCGAAGAAACTTCCATTGAACTATATATATGATGTGATAAGTATTCAGTGACAGCTAAGTAGTTAGTATGAAGATGCATAACAGGTTGGGGTTTTTTCTCCCTACTACAAGGTCTTGGATGTCTTTCAGCAGTCAGAAATACTATCTTTTGATACCGTGTGGCTTTACTACTTTCAGGTTCACTGGTAGAGGAAAGCACTTAAAAAGCAAAGCATAAGATTCCCACACTGTTTTTCTGTCTTAAAGGTATGTCTTGGATGAATTGCTGCATTGAAGTGTAATTAATCACTAGCTGGGAGATAGAACAAGGGTGGCTGGCATAGCAGACAGAAGAAAAATTGTCTGTGAGATGCCCAGATGAATGGGCCATGTCTGGAGGAGCAGTGGTGGTGTCTGTCTTGTTTTCATGACATGTATTGTGTCTCCCTTTTGACTTCATCTCAAGTTCTAGTAGATGGTTTTCAGGTCATGAGGGAGACTTCTCCGGCTTTTGCAATCACTGTAATTGATTCTGTCTTTGCAGAAGAGGTATTTAAAGGGTAACAGTAGTATTTACTAGTCATTTCACAGCACGTTTTCTATTTCCTTTCATCCTCATTTGAAACTGTTGCTGAACTAATAAATATAACACTTCATAAGTTATTTCTCTAGGATATCATGTGTAGTCACTTCCACCTTTGCAGAAGTTGCATGCTAAAGAAGCTGTGTATGATGCGGATTCCATTTAGAAAAGACCCATTTCTGGCATCCCTGCAGTATCTTCTACATGACCATGTTTTTCTTTCTTAATCAGAGCTAAAAGCTTTGTGCATGTGGTAGACGGATAAAACTGTGTGCCCTATAATAATGCAGCAGTGATTTGGGAACTCTGTATTGCGTTATACATTTACCTTGAAGTGAGCAGTTTTCTTTTCAACTTTCTACACAGCCAAGACTTTCAAGTCTTGTCTATTGATATTTAGACTTTAGACAAGTCTAAATATCAATACAGGTAGGTTGTAAACCAGTTGTAGTCCTGCTTTAAATATAGTCATTGAAAACATTTAGACTGCATCTGTCCCCTTAATGTGGAGCAAGAGGAATAGAGGTGCAGCTCTTTAAGCCTGTGATCTGCCTGGAGAAAACTGTCGTCAGTGCAGAGACCATAAAGCAATTTTAGGGATACCTTTAGAGGACAGTGCACAAGCATTAAGTAGGGTGACTTCGGAAAAAAGAAGGTATATTCTGGGATAAGACTTCTGCATGCTTGAGCTTCACGGAGACAGTTGTAATTAAACAATTCCTGAGAGCCCAGAGCAGGGCAAGGGGAGAAGCCCAGAGAGCATCCAAAGTTGCCTTCACCAATCTGACATTTTCCATTAGGCAGTAACAAGAGGAGACCAGAGCATAACCTAATGTGCTGGATGTCTGTGCTGCAACAAGAAAGGTGCCCTGGATTGTGAATTTATACATTTTAAACATAAACGACCCACTGCTCACCAACTCTGCCTAAGTCAAAACACGCATATGAGCGCATAATGTAGCTTACTTTATTCTATCTCTATGAGTCTTGTTTTAAGTGTTTTCTGTCTATCTTTTGCTTTTTGCGCTATGGGTTAGATCACGTACATGATGCTTTTGTTTTGATTTTGTGGACAGGTGACTCCCAAACTCGAGATCCTTTGTGATTTTCTTTGTCACTCTGGATACTCATACGAATCTATATTTTCACAACTTACTATGCTCTGTATCTCTGAGCAAAATTCATTTAATGTACTCTTGAAGACCAAACACAGTGTTTTGTTGATGTTGCTACAGTGGGTTTTCATTCCTATTTCATTGAATTAATACATTTTTGCCCAACAATAATACTGAGTTCTTCAAATATTTAGTGTCAGATGCTTTTGTCTTAGTCTTTTTCAAGAGTATTTTGGCCAACAAAATTGAGTCTTTGCTGTTTTAAATTGCTTCTCAGAGTAATTCTTAGTATCTGTCACATTGTAAAAATACTTGGTGTATGATTCTGAGGGGAAACAGTGGGGAGAACGTAGGGATAATTTCTTAGCACCCATAATGATGGTGAAGTTTTGGTTTAGTCTGACCTCTGCTGGGTAAGTCTTGGACTTGGCTCTTCCTCTCTATCCCAACACAACACTGCTCTCCCTTTGTATTGTCAATAACTTCTCCACGACCAGAAATTCAAGTCTTGACTCTACAAGCACAGACTTCACCTAAATTCAAGTGACTGGTGTGCAGATGAAGAGAAAATGCCTTTCTATTCTTATTGTAATTATTTATTTGTATTGCAATTCAGTACCTGTTGTGTTGGGGACATAAAGTATTGTAAATACTGCAAAGCCTTAAACTCTGTGTAGTGAAAGAGGTGCAAAATACATGCAGAATAAAATATTCTCCTACCTTTTATACTGCCAGTAAATTCTGTCAGTGAAATAATTGTGCACAAAAGAAGAATCCAGATTGTTAACTATTGTTTGCAAGAGAAACCTCACTTTGGAATTTGGGGAGTGTGGAGTAAATTATCTTTTGGGAGATTGGGAGCTTTTATTCCCTCTTTGTGCAGCAGAACCATTACCTTCCTTATCCTTGTAGTTATGTGTAGAAAAGCTGAGTTAAAAATAACTTCTGTAAATGATGCATAAATTTAATTGATTTTTGTTTTAAAAATATCAACAAGGAAAAAAGAGATAGGAGTGATTCTTAACATTCTGTCATTCAGCCCTTGTCTGATGTTGAGAACCTCTGTGTGTGTGTGTGTGTGTGTGTGTGTGTGTGTAAGGGAGTATGTATATAAATGGAGAAAACTGTTGGTAAAATAGAGCCCATCCATTCTGAAATGAATAGTCCCATCTGCACCAAGGATGTAGTATGTTCTTTAGCATTTGAGTCACTTCTTTCTAGTGGTTTGATGTTAATCTCTGTTTTCCCAAGACATGGGGAGAGCAGTGGGAATTTCCTGTCTGCCTCCAAATCACTGCAGCTACCAGAGTAGCCATAACTGTCTTACCACAGTGGCTAGTGAAGTCCCCCATGATGTCTGCAAGGCCAGACTGCCTGGGGGTTCTTCAAGACAAAGCTGGGTTACAGACCTGTTACCTGTCATCACTGAGGATGAGAAAAGGGAAAAAATGGAAATGTGGGGTACCATATTCTCTCATGTCAGCTTGACTTGATGGAGGAGTGCTGTAAGGGAAATGGTGTGCATATGCTGTCGTGGCACACATTCAATAGGGAGCACTGTGCTATGTGATGGGGATGTAAGTGGTATTTGTTTTATGGGGTATTATGGAACTCTGAGAACGTGTTAAAAGCTGTGACTATAACTTGCTGGTTTTTTTTTCCCCTTAGCACTGATACCTATATGTTGTGAAACTAACCTGATTTGTTAACAAGTAAAAAAACTGGAAGGAAAAAAACCCCAACCTTTTGAGTTTGTTCTAGCTGCTTTTATTTAGTTGTATTTTCCTTTAAATATGTAAAACAAAGGATGTCCTAGTGTGTGGGAAATAGAGTTTCTCATTTCTAACTAAGCTTATATTCTTCATATGGGAGGTACAAGCACTGGTATGAGGAGGATGGGGTTTGTGGAGGTAAAGTGTAATACCTGGTTGTGTATTCTCAGGAGACATTATCTGTTGCCTGTGTAACTAAATGTATAACAAGAAATGAAGATTGGTAACCCATGGAGGCAACCACTGGAAAATTATCTACCTGGGGTCTCATAGACTGTCTTGAGCTGCATCTTAATGAAGAGTTCTCAAGTGATGCATGCCTAGACTGTGAGAGATTATGGGTAGATATTAACAGGACATTGAGCTAATTGCTGACACAGAGCTGGTTCTCCTTCTTTCTTGCCTTTGAACCTTATTTACATCCTGAAAATGAAGACTGGACCAAGGAAGAAAAATAGAATATAAAAAAGAACCCTACAGTACCCCAACCCACCCCCTCCCCCAAAGAAACAAAACCCCCAAAACAATCAAACTTCCAACCCAAAAAAGGGTTCTTGGGAATCAATTTTGGATAGCAGGTTGTGGGAATGAAGTGAGGGTGCTGCTGCCTGGAAGGAATTTGACTTCTGCAGTAAACTGGGTAGAAATTCTGTCTCTCTAGCAGGTTGTTCCATGACTAGAAGTGCTGAGCAGCATTTGGAGGTTGTGGATTCCACCCTGCTTCCAGTCCTGCCATCTTCCAGGCCAGCAGATGAGTCCTGTGTCCAAACAGATGCGTGGAAAATGTGTTCAGGATGCTCAGTCCATCCCTTCATTCCCCATGGTCAAGTGAAGAGCTTGTTAGTTTTGTCTCTTTGGTCTGGGTAGCCAAGGGACCACTGTGCTGATGCTTGCTTCTTGATCTGCCCTGGTCATAGACTTGTCCAGTTTTACTTTGAAGGAAAAGCATTTTCCAGACACCTTCCCCTTTAAAAACCAGGGCGTCATTATGGATGCTGTCAGCATCTACTGGCAACTCCCACGGGACAGGTCTCTCTCTCTCACTTTTTCCTTTAAATCTTTTGTTTGTTTGTTTGTTTAGCTTAAATCTTAAGAAATTACATCTGTTTCCTGATTGCTGTAGATTTTTTTCTCTCAGGAATTTAAAAACTGTCTCTTTTTTTTTCTTCACAACTGTTTAGATCCCTTCTGCCTCCTCCACTCCCACTTCCTTCATTTTCCATCTCATTCTGGAAGAGCATTTCCCCTTTCTCATTATATCATGTGTGCTCTTTTGCTCTCCCCCATCACTATCAGCCCCCCCCCCCCCCCCCATCCTTTCAGGCAGGGTAGAGCACACTTTATCTTCTTTCTGAATCTTAAGCAAAGCCTTTCTGATCTCTCTGTGTGTTCTGGAGCAGAACATGCCAGGATCAGAATAGGGTGAGGCTGAAAGCAAAATCACTGAAGCAATGATTGAGAGTCATCTTGAAAGTAGAAAGTTAACTTTGTGATTCATTATCTTCTACACAAGAGCTAGAAAGTTCTTTCCATGACTGTACATTTAAAGTGCTTGCATTTTGAATAAGCTCAGGACGTTTATTTGAAGATGTAAGACACTGATGTGAGAGTTTTCAAGTGCATTGTTCAAGCACATTTATGTGTTTTGGAGTCTGCCATTTGTCACATCAAAACACTTAAATTACTCTGTCTTTTTGGTTTTGTTGGGTTTTGGTTTTGGTATGTTTTCTTTCTCTTTTTAAGGGGGTGCAGCGGGATTAGTCAGAGAATCAAGATAATGGCTTTAACAAACGGAAATAGTTTGTATGAATAAGTCTACAAGCAGCTCCTCATTCAAGCATTATTAGAAACACATTTTAAATCACTTTCACCATACAGTTTTGTGTGCATCCTTTGGGTTTTTAATAGAAGGTGGTACAAAATTAACTGCCAAGGTGAGGAATTCTCTTTCTGAAGAGGTTGCATGGTGTCATCTGCGGTATTTCTGAAAGATCATAATTTTTTTTTTCCCCACATGCTTTTTGTGGCAGGTCTTTACAAAAGTATGAAATCCAGTTAGATAAAGCAGAAGTTTGGGATGAAGTTTCTAGCTAAAATCCTTTTCTGCCTCTGAAAGTTTAGCTGTGTGTTAGTTTACTATATTTTCAAAAAGTTGGTGCTACTTTTTAATGGACATGTTATTTTTTTCAGCTAATAGCTGGTTAATGAATAGCCCTGACTGTTGGAAGGTTACAAGAATGATGCATCCAATACAAGAGAGGCATGGGGACATTTCCAGTGGTATGTCTACCTTGTTTTGTAAGACAATATCCATAATTAAATTGACATTTAAAACAGCTGGTGTTGTGTGCTCGTCTTTGTGAGAGGCAACAATAATGTCACAGGACTTTCTCTTTTACATCTCGGTAATAGATAGTGAATGTTAAATGATGCTATTAAGGATCTGGACTCTGATAAGAGACAGTAGAAAGAGTTGCAGATAATCTATATTGTTGATGACGGAGCTCAGGCATAAGATCACAGAGATGACAGACAAATGCCTGAATGTTGTGTCCAGGGTTCAAGAACCTGTCCACCGGTTGGATCCTCTTTTCACAGTGCTTGTTTATTATTGCTGTTTGATATGTTCACTAGCAGTGAGAAAATGACAGCTTTTCACCAGCTTTGAGCATTGATGAGCTTTAAGGCAAAACCACAACAGATCTTTAAACAGTCTTGGAGCTTTTGCCATGGAGCAACCAAAACTCATTTTGCCAGAGTATTTTTGTATGCGTTAGAAATGGGTGACACAGAATGTTTTCTTAGTATAATTTGTTCACTTACAGAAAGTTACCCTTTCTGTTCCCTTGAACATTGAAGTAGGAACAAACTGAGGGCTGGCAGTCCCCTCCTACATAAATGCTTGGTTAGGCACTCTGAATCTTATTCGCAGGATCAAATTGTCTGTTCCTGAGACTCTCACCTCATTCACTGAAGTTGCTTAATTTGCAACATTGTACCAGGTCCCAGCCTGACCTGAAAAACCCTTCTAACTCCACATTCTTCCAGCAGCAAGCCTGGGCTGCTAAGCTTGACAGTGTCCTTCTGAGCTGATAAGCAACTCACAAGGTGGGAAGGATGAAATCATGCTTTAGACAGCATCACCATTCTGGTTCCTTTGCTTGGGGCATGACTTTATCACTTCAGAATCAAGATTTGAAATTAAAAATAAACATTTTCAAAGCAGTCCTGCAGCCCCGCAGGGGTTTGTCTTAATTCTTACTGCTTTGTAGCCTGTCTTCCAAGTATTCAGATGCTTCTCCAGCTAACATCCTTCCCACAGTTGCCTTCTGGTAGGGGCCTGATTCTGAAGACAGATGCACTTGGGGTCTTTGAGTCCTGCCTCTTGCTACTGCTGCAAGTGACTGTTAAACCTTTTCATAAATGACTCTAGATCCATTTTAAAACCACGTTTTGTCCTCATTGTTCCTCTTAGGAGACTGTGCGTTACTCACTGCTGTCATAGCTAGTGATTCTCAGTTCCAGTCTGAATTCTCTGTTTGCTGAAACAGTACTGTTTTCTGGGTGATGCACAGTGAGCATCTCCCCAGTGCTGGCAGACTTGGCTCTTTACTGTTTGTTCTGACTAAGTGCATAGCTTTAGTAAAGTGATAAACTTCTATGGTGCAAAATTAGGTGTATTTTAAGGTTTATGTTTTAGATTAGAAGAAGAATTCTTGTAACGGTCACATTAGATGCTGACTAAGTTTTTGGATAGAATCTGTTCTGTAGTGTATCCGCTGTCTCCTTTTGGTTTCTTTTCAGTTTGTTTTTAATTTGGGTGTGATGGACAAGATCTCTGTCTCAGACATAAAATATTTCTGCTTTCTTTTTGAAACATTTTTTCTAGCTCTTTTTTTTTCTTGCATGCATGAAGTGCTTAATGCCCTCCATCTGCATGAAAATCTTTTGTATATAGCTCTAAAAGCTCCCTTAGGACTGTAGACTTTTTTAAATGGAGCGATTTAAACATTTTCCACACAAATGGGCACTTGGGGCAAATGTCATTATAAAAATCGTAAGAATATTTGTTAGATATTTTCACTGGGTTTTGTTGTTTGTTTTTTCTTTTAAGATCTGCCTCTCCAGTCACAGTGAAAATTACAAGTCAAATAGAATCAGCATGATTTATGTTATTGGCAGAGAAGTAAGGAGTTTGTAAGGCTGAGAAGGTAGACATTAATAAGAAAGAGAAACAATAGACAGTCTTCTCTGCTTTAGTCAACACAGGGCAGGTGTTGAGGCTGATGTAATGGCATTGCTGCTTTCCTACTCTGAGTTGTACATACATATTTATAAACACATGCAAATCAATCAAAAATTGAGTTTGCAAGATAAATTAATAAAACAGAGATTGAGATGCAGAACAAAGCAAAAAATTCAAATCCTGCTCAGACTGAATGAAAGTTTTCATTTGAAACTAATGTGTTAAGATTCTCAAGTTTCAATTGAGGAGATATATAATCTGCTGGATATTCTTGTAAGGACATATATTGAAACTTGTGTTGTAAAATTTGAGGCTTATGTACAGTTGACTAGTAGACAGAGGCTCTATTTTGTGGAGGTTTTGGGATTCTAAGGAAATGTTTTTCTGATTTGAAACAGAGCTCCAAAGTAGTCAGATTTCATGTGGAAGAAAATCCTAAACACAATATTTTTAGATCACATGAAATACTTAATTTCAGTGGATCAGACTGTTTTGTTTCAAATATGACTGTTTAAATGTTTTAAATTGTTGTTCTACCTAATGCAGCCTTTCAGAAGAAACTAATTTGAAGGGAGAAAAAGAAACACTTCATGTAGGAATGCAGTAACAGGAAGTTCTGACATTTGTCAAAATATTTCTCCCTCTTTCTAAAATTAATATTTCACAATATCAGAATGGTTTTCTGATACATTTTAATATCAGTGGAATTGTATTATACACAGTAGGATTTCTGCCATTCTTTGTGACTGTGCGTCATCTGTGTTTTGGGGAGATACTCCAGCAGTGGGTGGAGAAATGCAGGATTCTGCCTGTCTTCTCGTGCATGTTATTTTCCATTACAGTGGTCAGTGTCTGATGTCTAATAGACATTCCTTGGGAAACTCAGTTATTGCTGTTGATGGTTTTTAACAGATCTTTGGTACTACTGATGAAAATGGGTATATGCTGTCTCTGTTAGAACAGCACTATTTTTAAACACATTCTTGGAATGTGGGCTTGCTACTTATATCCTTGTTTATTCCAGTGACGTGTCCTTACTTTGTTCAAGTCTTGATGGTCTATTGGATACAACAAACTACACTTACTTTTGCAAAACTTGCCCCTTATAGTTAAAACCAACACTGGTAGACTTGAACCCAGATGGCATGAAAACAGATGGAATTTAGTAAGCCTTTTTAAAGCCCTTTGAAAATTTCAGCTGTCACATGGACTTTCTGTCAGAATAGTGGCTGTGTCAGTCATTTTTGTGATGAGTGGCCATATAACCATGGAGTTTCATGATAACTGAACAATTCTTACCTATAACTGGTGGCTCCCAGCACAGGAGGCCCTGCTTCTCCATTGCCTGTGGCATACTGCCTCCTACTTTGCTCTGAGACAGGACCTTCTCTGTCTTAACAGGGCATCCAGTCAGGGTTTGGCATAAAATATCCATTTTTTTTTTGGCAGGACTAGCCTTCTGCTAGGTTAGCTCCCTAAACTAACCCATGGGAGAGGATCAAGCGTAAATGGAATGGGCAAGGAGAGCAATAGATAGCATTTAGGTTGGTTAGCTCTATTATGCAGTTAGGCATCTATGATGAATGCTTTGGCACATGACAAGCATTGTCTGTGCAAGGACTTGCATTTTCCTGTGAACAAAGGGGTAGTAGCCCAGAAAACCACCAGCATGGGGATGGATTCCTCATGCCATCCGAAGTAGCCATGATGACATCCAACAGCATTTTCAGTATTGATCCAGAGGATCTAGCTGAAAAGAGTTGTTAGCATTGGCTTTGTTTTCCACTGTAGGTCAGACTGGGGTGGCTTGGTCTGTTTGAATCTTACCCAACATACCAGTTGGTAGTGCAGCTGAACAAGGGTTGAGTGCTGTGAGCTGATTTTGAGCCCGTAGCTCAGCTTTGGTTTCTCCAGAGCTGTTCAAGGGAGTTTGGTTCTGGTTCCTCTGCAAACTCAAATGCTTTGCCTAATAAGATCACCATATTTCCTAGTAAGGTGTTAGCACAGATTGAGTACATAATTTCCACCATGTGCATCTGAGTGAGTGTTTTCAAGGGCAGTATGGGTATGTACGATCTTTTTATTGCCTGTTTAACCCTATCTCTCTCTTGTAAATGAAAGACTTCTGGCATGGGAATGAGACCATTTTGCGTAAACTATTCAGTAAGGTTTTCCAAATGCTTAAATTTCAAAATAAATGAAAAAAAATCTAAGAGGGCCAAACATGTATCTAGGATATGGCAAGTACTAGGGGCTGTATAGGCAGTCCAGAGCTCACTCTGGCCTGGGCAGCTCTGTTAACATAAGCTGTGTAACTGCTGCACCACAGTGTTCAACACAGACTACAAAAACTATTTGAATGGTGAGTGAGTTTCCCCACATGGGCAGTGTGAAGCTGACCCAGGCACATTTCTGTCAGGAACAGTTACAGCACTGAATGTACCACAGGTTTCTCAAGTAGCTTTCCAACATCCTGACCACCCCTTGCTTTTGCACCAAAGCTGTTTCCCTGGTGCCATTTCGGGAAACTTGATGATTAGTCTGCAAGAGTTAGGTGTCCTGGATCTATCCTGGAGCTTATCCTGGTGGCTGGAAGAATCCAGATGTGCTGGAGTTCCTACTGGTGAGTGCAGGGTCTTGAATTTAGTTCTTGCTGTAACTAATTTGCTCGATGATCATCTGTTAATTCAGTTCTGGTTGACATTTTTAAACCTGCATCTGAGAGAGATGAGAAGTTGGAACAAATCAAGGGCCTAGTCTAGCCTAATCCTTGCCATAATCTTTCCTATTTAGCAATGAAGCAGAAAAGAACAAAAACATCTGTAAGCTTCCAGCTTCAGAATTTTAGTATCTGGGCAAATCCTGTATGTGGAGGTAGTAATTAGATGACTCCAGGCTTTCAGTTAACAGAAATTATGTGTAGAAAGCTAAGGAATCCTTTGCTTTCAGATACTGCAGAAATATGTGCGCACCAGATTTTTTGTTATTTTCTTTAAATACAAACAAGAGATGCCAATAGAAATTATGGCTTTTGATTATAGGCTTATCATCCTCAAGCTAACAGTCATGGCACATCTTCTATGGATTGTGCAATTTGGTTGAAAAGTTGCTAGTTTAGCTGTAAGCTATTGTCAGTCAGCTTGTCCTCACTGGTTGATTGCCAACTTCTTCCTCCTGTACTTGAGGAAAAATGGAATCATGAATGTTTAATAACTGAAGGTATTGGATGGTCTCAGTGTAAAACACCAAAATTGATAAAATCATTATGAGCCTTTTTTTCCCTTTTTCCAAAGAAACTTTTAAAATAGAAAAATAGAAATAACTGATGAGTATGTAAAGCTGAAGAGCACAAGGAGGAAGTGATCTCATGCTCCCATGGCCTCACAGATACGATTGCATCTGAAACATGCTGGCTCTGCCTGAACTAGACTGTGAACTCCTTGGGGCAGTGCTGGTCTTCCAGATCTTGTAAAATGCCAGACACAGCTGATGTCACCCACTAAAGAACCATTTTCTCATATTTGACTTTTAGAGAAAGTGATGGGTGTCAGTGGCATTAGTGAAGGAAATACAATTGCCAGCATGTAAAGGTCTTGCAGATTAATGGCAACAGAGAATCCATGGGAAATTGATGTATAGACAAGAAAATGCTTTGGACACAGTATGGCGGTATGGCTTTTTAAAAAAACTTTGCACTGTCTTGGCTTGTAGCTTCTATGCTGAGCTTTGGCCTGGGATTTCCTGTATGCCAGAGGTTGCATGATCGTAGGAATCACCTGCTGTTGCTTTTTTATACTGCCTGTTTTGGGGAAATTTGATTTATGAAGGAGGTTTTTTGTTGGGTTGTTTTTTGTTTGTTTGTTTCGCACTCAGCTATTTGTTTATTGTGAAAGGGCAGTGCCAGTGGCCTTGTGGATTGTGTGTGGATTTCCAGTGTGTAGTTGCACAGTGAGGGAGATCCTAGCACTTGTGCTAGCAGTTCTCAGTCTTGCTTAGAGGGGTGGCAGTTGCCTTTCATAATTACTCTTATGTGTTACCTTCTTATCTTTTTTTCCATTCTTCAAGCCAAAAGTTTCCATTTTGTTCAACTTAGTTCCACTCATGGATTGCATGTTAAAGTGTGGAATAAATGCGTTTGTGCAGCTTCTTTAAGTAATTAAAACAATGAGTGAGCTCATAAAGAGAAGAATATTGAAATTCAGGCTGAATCAGTGGTTAATTGGCTGCTAGTCCAGTCTCAGCTTCCCTTGTGCCTGAGTGCTGGAAGAGGATGAGGTCATGGTGCTGATTCTTGACCACAGCACACTGCAGACCTCCTGTGTCTTACCACTGCTTGCATCAGCTGTGTCCCAAACACAGAGTTACAGTGACACAAATACTGCTTTAGCTTTCTGCTAAACATCCATCAGCTTGGTGTAGTTAGGTTGTACATATTGCTGATGCCTGCGGACGATGAAAGACTCCAGCCTTAAAACCCAAGATGCTCATTTACACTCAGGAAGAAGGCCTTCAGTCCAGGTTCAGAGCAAAGTTCAAATTCATCCTCAGGATCCACAACAGGCACCTATTGTTACCCTGTGATTTGCCTTTATAAACTAATTATCTTGCTTGCTTTTGATGAAATGAAGCGATATGGAGAATGTGGTTTGGTTTAGCTTTCCGATTTGCTTTACAGCTTTGGTTTCCAGCATGTGTGCTGATCACTGTTTTTACAAACCATGTTTAGGTCATAGAACCTTCTACATCTATTCAAGATATAGGCAATGGGTCTTTCTACCATTCTTGTGCAAAAATGTTTCCTTGATGGTTGTCCTTTTAGACAATAGCTTCCTCTTAAATCTGAGTGGTAAATTGGCCAAAGTTTTTGCACAAGTTCAGATACTACCTCAATAGGAACCAGAGGGGGAATACTTTGTTGTTGGTTCTTTTTTTTTTTTTACCCTCTTAATCTCTAAAAATGAAAGAACAAAAACTTTGGCTCATTCGTGAAGCCATGTTGACTTTAAAAGTTGCATAAAATACTTGAAGAGTATGTTGAAGTGCTTTTGAAGAAGGGGGTGAATTTGGTTGCAGTGGCTGTTCAGATTTACTTCTGGCATCAGCAGTACATCATACCACTGCCCTTAGGGAGGCAAAAGGGTTTTCATGCCTTTACTGCTTTTTTGGAGTACCAAGCCCCCACTGTGCCCTCACTTAAGGCAGGAGGGTTTCCCATGAGGACAGTGCTCATAGAGGAATGGGACCAAAATGTGCTTTACCATTATGTAAAATCACCAACCTCAAACAAAAACACAAAGCCCCAGGACCTCAAGGCCAAAGACACCAATCAACAAAACCTCCTTATTTTATTTTCATTTCTGAGCTCCCCGTGGCTGGGATTTTGGCTGTTCCTGAGGCAGCAGCAGCACACGGAAGTGTATGTTCTGTGGGAATTGCTCCTGCATCCAAAATGGCAGGGGAACCGGTGGCCTTTGCTGGAGGAGAACAGCGTGATGGGTTTTGGTTCAAAATGTGTCGTGCAAAGGCAGGGGGTAACGTCGCATCTTCCGACTAGGCGAATATTGCTTTTCCTTCCTATTTCGGGCGCCCTGGAAGGTTGCCAGCTTTCCTCAGAGGACTCGGAAGGGAGCTGTCGGGGCCGCGCCCCGCACGCGTTGCCATGGCGGCGGGCGGGGGCCGTGCCCGCACCTCGGCGCTGCCGCGGGCCCGCGGGGCGCGGTGCGACGGGACGGGACGGGAACGGGGCGTGCTTCCCGTCCGGGCACAGTTGCCCGCTTTGCTGCACGATAAAAAAGATTGGGCGGGCGGCACCCGCGGCGCGGTGCGAGGCAGGCGGGATAACAGAGCCCTTCGTGCGGCCCCTTGCCCGCGGTACTCGGGGATAGCGCGGGCTGTACTGGCGGCTGGACGCGCGTTGTGGTGCAGCGGCCCTCTAGGAAAGGACCGTGCTGGTGAGGGCTGAGCGTGTCCTCCCATTGTTTCAGGTGTACAGAAGCGGCCTTGGCAGCACAGGGCTCGGCTGAGCGCCGTGGTCCGTGTCTCACGGCTGAACCCGGCCGCGACTGACAGCCCTAGGAAGCTGCAGAGCTCAGTGGCAAAGCGAGTAAATCTGGTCTATCTAAGCACTTCCTTTGAGGTTCTTCATTGCTAGTGCTGTAGGGCAAAAGAAACGACGTTTTTAAATAGGTTACAAAATTTCAAAGCATATTTAAAGCACTGTGAAATGTTTCAGCAATCTGTCTGTGTTATTTCCTAACTTTTTAAATAGTTGTCTGTTAAATAGAGATCTAAATTTTCCAGACTGGTGGGTAAGACTCAAGGTGAAGTCTTGATCAGCTACTGCAGAACTGTCCAATGGTTTTATCCAGTTCTGGAATGGAAAGTGCTATTAATGCCTATGTTCACGATGCTGAAGGTATCTCCTACCAGCTCCAGTAAGCTGCAAGCAGGCCCTGAATCAAAAGTCTTCCTTAAGTTGCAAGCAGTACACTTGGCTCAGTGGGTTAGAGCATGGCGCTAAGAATACCAAGGTCATGGGTTCAATCCCTGCACAGGCTGTTCGTTAAAGAGTTGGACTTAATGATCCTCGTGGGTCCCTTCTAACTCAGAATATTCTGTGATTTGCTATTTCAAGTGGCTTCTTCTGTGAAGATACTCTCACGCTGTACAACAGCTTGTACTGGCTGCATCACAGCTCAGATTGAAAATTACAAGCCTGGCTGTTTTAGGAATTTTAGATCTTAATCTTAAAATCTGGGACAGTCCCTGATAGATAAATTATGCATGCGTAGTACACCTGATGTGTTGGACCTGCTGCACATGTGAGATGAGACTATATGCATGTAGTAGCTAGTTTCCAGACATCAGGCAGCCTGAGTTGCCAGGCATCTGGAAAAATGGGCAATTACTTCAAAAATATGGGAAAAGTCTTTGCGTGTGCAAGCATACATGGGGCATAGGATTTCTGTGAGTAATGTAGTAAGTCTGTTGTCATGCGGTATCATCCTTCCTTTCATTCCCCCTTACTCTAACAGACTACAACTCCCTGCAAAAGCTGAAAACAAACTTGTGCTTTGGATAGTTGTGTGGTAACCTCAGTCATTCCTTGAGGGTCAAGGAAGCATTCATTGGAGGGGAAAATATATGGTGACTATGCTTCACAAGGTAATTTCTGCCCTTGAAAGAAGTTATCTTAACAGGTGGAAAATGTCACTGGGAAGTTACACTAGGCTTTTGCGTCCTCAGTCTCCAAAGATGCCAGGAGGAATTACCAGAATTATATTCTCTGAAACCAAGAACTTCTTACCCATTTTGCAGAGTTTTGCAACCCCCAAACTTTTGTTGGAAACTCTAATAACATCAGAACTTCCATTGAAAAATGTTTGTCGGGAGCAAGGCAAAAGATATGTAAATTGTTTTCAAACCTCTATGTCCTAAAGTAGACTTTTAGGCTCTTGTTTGAAAATGGAAATATGAAGGAGATGCGTCCAAGACTTTCAGGTATTTCCAGATAGCTTACATGCATTGAGTCTTTTTATGTTCCAGAAATAATTGCCTAAAATTAGGCTTCTCAGTAAGTCTTGATTTTAAGAAGTGCAGGGAGTACAGCAGCACTCAATGGAGATAAAGGGAAGTGAAGATCTACCATCAGTTTTGAAACTCAAGCTGTGACTATTAGAAACAACATATGGCAATAGAAGCCACATTTGGCTCCTTTAATAGCTCTGCCTTTTACTATAACAGGAAGTTTTTAGAGAAATAGTACTTGCAGCTCTAAATGTCAGCGGTTATATGCTCTTGAAGAGTTAAGCTATTGGAACCCAGAAAAAAATTAGTAGAAGGTTAATTCCTTTATTTAAACATTTACTTTTTTAATGCACTAGGGAGCATATGATTGAACAACGGGAAGACACATGGTTGCCTCTAATAAAATTAGTATTTTATTTTTACTATTGATTACTGTATTTTTAACTCACCTTTTTATGCATGACCCAAAAAGTCATGCAGAGGGAGTTTACATGATTATGCATATACATCTAACTCCATTGATAAAACTTTTGGAAGTTGTGTAAGCTAAATCAGGTTAAACAAAACACTCTTATTCCAGAATAAATAGGTATTTACATAGGTATAATTACACCATGATAATTCTGGCAGTAATTTAATCTTTTAGACCACAGTGCTGAGGTCAGTTTTCATGTTATCCCTGTTACACAAACGTTCCTGATTTGTGTTCAGAGAGTGTACCAAACTGGACGGATGCTGCATAACAAATCTATGTTAGAGTAACTCAATTAAATGTAGTACCAGAAATTAAATACCACAGTTTAAAGAAAAAAATCACAAGCTTTATGCATAGGCTTTGCAGACCATGGAGGACATGCAGGATGCCCTTTAGGCAGCCTCACATTTTCAAGTTCTTGTGGATTACACTTTCTTTCTATGAAACTGCATGTGCATGTGGGTTTTGAAGAGCTTCTCATAAAACAGCAGAACACTTCTAAAGACAGTATTGGTGATGACATGCTTAACTGCTTTCACATGTTTTCGTTCAAACTGCCCAAACCATTAATATGCTCCCTTAGTGACGTTGCATGTGTGTCTTATTAGTATGCACACTACTAATTTACTCTCAACTTTCTTTACTGTCCTGTAAGGTCCCACCCTTTCCCTAGCTTTGATCTTTCATCATAAAAGCTTAGAAGCAACCCTTTGGAGATCAAGCTAAATGTTTCTTTTTAGCTATTTTGCCTGTTCCAGATGCTGGGAGGGGAGGAGGGCTCATTCCAAGGCGGTGTAGAATGCAGGTTCCGAAGCCCCGCGCTCTGATGGGGATGGTCCCTCTGCTGGGTCATTGGCACGGGGCTCAGGCTTGGGGCTGCAGCGCAAGATACCTTTGTTCTTTCAGGCTTTTAATTGAGACTTTGAACGGAGGCTTTCAGTGAATCCTTTGTGTGGCACGGGGTGAAGGTCAGCCTAGAAAACAAAACAAAGGCAAGCACCAAGTGGATGCAGAGCACATGCAAATCAGCTGTCACAAAACAACTGTCCTTTGTTCACTTCTTTCCCACTTTGCTTATCCCAGCAATTCTGTAGACTCTATTTTTTCCCCAGCCTTCCTATAGCTGGAGGTACTAATTGTATTTCTTACCATTTGGTTATTATTTCTGCTTCCATTTAACCCTGCTAAGCATTTGGATTCTTTTAACAAGTTTTCTTTCATCAGTAACATCTCAGATGTTGCATGGCCTGCTTTAGGAATCAAACAAAAATCAGCTCTTCCCTTACATTTCCTTTTAACCTTTCCTGTGTTCTTTCTTACTTACATTGTTTCTTGTTTTCCTCTCCAGTCTTCTGCTACTGCTAATTCAATCTTTATAGCCTAGGCTTTTATTTAGGTACTCTCTACATGAGTTCTTTAAGATTAAAACTTGTAGCTAGCAAACAGGCAGCAAAAACAGCAGAGGTTTCAAAAAATGCTTTCAGGGTTACTTGAATCCCTTGTGGGTGTTTCTGAGGTCTGGTCTGTGCAGCAGTTTCAGCCTCTAAAAGGGTGAGGAGAGCCAGGTGAGGAGAGGGGCATGTACCATCCCCTTCACCATGTGCAATGCAGTGTTTACTGGTGATCAGAAATGCTTTTGAAGCAGAGAGCCTTCTCAAGCTCTGGCTCTGACCAAGACGCTTTTTACCCTTCTAAGCAGGAGATGCCCTCAGGCCCATAAGGTCTGGGTGAGTTAAAGTGCTGCCTGTGGGGGTAGCTCATTGAAAGAATATGATGGTAACCATAAGACCTTTTTTTTTATGGTCAAGAGTAAGGAATTACAACATAGTGGCAAGATAAGGAATTACTTTTGTCGTTGTTGTTGTTTAATGTGTGTTAGGAAAATACTGTATTGATATGGGATAAAATGTAGTAATTTGAAGCTTGGTTTTATATATTCTCCCGTGCTTTGATCTCAAAATTTTTTTGTATATGATTTTTCCCTTTGTATCCAGTGGTTACTTCTGAAATCTGTTAAAGAAATTATCTTAATTCTCATTTTGCTAGTCTTTTGGTTTAGTTCAGTTAAAGTTGAGATCATCATCAGCTTCTGAGATCATCTCAGGAATCTAGACTTGATATCCTGTTTTAGGTCTTTATACTGAATAAGAAGGCAAAGACACAACTATTTTTATGCGCTCTCATCTTTCAGAAAACTGGGTCATAGCGACACTCGGGGAGCACAAGAACTCTTCCACGCTCTAGTGCTTTATAAATGCTTGGTGAAAGTCCAAAACAAAAGTCTTGTCAAGCTCAGTTTAGTATAGAGAGGAGAAAAAGGAAGAATGGCCATTTCTGGGCCCTGGAAATGGTTAACAGTGTTTTGTGCAGCAGGGATCAATACCAAATGTTTGGTGTTTAATAGCTGTATTAAAAATCTGAAGGATGGAATGGATAATGAAGCGGTAACCCTGTCTTTCAGATCACAGTTGTTCAGGTTCATTAAGACTGCTGAGGAGGATTTCAGAAGGCACTAGTGACAGCTGAGTGAAACAGCTGAGCAATTCTGTAGAATAGTGACATAAGCAACGTGGTATAAGGCAGTGCAGTGAACGCTGACAAAATAGAGCTTAAATATGTTAAGTTTTGTGCTTTTTTAGGAGCGTAGTCTGCACGTTGCTGGAGTCAGCAGTGAACGTGTTAGATGAGTCAGGCGTAGTAATTAAAAGTCTAAACTTAAGATTCTGTAAATGAGGAGATATGTAAGAAGTCATGCAAGAGAGGTCTCTGTGAAATTGATAATTTCATCCTTTTGCATACCATTTTTGGTTTTATGGCTCATGTACAGGGAGATTTTCAGATTCCTGAAATTTCATTTAAAAATAAAAGAGCAGTAGATAGGGAGTTGTTACTGTTGAAATAGTAGCAAAATGTCTGTTGTAGGTTTTGATTTACTTCTTCCTGTAGTAAAATGAGTGCTCAGTAAAATTCAAAAGCAAGAAAATATGTGAAGTGGACAGGAGGAAATGTTTCATCTAGTGAGCTGTTTAATTGAGGGAATCCCTGATTCCAGGTACTGTCATTTATTTGGGGAGGTAGGTTTTGATTGCTGCATTTGCTAATAGTCATACTGATTGAGAGAAAAAATTAATATCTGCCAGTCCTCGAGGATCTCAAAAGAATGGTTTCTGTCTGGAACAAGGGCATTTCCCTTTAAGGTGCAGTGGAAATTGGTGGCAGTGTGCAGTTGGTTTTCTAATGCTTCCTCTAAGATGCTTGACCAGCATGAGGGAGGCAGCAGATTTCGTGAGTTGCTGAACTGTTGTGTTCCTGTGTTCCCATCCTCACAGCTGATCTCCACACAGGCTAGACCAAGGACAGAATTTGAAAGTATTTTGAGCCACTGTGGGTAACAGGGGTCACTGCATCTACCCCATGCAGGTGGAGCATAGGGGCGGAATAGAGTAGGATAGCTTTTTCATGTATTGAGGTGTAAAATATTTCAATTTCACAAGCATTAAAGTATATCTCCTTGAAGGTACTCTAGCCACAGTGAAAACTCTGTTTCCACGACAGGGAAAAACATGACCCAGTAAACTCTCAACTGCTAAGTCTTTGGAGCATCTAACCTTTTCTTTTTCAAACCACTTTGGCAGTAATTTAATTGATTCCATGCCTGGCCTTTTCATCGGTTATCTCTCCTAGCCAGGAAAAACTGGGCTGTTAAAGGCTGCTGCAGTACCATGGGACTTGTGTTCAGTGTTGCAGGTTCTTATTTTAACTTGAAGTTATCTGCCAGTCATTACTGTTGGTTTGAAAAGGTGTAACCACTGCAGTACTGTCTTTGGGATGAAAATCTTTTAATGGTTGCAGCAGTCAATATAAATGAGAGAGAGTGCACTATGCCACTGGGTTGTGTTGCTAATTATCGCTTTACCTTTCAAGAATTTTAGCTGCTGACTAGATTCTTGCTGAATATTAACTGCAGCATCTCTAGGCACACTGCAAATGTGTTCTGGCTAAGCCGAAGAGGACAGTGAAGAACATGTGGCTAAGACTTCCAACAGCCATATTCTGTGCTTTCAGGAGTGTTTGAAAAGGAGTATTTTTTGTGCCTTTTTAAAATTTCCACCCTAAAAGAAAACATCTAGGTTTATCATTGTTTTTTGGTTTTTGTTTCTTTTGTTTCTCATGTGCTCACTCTCTCTTGCCAAATCTCCTCCAGTGTCAGATTTTTTTAATGCTTCTATCTTTGCATTTGCTGTTTGCTGCCAGAGAACAGGCAGGCTTTGTTTTTGACGAGGTGGGGTGTTGGTGTGGTTGAGAACAATATAGCATTAACATTATTCAAATTAATTTGATAGTAGCACGTTTCTGTAATGAAAACAAGCCCAAATCCTCCTTCCTTCCTGTCTTGTGGTCCTAGCGACAAAATCTGTTAGAAAATTCTTCTGTGTGGTTTAAAATATCACAGACTTTCCAGTGAACTATAATTTAAAGAAGCCTCTTTTAGTAGTTGAATTCTAAGAAGACAGTTGCTTTACCTACTAGGCTTTTGAGGGAAGGAGTTTTGTTGATTGCTTTGTTTTTCCTGTTAAGACTTGATGGGTTCATTCAAATGCTGTTTCCTGGCTTGCTGTATTAGGAAGTGTGTCACTGGTTTATGATTCTGTCCTGCATTAAGTAACATTTAAAGTATAGCTTGTTTTTCATTTTAGGTTTTGAGATTCTTTTTTAGAATGTGCTAAGTGGAGATGCTTAAAAAATGGATAACAAATGACAAGAATTGGATGATTAAAGATCCTTAATCATATCTGCAGAGTGTGCTATTAAAGATCATGGTCCTGGGAGTCAAACACAGGAATATTTGCTTCAGACTCAGTTGCAGGCAGAATAAAAAATATAACTGAAACTGCTTGTTCAGTTGCAGGGTGACTGATGGTGAGACACCAATATAGTACAGCTGTGGAGGAAAAAACCAGGGTATAGTGTGGGGTATTTCCACTAAAGGTAAGGAAATTTCAATTTCCTGGTACCTGATGCAGGTGCGAGATTAGGTAGAATATGGCACAGAATTTTGATTCTTGCTTTTAGAGGAAAGTTATGTAAGTTAGAGAAAATGTAGAGGAGTCCTCTAGAAGGATTAAAGGGACAGGAGGAGCAGATGTGTGAAAGAGTGCTAAAAGAATGTGCTTTTTTAAAAGCCAGTGGAATGAGATCTGAAGGAGGGGAGGTGTGTTCTCTGCTAATTCATCAGGGTGTAAGCAGCAGAAGAAAAAAAAAATGTTTAAGCTCCTAGACAATATTAGCACAAAAACAGATGGGCATTACTTGTTGGGATATTACTGAGCTTAATATCCTGATCATATTTCCTCTTGTGTTTTCTTAAGTGAATTCTTAAAGAACTGGTAGATTTGTTCAGGTAAGTCAAGTGGAACTTATTAGCATACTACGAGTAAGTTATTATTAGTAAAACACTAATACATCATAATTTCTAGTATTAAGAGATTTCCTAAAGAAATGTAAGTGTACGTCTGATGTTCCTTAGTCTGGTGTGTTCTGGAGCCACAGAGTTTGTGGTTTGTGTTCTTAGTGTAGCGGCTGGGTGCTCCCGGCTTTGTGAAATTGGTTCTTGTAGAAGTAATCATAATGGTAGATGACTATAGTCTCTGCAACTACAGGCTTTGCTGAGAGCTGATGGCTGATTTTAGCCTTGGAAATTTGGGATCCGTGGTAACTGGTACAGGCTAGTCTGAATTACCCTCTTGGTAACCTTCTTGGACTCTTCTGACCGTGTTCTTTTTTAACCTTTTTTGTTCTCTGTCATGTGTTGTTGTGTGCGGTGAGCGTGGGGTGTGTATGTGTGTCCCCATTTGAGCATATTCCTTTCTTCCTCTTGAGTTTCCCTCCACTGATGGTGAAAGGGCTGTGGCAAAGGAAGGGAATCCCAGGCCCTGACTCAGGAGGACTTAAGGATGTATGCAAGCTAATGTTGAGTTTGACAAAGGAGTCTGTGTTCAGCACTATGTGTGTGCAAAGGAAGAAAATGGGATCTTTAGATCACCTGTTTCCTCACTGTAGGATGGAGATTGATCTCGGGCTATATTGTATTTTGTACTGGTGTATTTGGATGCACATGCTTGCATGGAGTTACACAGAGAAGAGTGTATGGTGTATTTGTACTGTACACTGTCAAAAAGACAGCTTTTGTTTCAGTACTAACCTCTATCATGTGCTCTGGGATGGAGGAACAGAGTAGCTGCCTTGACTGGGGAGTGCATATGGTATTTGGCCAGACCATCCTCCTGTAAGGCTACGCTGCAGTAACATTACTGATGGTGGCAGCGCTGGTTTATGCATCAGCTTCAGCACTTCTAAACATTCTCATTTACATTTTCCCACTGCTGGTCTCTTCTTTCCCTTTTGCTCTCTGCCAGGCTTGGGGTATCAGGCACTTCTTGCTGCTCTTAATCACAGAATCACAGAATATGCTGAGTTTGCTGAGTTAGAAAGGACCCACAAGGATCATGGAGTCTGACTGTCAGCCCAGCACAGGGAGTCACACCATGTACCTGAGAGTATCATCCAAACGGCTCTTGAGCTCTGTCAGGCTTGGTGCTGTAGCAACTTCTCTGGGGAGCCTGTTCCAGTGCCCAACCACCCTCTGGGTGAAGAACCTTTTTCTAATACCCAAGCTAAACCTCCGCTGTTCAACTTCAGGCCATTCCCTCAGGTCCTGCCACCGATCACCACAGACCAGAGATCAGTGCCTGCCCCTCCTCTTCTCCTCACAAGGAAGTTGTAGACTGCAATGAGTCTTCTCTTCTCCAGGCTGAACAGACCAAGTGACCTCAGCCTCTCCTCATGCAGCTTCCCCTCAAGGCCCTTCACCATCTTTGTTGCCCTCCTTTGGACATTCTCTAGTAGCTTAATATCTTTCTTATATTGTGGTGCCCAGAACTGCAAGGTCTCTCTGCAGGGCCTCCCTGACTTCGAAGGAATCAACAGCTCCTCCCAGTTTTGTGTCATCTGCAAACTTGCTTAATATCCCTTCTGGTCCTGTGTCCAAGTCATTTATGAAGGTGTTGAAGAGCACAGGGCCCAAGATGGAGCTCTGTGGAACTCCGCTAGTGATGGGTCTCCAGTCTCATGTTACCCCTTCACTATTACCCTCTGTGCTCAACCCATGAGCCAGTTGCTCACCTACCACATGATGTGTTTATCCAGCTGTGTGCTGGACATTTTGTCTAGAAGGATCCCGTGAGAGACAGTACTGAAAGCTTTCCTGAAAAGCAAAAAGATTATATCAACTGGCTTCTCTTGATCCAACTGGGTGGATTACCTTGTCATAAAAGGAAATCAGATTAGATAAGCAGGACTTTCCCCTCATGAAGCCATGCTGGCTGTGACCAATGATAGCATTGTCTTTCAGGTGTTTTTCAGTACCTCCCAGAATAATCTTTTCCATAACTTTACAAGCATTGAAATGAGACTGACAGGCCTGTAGTTTCCGGGGTCCTCCTGCTTGACCTTCTTGAAAATCAGGACAACATTCACCAGCTTCCAGTCAGCTGGGACCTCTCTGGATTCCCAAGACCACTCAAAAATCATCAAGAGAGGTTTTGCGATGACATCAGCCAGCTCTTTGAGGGTTATGGGATGAATCCTATCAGGGCCCATAGATTTGTAGGGATCCAGCTGGAGCAGCAGATCCTGCACAGTTTCAGAGTTGGGTGAGAGATGATCATTCTCACAGTCATGGTCCTCCAGTTCAGGGCACTGATTAGATACTGATTAAAGGGCTGTAAGCTGATGAATTTGAATAAAGGCATGCCTAGGTGCCTGTGCATGTGAGATGTCTGTGCACCCTAGGTACATGTGCGCACTTGGTGCCTTCCAGGTATCTCTAGGTGTCACATGTGCAAGAGGAGTTCTCTCACTGAAAGAGCTTGCAGTTGTGTCAATCTGTTCAGAATAGTTGGACTGGTCCCAAGCATATAATTTGGGTTCAAGTGCTTGAGAAATTTGTTAGAGAGAAAAGGTATTCTGGCTGTAGTATTACCATTATCTTTCTTCCTCCAGTGTTTTAATTTTGGGGACAGTAGCATGACTACTGCTGCAAGAACCTGTGTGTGTGTGTGAAAACAGTGCAGCATGCACAGACCCTGATATTTAGCTTTGCATGAATGTTGTCTGGTGCAAAGGGAAAGCAGATTGGAGCTCTTGTTTTTTTTCTTTCAGTAGGTGCTTGTTGTAATTCACTTTTAAGTCCACAGAAATTTTTCTTCATGGAATGAGTTTCGTTGCTGTAAAGTGGGTGTGTGCTTAGCAGACAACCAAGTAGAGTTTCTGCAGGATGATCCCAGGGGACCCAAACATTGCAAATGCCAAGTTGGATTCATTAGAGGCATTCAGGCTGATCCTGCAGCCCCAGGGAAGGCAAAACTCCTCTAAAGTTGAAGGCAAATTTCCTGGAATGAGGCCTTTCAGGAACACAGAAATTGATGTGTGTATAGCAAAGCCCTAGCTTTTCGTGTTGAGGTCATGGCTGCTGTGTAACTACAGGTGTAGCAAAGCACCTGGTTAACCTTACACGGGTAAATTAGCCCGCTTCAAGTGTGACTTTACTGCATAATAGTTGCTATAGAACTGCAGCCAAAAGTGATGTTTGTTAGTTGTGTAACCCAGGTATTTACTTGTTATCTTGAAACACTTGCATAGACCTATTTTAGGCTTGATTGGACTTTCACTGCCAGGGTTGTTGTAGGGCCAGGGCTTGCAGCATAGGGAGGTGGTGACTTTTGTATTTCATTTGGTCCTAAACACCTGGTATGTTCATTTAGGGGAGCACCTAGGAGAACTGCCTATTCCAGCACAGCACAGGTGAGTCCTAAAGTGCTGTGTTTCAATCATTTTGGTGACTACATCATGACTAGAAGTAGTTCTTTTGCAGTAAAGGCAATTTTGAATATTTCCCTATTTTAAAAGAAAGTCTCCAAACAACTAAAAATGTTTCTTCAAAACAGCGGCATCTGTCTCTCATCACACATTATTCCTACCTCTTCTGTGCTTTTCTGTTGCTTTAGCTTAGCATGTCCTCACCAAGCAAAGGAAAACCTAGCACTGAGTGAGATCCTGACACAGTGACCTCATTCTGAGCATTGCCTTCTTTGTCAGTAGCAGAAGAAGTTGAAGCAGCTCTGCTGGCCTTCAGCACTTGGAGCAGTTTGACATTTTTTGTCTGGCATGGTTTCAGGGCTCACTTTTTTGTGAGCCCAAATGGTGAATGGGATGATGGAAAATGAGCTTGCAAGAACTTGTCCACTGCTTCTAATTTTTGGATACACAGTTTGCAGCAGCACAACTTTGATCGAGTGTACAGCAGAGTTGTTTGTTACATGCAGGTCTGCAGCATTCTTCAGGACTGACAAAGGAGAGTAAATCTTACTTTTTAATCAGTAGAGTCAATACTGGTACATGTCATGATAAATAGTGAATAATTTAAGAAAATACTGCTCTCTCTGTGTGTATACCCACATGTGTCTGTGCATTTGTGTTTCTGTGTACTGGAGGAGTTGTGTGTTACGTCAGGAAGATATGTTAGGGGTAATTTTTTTGTCTTGACTAGAGGGTTAAAGCTTCAACTTACTTGTCTTTGCTAATGCATGTAAATAGCTTTCTTGTCCACTTAATGAGAAGGCTGGCTTGTTATCCTGTACAATGCAGCTGGGCACTGTTCCAGAAGCATAGGCACTTCGTTTCAAAGACAAAGAAGCCAGCGCAGACACAGGGAGAAACCTGGAACATTGCGCTGTGGATTTTTTTCAGAGCGATGACTCATTTCGGTTCACAAAGGATTCTGGGCAGGGTAGTGAGAAGTCAGGTTGGCTGATCCATTCCTATGACTTCACTTTGCAGAGAGCCAGGGAGAAGAGGAGTGACACTGCAGAATCCTGAGGCACTGCAGTGGAGAGGTGCTTTGCAAAGACTGTGAGTGACTTCGGAACAGGGGGTGGTGTCAGAACGTGATTCCAGCCATTCCATGGAAACAGGGCAAAAAGAGATGTTTTCAAAACACTGTGTGGGAGTTATATTTGTAGTCCCTTTTAGATTCTCTACCTCCGCCTCCCCTGTAATTTCTTAACCATTTATTTCTCATGCTTATGTGAGAATTGTGTAAAATGGTGTTCCTTTCAGTGGACCTGCATAGATAACTGCATTTTTTTTTCAGTATGCCCCTATTTCCTGCTTTAAGAGGTGGGTGTTCAGCATATTAATGCCTGAAAGCATGCTTTGTTTTTCTTCTTTCAGGTCCTGTGGCACTGAGCTATGCTGCATTCAGCCAGCCTCCACAGTGATATAAAGCCCCAATTTGCACATTGTTGTTACATCACAGCTACTCTGTACTGGAGCTACTGTACTGGAGCATGGAACCAGACCATAGGGGTTCAGGTAAGTCCCCCTTTTTTAACATATTGTGTGCCTGGAATATAGACATGGACATTTATTAAAAGATGCATTTGAAAAATATTGTTTGGGAAAACACATTCTAGAGCACACAATATATTAAAAAACTACAGTCCCACCCTCTTCCTTCCCAGGATAAGCAACACTACAGAAATCTCCTCAACTGACTGAATCCTCTGGGAAAGTTCCGTGCTCCAGCAGAAACTTCCGATGATCATAGTTGTAACATGTGCTGGGATATCACTTTGGACCAGGAGGCAGCTGGCCACAGGACATGAACAAAGAAAAGGAAAACTAAATCACAGGAAATGCACAAAATGGATGCATGTAAGACAAGTCTGCTGATTGTGAGCAATTTAGCACCTGTTTCTGAAAGTTAGTGCCACTTGGTGAACCTGGAGGTCGTTATTTTAGCTGGGTCTGAATGATTAAAAAAATCAGTTTACATAGTTGAAGTTAGTTGCTGGTAAGGAACTAGAAATTTGTTTAGAGGCAAGTGTTTGTTATATGGTTATACTAAGTTTGCCCTGTTTTCTTCAGCATGTTTAGATTTGGAGTGGTCACATTCTTGGAAGTGTTTGTTATTTGTTTTGGTGTGCGTGCATTTCAGAGGTGCAGAAGGAGTTTGCTGGTTAGTGAATGAATGTGTGTTGCTGCATTTGTTGAGCCTTTGTTTAAGCTGCTTTAAACAGGAATAAATGGATGAATCTTTAATGTATTTTTTTATTATTGTTATCAGTACTCTTGATACGTGTAGCTGTCTAGTAAACACAGCCTGCAGCTTTTTTCATAAAAATACTGCAAGAAATATAGCTTAAAAGGAGGATTTAGGCTATGCCTGAGAACAGTGCAAGCAACACTTCTAATTTTCTTTGTTTCAGATTTTACCAGAGATATGTGATCTTTACTGTGTTAGAGTACTAGTGCAGATTTAAGGTATTTCAGAGTAGTCTGGGTAATACCACAGGAATCTGCATATTCCTCCTTTTCCCTTCTGTTGTTCAATCAAATGTGAACATCTATCTTAAAATGGCAATTGTATGTCCTCACTGTGAATTCACATAAGAATAGTTTTGCTTACTACATCTATGTAAGTATTTTTTAATTAGAATAATTCAGTCACCTAGGGAGTTGGGGCAAAAAGGGGTAATTGTGCAACCCAGGCCAGACATGTAACTTCTTCAGCATCTGTCCCTTTTTGAAGTAAACCTGAAAAGGTACTTTTTCTAGAAGAGACTTTTTCCTTACAGTATTCTTGAGTAAAAAGTGATAATATTCTAGTCTGAAGAGCCCTCTTTTTGCCCATTACAAGTAGTTTTGGTTTTGTTAGCTACCTTTTGTTTGAAAATGACCTTTATGTAGTTCTTCCCAGAGTGAAATCATAAGCGTGTGTTGATCAGAACAGACTGTTCCGATCAACAAGATCAGAAATTGTTTGCAAGAAACAGTTTTGTTTGCAAGAAATCGTTTGCAAGAAATTTTTTGTAAGGGAGTCCTGTTGCAACCACCGCTATAATCATGAGGTATCATGAAGTTACTCTACTCTGGTTTTGATGTTTTCTATTTAATAATGTAGTTCTATAAGCAGTAAAGGCAATGAAGTCAGGTTTCCCTTGACAAGTGTTTTTTGACTGGGTTCTCTTCTGTCTAGTGGGAGGTGGCTATGTGTAAAGCATTGTACAGATTGAACATGCTTAGCAAACACTTGTTTTAGAATCACTGTTGCCTAGTGAGGTTCAACCTTTCTGGCACATGATTGTGATTGTGCAAACCTCATTTTCTGTGGAAATCAGGCTAAAAATCATGTTTGGAGGTTGTCTTGATCCATAAGAAACAAAGATTAAAAAGGTGTTGTGAGTCGGAATGGAAAGGTGAAACTGGCTTCCTGTATTTTACAGGATGCAGAGTGTAATCAGAGGGTCTCTTCCTTATTTCAGGGGAATAGGATGTATAAGTTCTCATAAAGTGTGGTTTTACACTGTAACTTATTTAATTTTCCTTCACAATGGTTCCATTTATAAGAGAAGAGGTGATTTTTCAAGTAATCTTTGTGCAAAGTTCACGAGACAAAGAGTTTGACTTCCAGGTCACTTCTTTCCAACAGTAGAATCACTAATAAAAATTCCATCATCAGTATGTATTTGATAGTTGAATTGCTGATACATGGTGCAGAATGTAGTCTGCCTCATTTTCTCCTGAAATGGTGCTACCCAGACTTTCAGAGAACAAACACACTAAATACACTGGCACAGGAAAAGTTCTGGCTGGTATGGATTCAGGATGTGTGAATTTTCATTCACAGCTATGTTAGACCATCACTTTCTCATCTGTATGTTAAGGATAGTTATAGTTCCCAGTTTTTCAGAATGTTTTGAAAACCACTGAATAAAAGTGCTGTGTAAGAGCTAAGTGTTTATTTTATGTGCTACATAATCTTTTGTCCTAAGTAATAAAAATAATTTTTCCCCCAGGGTAGTGCTGCAAATCCCCAGGGCATAAAATGAGGACAGTTCCCATTCACTGTTTCTTAAGTGCTTGGACATTCTTTAAAATTAAGTGCTACTTAAAACAAGAAGTCTAAAAAACTTTTTTTTTTAATTATTTAGAGAAAAGTTTGGACAGACACTGCAGAAACAGAGCTAAAACTATGTATATATATGTATATGTCTTATATTTAAACAAAGCATGCAGTCAGCTGGTGAAAACTGCTCTCTGAGCTCTGGTTTTCATTTAATTGGGAGCATAAACATATGAAAATCAAGGCTAGTAATTTGATTTTGAAAGAAAGCGGCTTGAGACAAGCATCAGTCAGAGCTAACAGGAGCCATATGCTAGATGTTTTATGTAAGTGATGTGGTCTTCAAAAAAAATTAGGAAAAGCTTATTTACTGTTTTTTAAGCAGATCTTTCCTAAAGGAGTTCTAGTAAACCTTCTGTTCAACAGGCTAAACAGTATTTATGTGCGTAATTGATGTTAATATATTGTATTATCTCATAGATGCAAGATATTTGCTATTATTGTGCATCAAAGAAGTTTGTTCACTTAACTATAACCACAGAGTACATGTAATTTCCCAGAGCCACAGGATAGTCAAGATAAAATCTGGCAAATTAGAGCCTCCCTGAGTGAGGGGATTTTGGCTTTCTATGATTAGGTCTGCTCAAAATGTGTGCTAGCCTTTTTAAACAAGAGCTAGTAACTATCTCCAGACAGCTGGAACAATAAGCAGTGGAGATCATTCTGTCACAATGGAGGTGAAAACAGAGTGCCCTTGTCATAATGAAGAAGGTTGAAAAGCGCTCAGTGGAAAAGATTGTGGCTTAACTGTTGATAGTCCCTTACAAAACAGAAAGAAAGGTCCTCACATAAACCAATATTTGTTGAACATTTGTATTGCATTTAAAACCATTTAAATTATGATTTTATGGACAATTATAGTAATCTTTATTGTTAATTAAATGGTTGTTAAGCTCCCAAATATTTGCAAGCAGGATGTGTGTTACCCTGACATATGAACTACAGTGTGCTTTGCTAGAGGTTGTGTTAACATTAAGGAACCAATCCTGAATGTTTTGTATTGCTGAGTAATGTAAAGTATAGTTAGTATTTCAGTGAAAACTCCTGGCTTGTTCCTGGTGACAAGAGTCCAGCTGGCAGGGGGTCAAATCTGCAGACTGAATGTTTTCTGCACACTAACCTACAAAGCAATTTGATGCTGAAGGCCTGCTTTGAAAGCGAGGACTGTGCAAAGTTACTAAACTAAACTCCAGGCAAACTTTATTATTCTTTTAACTTGTACTTAGCCGATTTTACATTAACAAGTCCTAAACTGGAAGTGATCCCAGAGGTGGATCTCTGCAGGCTCTTGGCAGTCAGGGGAGAAGGATGGCTGTTCCTGGGAGTAAGCAGAGCAACTGTTTTATGAGTTCTTGTTCAAGCATCCCTCTGGGAGCAGGTGCAAGGCTGCAGAACAAAGCTTCATGTATAAAACTCCTTGAGTCCCTTTCCCACTTCAGGAGGCCGATTATGGTATTAAGGCCCATTTCTTATATCCTAAGTATTGTTCTGGTTAGCTATGAATGAATCATTCCCATTCAAGGGAAAGAAAGAGGTCTTCCTCACACTCTCCCATCCTGGCACTTGTGTAGGTGGCGGTGTGAGTGCATGGCTGGGAGCAGGCACAGGGATACTCATACCGAGGTGCCTGAGTTTAACAAATTGCCGAGTCTGTGATGATCCAGATAAAACAATTGAGTAAGTTGCTGCCCTTCACCTGGATGCCCTTAAAGGTACTCTATTCCGGGCAAAACCAGGACACCAGAGAGCCCATTGAGTGCCAAGTGAACCCAATAAGATTAAACCTTAACTGAGGCCAATATATGCCAATCTGACATTGCACTGAACTCAATTTAGTAGTGCTCACAAGAATACCCATGACACATAATTTCTTAAATTGCTTAGCTAAATCTGCATAATTCTTATCATAATTTTGATGCTTCTTAGACATGAAACTAATCATTAAAGAAACTGATCCCCTACACAAAGTGAATGATGACTGGTGATCAGAATTGGTAAACTTATGTGTCTGGATGATTACAAAGATTTGGCTATGAAGGAGTTTAAGCTGACAGCAGATATAATTATTAGTAAATAGGAATATAATAACTGTGATGTTCTTTTCCATTATCAAATGATGAAGGAACAAATGGTGTTTGCTCCCAAGTCATGTGGAAGCGTATCTCTCATGTCTCTCTGTAAGCTACGTGTGATCTTCTTTGCTATTGTCTGTAAGGCATGTGGCAAGAACTTTTAGCTGTGTATGAATAAAAAATGTCCAGAGAAGGTTATATCTTAAGGTCATAATTCTGTGAGGATCTTGGACTGCACTATGTTGAAGCTTGAAGCTGGAAGAATGCTACTGTGTTTGGAATGCAGCATTGGTCTGCTCAGGCCTGATTAAGCAGAAGCAATCAGGAGACAGCATAGCACAAATGTCTATTCTTAAATCTTTGTTGTGTCTTGAGTGATGTGTTTCACTGTTGTACAACAGATTGTGCAGCTGGTGATTGAAAAATATTGCCCACAAGTCTCACTGAGACAGTTATGCAATTTGCTACTCCCACCAATTTTTTTTTCCCCTCAAAGTGCTGAGTATAATGCAAGATTAAATGCACTTTGATAATCAGTCTTAGAAGCTGTTCCTCTTGTTTAGTAGACACAATAGGAATATAGAATTAATAGGGCAAATATTGGATTCTCTGAATTGTGGGTGAAAGTTTCAACTTGAATTAATTTCCAGTAATTTGATTCATGATTTGATCACAAGGTGTTGCTCTGTGGCAGCAGAAATAGGATGATTTTTCTGAAATTTCAAAGCTATTTAGGTAAAACTTAATCCCTGACTATTGACTGACCTGTGGCCAGAATAGGATTTGTAGTCAAGCACCCCTTGTTCTATCTGTTACTCTTTATTATTCCTTTTCCACTGGCAAGGAAAATGTTTTAGTCTGCTGCTTTCCTCTTTGACATCATTGGGGAACTGCACTGGGGAACTGTTACCACTTCAAGAGGAGGTACAGAGCAGAATCAAAAAGTATTTTTGTACTTGGATAAAGTATGTTAAAATGCACTTGTGTATGTGTATTTGTGTAGTCATGCTAGTATTATCAAATTGTAATTTCTCCTATAACGTTTTTTAAGATCTTTCATTTCTTTTAAAGTATAGGTTAATGAATTCTTTGTAAAGACAACATGAGAAAAGGTACAACGAAGTTAATTTTCGGGCTATCCTGGAACCTTTGAAACTTCTCTTCTTAAAAATATGTAGTTCGTATGAAGGCATTTGACACGTAGATCCAGGAGAGGTTTATTCAGAGGATCAGTCTTAAGGTGTTTTGATGTTTTTGGGACTCTAAAGAGTGTTCTGTGCTTTTTCAGCTGAATGAAAATGTTATTCATTAACTGAGCAACATTTTTTCTGGTCTTTGTTACTATTAATAAAAAAATATCGTATCAAGTGGAAATGATAGGTGATCCATACCACTATCCTTTGAAGGGGAGTGAAATCTCCCCTTTTATGTCCAGAGAAATACATGCAACTATTTTGTTTGTGCAGTTACCTAGTAGGATGTTAAGCATGAGGTTTTGCAACCATGAGTACTAATTTGTTGGCATTTTTCTGAATCTGTCTATTGCACCCTTTGAGAAACTATGTCTGCATAGCATATATCTCCCATTTTCCAAAGTTCACCATGTCTAAGTTTTGAAATAAGCTGTTGGATGGTTCTCTGTTGCAAGGGTTTTATCTCTAGCCCAGTAGTAGAGAGCTCTGAGAATTCTTGCTAGTTGTATCTCTACATCCTTGTTCTATGAGCAGAGTTTTAAACAAAATGCTTCATTGCACATGTGTTGTCTTTTTACAGGTGATGTATCACCCATCAGCATGTCTCCCATCACTCAGTCACAGTTTATTCCACTTGGGGAAATCCTTTGCCTGGCCATCTCAGCAATGAACTCTGCCCGAAAACAAGTCACACAAGAAGCACTAATGGAGCACCTAACCACCTGCTTCCCAGGTAACCAGTCATTAATAAATCATCGGTTAGATGAGTGCATGTCTGTAAAAGGGCAGTTAAACAATCCTCAGTCCCTTCTGGATGGGGATATTGACTAATCCTGACATGCTAAGCAAAAGTAAAAGGATGCCTTAGGGTTCTAATCTTAGAACTTTTTCTTTATTCTTAAACATATGGAGAATTGAGTTCTCTGTGATAAGGCCATTCTTGTGAGATGCATTTTGCAGGGTTAATTCCTGACTTTATGTAAATAATAAAAATTACTTGAGGTACTAAACAACAAGCTGTTGGCTTGTTTCTTTTTCAGATAGTATCAGAATAAGCTTGTTTGTGATTTTTCTCACATTTTTCTCTATCATAGTCAAAGGACTTTAGCACTTCTTTGGTAGCTATGGGAAAAAAAGCATGATGTGTCATAGCCAGAGCAGACTTATTTCACCTTGTGGCTTTCAAGCCAGTTGTAGCTAACTCATAAGAGCTCTGTTGACATCATTCAACCAGTTCATTGTCCAGTCTCCATAGAGATAACCTCATTGAGGTCTCATTAGAGAATTCTCTCCTAAAGAGCAGAATTCTCACATGCTCCATGTCTTCTTCCACCTGGAATAGGCTCTCAATGTGTGGCGTGATGCAAGTTGTAGAGTCCAGTGACAATGATGTGCCTGCTTCAGGCAGAGGTTATATTTAGACTGAAAGGACGATGTCAGCCTGCTTTCCAGGGATTTTCAGATCCTTCTTGGATACAGTTCTGGCTTTTGCTTCTACACTGCCCTTGCTTGAAAAATAATAAAACAAAAGATTTAAAGATAACTTGACAACTCTCTTCATAACTAAACCAAAAAAGTCTGGAGAGCCATAGCTACACTTGCTGTGTTGATAAATGCTGGTGAACTGTTCAGAAGATATTCTTGGAAGCACTTGATAATACTTATGAAATGGTAAATGGAAATTATTTCGGATTAAAGATACTGTAACATCAAAAAGAGGAATCCTGTGACAGGAATGTGCTCTTCAATATGCTGCTTCACTACTGGCCCTCTGTGTCTGGGGCTGGTGAATTGTGCAAAATGCATCTTACAGAGACATTTTAATTGTGGTGCAAAAGCATTGGGCAGAGGTTTACTGCTCAAGAGAGCACAGCTTCTTCATTTGTGTTTTGTATGATTCCGGGCAAGATGTTTAACTATTCTGTGCCTGCATTTACAATTCTCTAAAGTAGTTGAGAAACTTCTCCACTGTACCTATTTTACAGTTGCAAAAAGCAGCTAATGCAAAATGCTTCAGCAGGAAAACTACTGATGCATCTGTCTCATCTAGGCAACCTAACCATAGCCATGATCTGCTGTCTGGAATTTTTTTCCTTACATTTCAGAGCAAGAGTTACTTAAAGCCTTGAAGGTTACATGGCTTTTGCTATAACTGGTAGTAAGTTCTGAGATTTTAAAATGTAATTCTGGATTGAGAGTTGTGTTTGGAATAAACAGTTTTATCTGACATTTAATAATCGCACAGTGGAAAAAAATACTGTAAGCATATTTTGTAAATACTGGCTTTCTCTCCCAGTTTGTAGTTTTGTTTATCAGTAGTTTTTTTTCCAGTATGCTTGGCTGATTTTGAAAATACTGGTAAAAGTTGAAAGGTAAGGGATAGAATACAAAGAAGTCAAAATTCACAATTGTAATTCCTTTTAAATTTTGATGATTTTTTTTTACCAAGTCATCTCTTCTGTATAGCTGTGTACTAGAAGAATTCCGTAGATTCCAAGTATTCTTTCAGTGATTCTATCAATATTTTTATATAAATATTATTGCATGGTGGAAATTATACTCTATTGGTGGCATCCCTTGAGTTTCTTGGGAGCATGATTATCAGTAGACTTGATGTGTTGTGCTATTCTTGTTAGACAGAACCAAACATGAAAAATAATTCAGCAGGCTGGATTATTTTCTAGACACCGCTCAGAAGAAGCCTGAGGCAAGTTAGCACATAGTTTCTTGCTGCCTTTTTTTTTTTCCGCTAGCCATTGCCATGTGAATTTCTCAAGTCTGAGATAAAAAAAGAGAGCCTCACTTCCCAAAATGTAAAGAAAGTTATTTGAAGAAAAAAGAAATCCACCAAATTGTTGTCCAGTTATTTCCCTTCTCTAGAGAAATGCTTTTCTCTACCAGCCATGACATGTTTAGCATAGCAAGCATACATGTTCTCTTAGCATATGAGGATTATCTGAAGAATTTATTCTTTCCAGTAAAGAGAACTTCTTATGCTAAGTGATATTTTTCACTTGTCTGCTCAAACTCTCTAATAAATCAACTGTAGCTTTTTGAGCCCTTGTATTCTCTGTGGCTGTTTTAAAATATCTGATGTCATCTCATATTCTGATAATTTATTTTTCCTAATTAGGTGCTGATGCTCTGAGGGAGAGGAGAGCATTACCACTGTAGATATATCTGTTATTGTCACATAACATCTCTGTATCTTTTCATGTAGCAGCACTTGTCTGCCTGTGTTGTTTGTGTTTTAATGAACAGATGCTTCACTGCGTTTCATGGTGTGGATAAATTTCCTAAGACCCCAGATGCTATTCTCAAAACTGCCTGAGAATAATAAACCTTTTTCCTCAGTGCAGGGTCTTACAGTTGCAGTCTAGCCCTCTAGTTTGCTGAGCCATTGTGCAGGCATAAATCTGGGCCATGGCTCTATCTGAAATAAGGTATGCTAATTATTTATAACATCACATAGCAACCACTCCACATCCTTAACTAGTATTTCATGAGCCAATCAGAGTATTTCTTTTATCCCTTGTTAAGCCTTAGCATCAGCTCAGGAGAAAATCATTTTAGCAGATTTAACACCATTTAAATACTAGTTGAGATGTATTTTTCATGAATTTTTTTTATTCAAAAAGTTTGTAATGATAATGCACATCTTATTTGTGGTTTCTGTTATTTGTCAGGTTTTTAAAAAAGCAAGAGGCTGCTCCTGCACCTGCTCCATTATTCTCACTTAGAATTAAACAATGAGATGTTTGCACAGCCTTATTTTGTAATTTATTGACCATGGTTTAAATCCCATACATTAAATGTAAATCTTTGAAATCCAGTATAAGGAGCTAAGAATGTAACCTCTGTTCTGTGTTTGGCAACCAGACCCTCTTATCTGTATGAACATGGATGAAGAAAACATCAAGCCTTAGTCTGTGCTGCCTTTAATAAGGATATTTTTCTTTCTTCTCCCAAATTTTGTCTACAATATATTGTCCATATTTAAATAATTTTAAGATGTTCAAAATTTCAAAGTAGAAAATACATGTGTATTGGACTAGGTAGGTTACTTTTGAAGCAAACAGTTTTCTGAAAGCTGGCAAATTCCTCTGACATTCACCTTTATAATTGTTCACTCTCTAAATATGTGAAGTATATGTGTAGCACTTAAAAGAAGTGTCTTACATTAACTGAGTTCACTCTAGGTCAGTGTTCTTTGTGAGCAGCAAACAAGACATAATCTTCTGTCTGGAAGCTCAGTGGATGGCATAGTAGACTCTCTTGAGATACGGAAAATGTACATGTCTGATGATTCAGTGTCCAGACAGTTTCTGCTTTTGAATTATTAAACCACTACATAATCTTAAATAACACCACTGCTGTCATGCAATATTTTATGTGCTAGAGTCTCTAAGCTACTGGGGTTTTTTCCTTTGTTTCTATTAATGGAGGAAGGGAGACCATAAGGAGACTTTTGAATGCAGGGGGGTAGGTTGTGTATAGACATGATGTGGGCAGATTGCTGTAAAGAGAAAAGTCTTGAGAAAGTCAAGAAATCTGTATTTAAAATAGGAACAAGGGGAGCCAGGGTAACGTCATTGCTCCTGTCTGCCATGCAGGAAAGCATAAGTTGAGTTTGGGTCTGTTTCTGCTTTTGTAAGTACCTGACAGAGCTCAGAACAAAACCCATAACTACCCTTAGCTGGCAATGCTGAGCTTCAAAGATCTAACATCTACCATCATCATTGCTGGCTTAGTGAACCACAGAGATGTACTGTGTCCTAGGAGTAATGAAAGTGATAGTCTTAAACTCCAGAGAGAAGGCTGACATGATTGAGTTTACAGTGACTGTCCAGGCACAATAATTTTTTTTTCCTGGTGTTTATCTGCACATTCTCCGTTCACAGGAGTTAGTCAGTTAGTGTAACTACTGTGCATCCAGTGTTTAGGGACCCACTTACCCAACATATTGTAGCCATTATGGTTTACTGGGTGAAAAATACATATTATGTTATTATTTTAATAGTATTATATTATTATTTTTGCCTAAAGTAGTGTAAAACCTCAGAACATCCATTTCAGTCTCTTTCCCTAACTTTTCTGTAAGCTCCCAGGAGAAATATTTTCATTGCTTTTATTTTCGTTCTGATGTTTTTGAAACATCATGTTAAGAAAAGTCTTATAAGTAAAATAGGGATGAAGAACCAAGTTCTCACAAAGGTTAGTACGTGTTTGTAAGCTCCTGGAAACATGCAATGGATTGGGCAGATTGTTTATGTAGAGGAAGGAAGAGTAAGTGCAGAGTAAGTGCACCTCAACTGGGCTGGGGTTGGACCCTGCAGTGCATTTTCAGCACGGAATGGAGAAACAAATGAGCTTGAGTTTTGGGGTCATCCACTTCCTGTCATCATGCAAGGCATAATGGAAAAGGGGTGGTGTTACCCAAGCAGAAGTAGCAGCTCCACCGCAGGAAAGAAGAGATTAGATGACCGCTGGTTGTTATGGGAATCGAAATCACTCTGTGTTCCTGTGTGTTACCAAAAGCTCATACAGATGACAACCCACTCTCAGGTTGCCACTGCCTCACAATCCAGAGGAAGCTCACCATATTGTTTACTTCAGTTCAGAGAGATTTGGAATTTTGGGCTAGGGAGGGGTAGTCCTTTTCTTCCCCAGCTCTCTAGATTTCAGCTTTTCCCACCTATTGCTATTTCTGGTATGTTAGCTCATCCAGGAGTTCTGGGGGTCTTCGTTACTCCGTCTAGGATTACTACATAAAGTGTGGACACCTGCATGAAAAGGAGACAAAAACACTCCTGATTCTTCATATTTTTTTCTAATTTTCAGTCTCATTTATGCTCTCAAGTTATATCCTGTCTTCACTGTTCTTCCTTCCTGTGTTTGGATTGGCCCTAATCTTTCAGCTCTATGGACTGTGCATGAAATATGTTTACTGCCCCCGTGTACTTCTCCCTGATGCCTTCTGTGCTGTAACTGCTTTCACTCATGTCCATGTTATTTCTAACACTTTGCCATTTCCCTTGTAAGATTTTATTTACAGATATGAACAGTATGGTCATGTCAGTAAGTTCAAACAACGTTCCATAAGGAATATTTACTATGTTGCCTGCAACCCAGTTGCAAGAAAGAGGATGAGTTAAGGAATTAGTACAACTTCTCTTTTTCTTGTTGCTAATCATTTGGTGGAGGTGTTGCTGTCATCCTCATGTTTGCTTACCCAAGGAGATCAGTGAGCTAGCAGGCTCCAACATGTTGGAGAAGAGTTGGGGACTAGACTCTATGTACTTGCTACTGGAGATACCGTGTTTGTGACAGGTACCCATGGTTGAAATTTTTCCATCTAAGTTGGCTTGGATACGAGTACGGGTGCTGACCAAATGACTTCCTGAGTTCCCTTCCAACCTAAGTCGCTCTCTGATGCCTTTTTTTTTTCCCTAGATTACTTTTGTTTAAAAGAAAACCAGAGTAAATAATATTAGCTATTTTAGTTTAAAATAGACTGCACAAACTTTTGAAAAACATTTCTCTAGTTCTAAAAATATAAACAAGACCAATACTCAGCATTAAAATGCATTTTAGTTCAACAAAATGTATTGATTGAAGATAGCTTTTTCCACTGAAAACTTGGAAGTATTTTTATTTTTTATTCAGCATAAACAGATTTTTTTAAATTAACCTGTGAACTAAAGTTCTTGTTTCCTTAACTCTAGATGGAACTTACTTCTATACACAACATGCTAACTCAGTATTTTATCTGATTAAAGTATTGAAGACTTGGTCCTGCACTCTGAACCCAGCAGACCTACTGGTAGTGGGAAGGACCAGGCTCCCAGTGCTGAGTCTACCATATGGCGTTGGTGCAGGCTTGTTGTATTTGTCCCTTTCTCAGTATGCAAGACATGTGCTTAGGTAGTGTCCCTTGCATCTCACACGAAAGGCAAGGAACTCTGAGGAGCAAATAACTAAATCTGTAACTTCCAGCATAATGGAAAAGTGTGCTTGGGTAAGATGAACTGAATCATTCAGGATGTGTCTTTTTTTGGAGAAGCCGATATAGTTCAAACATGCTTTAATGGGAGAGTAAATCAGTTCAATCAAGTTTGTGATGAAGGGGCAGTTTGAGGGAATGCCTTTTTTTTCTTTGTAGTATTCTTCTGTGGAAAAACAACTTAGGCATCCAAAGTAACAAATAACCACTGCTTTATATGTGACAAGGCATTTTAAGAATAGTTCTGGTGAATTGGGATATAAATATTAGTTGGAAGAAGAATAAAAGTGAAATGTTTCCCCTGACACTCTTTTATTTTCAGTGATTCCATCTTATACCTTACGGTCACCTGCACAGTGGAACTGACTAGAAATTCTTGAGTTCTCTCCTTTTTTTTTTTTTTTAACATTTTATTAATGGCCTCTTTTCTATTTAATTAATAATTGATATGTCGGAAGGGTAGGAGATGAGTGGAGAAACAAACAGAGAAAAGAATGCCTAACAAAATGTTTTACTGGAGTTGTTTGCTCAGCATATTCCAGCTTGTACGTTGGGAAAAACAGCTTTTTGTTGGGGAGGGGGGAACCAGAGAGTTCTGCGGTTTTATGCAGTCCCTAATATGTCTTTACTGTCATTTCTAGGAGTTCCAACACCCAGTCCAGAAATCCTTCGACATACTTTGAATATGCTTGTACGGGAGAGGAAAATATACCCAACTCCGGATGGTTATTTCATTGTAACCCCGCAGACTTACTTTATAACACCATCTCTCATAAGAACTAACAGTAAATGGTACCATTTGGATGAGAGGATACCTGACAGGTCTCAATGTACCTCTCCCCAACAAGGAACTATAACTCCCTCCACCTCGGGATGCGTCAGGGACCGAACGCTACCCAAAAACCACTGCGACTCCTGCCATTGTTGCAGAGAAGACATGCACAGCATGCATGCATCTACCCTACAGAGGAAATCAGCAAAAGACTGTAAAGACTCATACTGTCCTCCCTCATTATGTCAGGTCCCACCTACTGAGAAAAGTAAAAGTACTGTCAATTTTTCATATAAAGCAGAGACACTCACAAAGCCTAAGGATGTAGAAAAGCAGTCTAAGAAATTTGGACTCAAATTATTCCGATTAAGTTTTAAGAAGGACAAGACAAAACAGTTGGCAAATTTCTCTGCCCAGTTTCCTCCAGAGGAGTGGCCACTAAGGGACGAGGACACCCCTACCACTATACCTAGAGAGGTAGAAATGGAGATTATCAGGCGCATTAACCCAGACTTGACTGTGGAAAATGTCATGAGACACACTGCACTAATGAAGAAACTTGAAGAAGAAAAAGCTCAACGAAGCAAAGCGGGATCTTCAGCTCACCACAGTGGACGAAGTAAAAAGAGCAGGAATCACAGAAAGTCTCATGGGAAATCGAGGTCGCACAGCAAGACCCGGGTATCCAAAGGAGACCCATCAGATGGCTCTCATTTGGATATACCTGCTGAAAGGGAGTATGAGTTCTATGACCCCTTGACTAGATCCCCACGGGAAGGCTGTTTTATAATAGAACACAAGGGAGATAATTATATAATGCACAGCAATCCTAACATGATTGAATCTCACTTTCCCATGACACCAGAGTGGGATGTGTCTGGTGAGCTGGCCAAAAGAAGAACTGAAATGCCTTTCCCTGAACCTTCCAGGGGAAGCTCTCACTCCAAGGTCCATCGGAGCCACAGCCATACACAGGATAGAAGATCGAGGAATGAGCGGTCCAGTAAGGCTAAAGAAAGGTCTAGATCCATGGATAACTCCAAGGGACCTCTGGGCTCAGCAACTTTAGGAACACCTGAAGATCTAGGTGAAGGCTGTAGCCCAGATGACCAAACAACTAGCCAAACTTACATTGACGATAGTACCTTAAGGCCATCTCAGTCATCAACGCTCAGTCATCAAAGGGCTCTGATTTCATCTGCAAGCTACAAAGAGACTTGCATCCCTGAAAAAGCCAGTGGCAGTGTAGAAACCCCCAGTTCTTGTAGCTTATTGGAACAAAGCAAGCTTACAGAGAATTTGCCATCGTATAGTGAGCTCAACTCCTGCACAACAAAATCTGCAGTCGATGACTATTTTCAGTGCAACACATCCAGTGAGACTGTGCTGACTGCTCCATCACCACTGGGAAAGAATAAAGAGGATCATGATACGCTCACAGGGACAGATGGGCTCAAAAAAATGACTCCCGCAGAAAGACAGGCTCAACATATTGCAAGGGAGCCTGGGGTGCACAAGGAGGAGTCCCCAAAGGGCCCAAGCAGTGGTTCAGCGGTTGCCGGACAAACTCCAGAGGTGATTGCAAATGGGCGGCTGGTTCAACACCATAGTGCTGAATCAAGTAGCCTTGATAAAAGGAAAGAAATATTTAGCAAGGATACACTCTTTAAACCTCTGCACAACACTCTTTCTGTGAATAGTTATCATAAGTCTAACACACCTCTGCTAAAGCCCCATCAAAAGACGCCCTCTGACACGTTGCCAGTCAGATGTGAAAAACTTGAACAAGCGATAGTAACCTCAGTCACACAAGTCATGCCCGTTTCTCAGAGACAGCAAGAGACAGCCGGGAACCAGGAGGCCTCCTTCGACTACTACAACGTATCTGATGATGATGACTCAGAGGAAGGAACCAACAAAAATGCTGAGGAAGAAAAGAATAGGGATGATGTTGGTACAATGCAGTGGCTCCTAGAGAGAGAAAAGGAGAGAGATCTGCAGCGGAAGTTTGAGAAGAATCTTACTCTTCTCACCCCGAAGGAAACAGAAAATAGCAACAACCAGAGAGCCACCCACTCAGCCCGCCTGGACAGCATGGACAGCAGCAGCATTACTGTGGACAGCGGGTTCAACTCTCCACGGTAGGACTGTCACATTCATTGCAGCTTTACAGACTAGGAAGTTCCATTTATAGTTATATGTGTGTGATATTGGTGACAGAATGTAGGGCTGTATTAAACAATTTCACACATTTTCAGACAGTGTTTTCTCTGGAATCTTCTATTCAGATGTGTGGGTTTCCCACCATACCGTAAGAAGGCAATGACCATTTGCGGCATTGACTCTGTATTAGTTCATTCTTCTGTTTGCTGAAAACCTCCCTGTATCTTTTTTTTTCTGTATTAAACTTGGTTTTGCATTTAGAATAGAAGGGATGAGCTTGTGTTACTGCCCCCTTCCCTTTCCCTCTAAGATACTATCAACGAGACTAATGGGAAGACTAGGCATCACTAGGTGGCATAATCTTTGGCTCAGACAAAAACGGGAAATTATATTGTTTTGTGTTTGGTCTTTTTTGTTTGCTTTCTTCACAAATGTCGGAAGTATATCTAGTTACCATCCAAACTGGTGAGACTGGAACAGCCACTCCCCCTACAGTGCTTAAAGTGCTCAGGATATTTGAACTTCAGAGGTGATTCAACGCTGCATCAGCTGAGAGAGAGGTGCCTTGCCTAAGATGCTTGGGAAAAGAGTCCAGGTGTTTGCATGTGGTGGTGCTGGTTAGTAATTTCCATTCCAGAGCTTTCAGACATCATGGAAGTCTCAGTGTGCTGGAAGTCTTACAGGTGTAGGGAGGAGAGAGTTGCTGGTACGTTCCCTACCCTGGAGATTTCACAAGCTCATTTCCAGGTTTAGAATCCTTTACTGGAGCCTTTTTCCTTGTCTCTCTGACCTTTGGCAGTGCTAGCTCCTTGATGGAATTGAGCTTGACCAGTTTTGTTTGGCCTGGATAGCAACCCATCAGAGTTCAGAAGAATGACTCTAAGAACACAGAAATGATTTACCATAGTAGTTTTCTTACAGTGTGTTACTTAAGCTTAAATTATTTATTACCTGTGCTTAACAATAAAACCTTCAAGAGTGGGTTTGTATTAGGTGAAAAAAGGTTGGGTTTTTTTGCTTTGTTTTTTTGTTTTGGTTTTTGCCTTTTTTTTTTCCTCTGTAAATCGTGTTCTTATTCCACAGAAATATGTGGGTTTTTACATCTATAGCAAAGGCTTCCAGAAAGGCATGTGAAAAATTTTGTGTTTCTACGCAGGACTAAATTTCATTTTCAGTTGAAGTCCTGTCATTGTGAAATAAATTCCTTTGGATTTGATGGCTACTCCCATTTGATGTCAATGACAAGGCAACAATTAGTGAGCCTCATGCAGCATGCAGTAATTATCAAACTAGAGCAGGCTTTTAGCAAATGTATAATTTTTCTGAGTAAAATAATGAAAAATAATTTGAGTAAATTGTACCACTTACACTGAGTTCACCCTAAAAAAGAAACTTGAGAAGGTTTTGAATTTGTTTGTGTTACTGATTGTTCTGCAGATGCTTCTCATCTTTCTCATGTACAACTGTTGTATGAAGCTGTTTGCACTGTTCTTTTTTAAATGTAATCTCTTCCTTTAGTTGAAGTGCTATACTTGCAGCTGGTTTTTGTGGGGGAGTATGTCATGGTGTTTGCTTCTTGCTCAACCTGCCTTACTCCACAGAGTATGAGTCACCTCCAGGATAGGATATCAACTGGATTAAAAATCAGTTCTTGGACTACTTTTGTATGCTAGCTGAATATCAAACTTGTGTTTCTGGTTAATGCAAAGGTAGACATTTTCTTCCCTAATTATTTACATAAAAGCTAAAATTTCTGTTTAACATAAACTTACTAGCAAGAGAACAGAATATGTGAGCATATAGTCTGGATATTTCAAAGGCTTTTTCATGAGCTTTACATCAAAATTATTAAATTTGATGATTTTGCTGAGTTTTGGCCACTCCTTGGTATAAGTCTATAAAAATAAATTGAGCTGAGGGTGAATTCAGCCCTTTGGCTATAATTACCATGCTGTTATTACTTTCCTACCTTAGAACAAAAAAAATCCAACTAGATCTGACAGCATCCATTAGCAGATACCTAGGGAAGAGTATAAGAACAGGACATGCATGTAAGTGATGTTCCTCAGGTATATTCTTTAAGCGTTCACTGATGATATAACTTTCGACTTCCTGCCTCCACTGATGATGTGACTCTCTACTTCCTGAGGTGAGGTGGTATCTTTTCATTCAAACTGAAGTGTGCAACATTGCTAGGGAATCAAAATGACCAATTCCAGACTATGAAAGAAGAAGTATATGTTTAAAATGTGACAACTTGAAAAAAGGACAGTAAAACAAAAAACCAAACGAAACAAAAAAAACCCCAAACAAACAAAAACAAAGAAACCAACTAGATGTAGTTACAGAGATTTGCAATGGTTGTTTGACTTCCAAAGTATTTTGTTTCAAAGTTTGTGAACATACCAATCACCACTGGGAAGAAATCCTCACAATATTTTGTGTATTGCTTTTATGCAAGTTTATATAGTAAATATAAACTTAGCTGTCAAGATTAATTTTATTCCTTTATTCTTAGAGCTTATAGAATACTGTTGCTCCTTTGTCATCTAAAAAAAGAGGTGGTCATAATTTTGACATTACTTTGCATGCAAAATTCTTGCTGCAGTCTTTGTGTGTACATGTTGTAATGGTCAGTTTGTAATACCAGAATTGAAAATGATCTGGAATTAGTGGTCCCATAAGGAATGATACAGTACTGAATCATCTCTGAAAACCAAGGTTTGCATCTATTTTCATTAAAAAGCAGAGGGAGAAGAATCAAAAAATGAGCAACAGAAGTGCACCATATGTCATTGCAGCTCACAGAAATTACATACTATATACATCACCCATCATAGCTGTTGGGAATTATGGACAGGAAGACACTTATTGGCAGAAGATTATCAGTACCATTTTGATCAATTTAAAAGATCTGTGGAAGTTTTCCTAAAAGCATCATTGATTTTCCAGATTCAGTCAGTTTAAGATTATTTAAATCTGCCCTATAACTAGGCAAGGTGTTTCTTCCTCTATGCCATGCACTGACACATTTCTCCCCTGACACATCCAAAACTGTGCATTCCTATCTTCTCCTGAGGCTAGCACTAATTTTTTTATTTTTTTTTCCTGAAGGCTAGTATTTAACTGAGAGCAGTCCCTGATCTGGCTGGCTGTAAGACTTAGTATCAGGGAAGCAGCAGAAACGTGGCAGGGTCAGGTCCACACAAAGCAGGCAAGAGCTGCCCTTTTCAATAGCAGGTAAATTTAGGTTGACTTTAAACTGACTATGAAACTCTTGTCATCAGTATCTTTGGTTCTAGTGCTTATTTAACAATTACATTCAGTCCTCTAATATATTCTGTAAACATCTCCATAGCAAGTGGTGATGTCATTTTACAGAGAAATAGGGATACAGGTGAAGGTTACATAACCAGGGGCCACATGCTATTTGAAAGCAAATGTCTCTGCACAGGAACACATTATTTGAAGATCAAAAATTACTAAAGACTGTAAAGAGAACAAAAAGAGCAGTAGTGATAAAACTAGTCTTAGCATGCCATGTCTGAGTTTTTTAAAAGTGTAGACTAAAATACAGGCTTCTCTGCCTTCATAATTAGATGTATTAAAAGACTTAATCTTTTAAAGTGCTAAGTGTCCCATCACTCCTGTGAATAAATGATATGTTAGAACTAAAGGAACATTGTCCATTTTCTGATGAAATAGCAGCACTGGTTGTTCAGGGCATGATCACAGACCAGACAGTTAAGATTTCTCAGTATCTTGGTAAGTTGTAATTGTCTCAACTGCAAAGCAAAATTGAAGTGTTATGTTCAGAAGCATTGTGGGTTTAATGTAAAGTAAGATTTTTAGTTAATATTTTTTGTATAAAAACATAGGTGGAAAAGGAAACAACAGAGGATGCTGTGTTACATGATTGCTGTCCTGGCTCTGCTTAGTCACAGAGCTGATTTGATGAAGCTACTTTGTGCAAAAATGCACCAGTCAGGAAAGAAAATTAGTACGTTCAGATGCAAGATGGAAGCTGTTTCTTTGGGTGAAAAATCTAGATGCTTGATACTGGTTCAGCTTACACTTTGTGTGACAGCTTTGGCTGTGCTTAGTGCTGTACCTGTGTGTTACAGTATGATGACTGCTGAGCACCTCTGGAACGCACTTTGGAGGAACATATGTGTAGCATCAAAACAAGGTGACTCATTGATGTGACATTACGTGCAAACACAGGAAACCTATTATAAAACACTCTATTCTCCTTTCCTGTCTGGTAGATATATAGGCATGTCATATATGAGTGTGTATATATATTTCTTTTCCATTCCAGTACTCGTGAGAGCCTGGCATCCAACACTTCAAGTATTGTTGAAAGCAACAGACGTCAGAACCCCGCTCTGAGCCCTGCACATGGAGGCGCAGGCCCAACGTTCAACTTCCGAGCCACTGCAGACCCACCCACAAGTGAAGCTGAGAAACTGCAGAAACCTGCTAACTGCCTGCAAGCTTCTGTCACTAGTGTCTGATAGTCATCCTGCCTCAGATCGTCTGTCTCGTCCTATACAGCAAAGTTTACGACACTGGGACTGATGTTTACATCTTTGGGGAAAAATAAAACAAACATCTCAACCACAGTTTTAGTGTTTACTTAAACTGTGCTGCTATGTAGACTAGGGGCAACAAAGAAATCTTTATTTCGAGGTATTGCTTTTCACATTTGCGGCTCCGTAGCAACAGAATAGCAGTAGGGATAATATGTACACTTTTTGCTTCACTTAATTGTAACTGAGCACATATATGAAAGTCTAGACACTGTAAGTGTAATCTGCATTTTCAATGTCCATGCAGTTGCCAAGTTCATTTAAAAAAATGCCACAGATGTGTGATGCCCCTGGTCAGAAGCTAAACTCTGCTGCAGAGTTGATAATTTTTTACTTCAAAAACTGAGCCACTGCTGAAAGTAACCAGCCAGGATCACCATGAGGAAAAACAATGCCAAACATGACAAGTGATGACCTCAGCTCTGTCTGTGAATTATTAATACTAATCAGTCATTTTCACTGTGCATTTTTGTGACACAATTTTACAAATACCTGTTTAAGCGAGTAAAGGGAGGTTTGGGTTTTGTTTTGATTTGCTTTTTGCTAAGTATGGAGGGTGGGATGGGAGGTGGCTGCTTCTTCTGTTTCAAAAGTATGAGAGATGTTTACTTAATGAGACTTGCTACCTGACCTTCCATAGTCATCAGTGAGGAGGTGAACCTTTGCGTAGAGGGGGGAGTGGGGAGGGAAGGGAAAGATATAACTGTCATGGAGCCACAGTGTGGAGTGACACAAAATATATCAAATGTCTTCAGAATAATTCACATATTTTCAAAAGATAATCTAATTCTTGTGTCACTTCTGGTATTGCAACTTGCCATTAATATAAGAATCAGGATAACTAATTTCTTGGAACAAAAATATCCTTTATGATATAAATGACAAGTATGGCCTGAAGAATTGATTTCTTTCTAGTGGAAGGACATAAATCTATTTTATGTAGCTTATTAAATAGAGTGCCTAAATTAGGCTATTAAAAATAGCATACAGTGTAGTGATTATCAGAGAACAAAATTTAGAGAATTATAAACTTCTGGCCTTTTTATTCAGTGGATGTTATTTGCAATTTAGCATTTTATGGGCATGTCTGGTTTCTAGAAATTAAATGTGTCCACTTGGTTTGCAGTAGAAATCTAAGTCCTGTAGGCACAGTACATCCTAATTGCTCTCCCTAGACTGTTACTCCAACGTAATTAGTACTATTCTAATTACTGCAGAGTAAATTCTACAGATAGTTAAACTCCAAGAGTAATTTTTAGGTATAGGGTCACATTCTGCTCTGTTACTCATGCAACCTGGTAGTGCAACGAACTGACTTTTTTATCAGAACAGACAAACTGGTGAAAGAATAACAAAGATACTAAAATGTGCATCAGCCAAAATTGTTTAATATAAAAGGGATGTTTACCCTATCTAGCTCTTGTAGAACACGAGTGTGAAACCCAACTGTACATATTAAAATCCAGTATTTTCATCAGGTTCTGGTGACGTGTATTACTCTGTATACAAAGTCATTTGAGCTTCACTTATGTTCTCTGTTGTCATCAGAAGTATTTACTGAAGATTCAGCCTTATGTTACACCGTTGGATATAGTTCATTTACTTATAAAACAACTCTCTAACTCTGGACACAATCAGTTTCCAGTTCTGTCAAGAACACCCAGTCAATGCACAGGTCTGTTTTCATTGATTTCAGTGTATAATTTCCATTTCATAGGAGCAATAAGACCTTTCAGTGCACATAAAGGAAATTATTGTGCTTTTGGTTGGTTATCAAAGTCACTTGGCCTTTAGCCTTCTGCCTTATCATACCTTCCAAGATGTGCTCTAATTACCATATAATGCTTTGCATGACGCATCTTATTATTCAATCTGTAACTCCAGCCGTACTTATTCCATGCAAACTGTAGAGTCAGAATTTTTGTGGGGAATTGTCATATACTATGCAGTGGCTGACTGTGATTTTGTTTCTGAGATGAGCTCTGACATCAGCAGTATGTATCAAATCAGTAAATAAAAATGTCGAACCGATAAAATTTACAGTGATGATCTGAAGTACTAACAGCAGTATTAAAATGTGAAGAGCAAAAACAGATTTCACCTTTGGAGAAATAATTGTTTGTCATAAGCTAATCAGAATTTATGCAGGCAGCTGGTTGTACAGAAGACATCGTTCCAACAAAATGCGATAGTACATACCTATGAACTGTATAGTATGTTGTTTCCTAAAGTTCCCAGAGACCAGCAGACAATATAAATGTCATATTAATGTTGACATGGCATTGTACCAATATTAATGTGACTCTTGGAATATGGAATGTAAACAGAAGTTTCAAATAGAAACGTTCTAATCTTGATTTATTTTTTTTCCTTTTAAAATCACAATGGAATATAAGGAAATTCCATCTTGAGGTTCTTGTAACAAAACCACGAGAGTGGAGCTTGAGTGCTTTATGTCGCCCTAATCCTTTGATGAAATCATAGCCTTGTATTATGTGGTTGCTTATCTATCATTCTTCTAATGTATCAATTTAAAGATTTACAGAGTTAGATTAGGTTGAATCTGTATTGTGTTCAACTGTAAAGGGTCAACACAAATCTGTCGGCATTTTGCACACTTAATATGTATTATTATAATACAACATGTTACTTTTGTGGTAATTTTTTTTACACATATAACTACCTCCATGAATTTGATGAGATGCAGCAACATGAAAAGTGTATTGTACAGAGCAAGGTTAAAAACTTTGAAGCATTAGGTCATGGCGTTCTCTTGTGTGTCAATGCTTGCATATGAAGTCATCATGTTTCCATTGCCACGATTTCCTTCTACAGTGTTAAAAAGATGGCTTTCAGATGAGTCACTTAAAGACTTTGACAAGGCTGCATAATTGGGATAGAAGTGAAAGGGAGGCTGAAGCCTTCCATCCTCTCCCCAGTTACTGCTAAATTTCTGCCTGGTAGAACTTGAAAATGTATTTGTAATTTAGAAAATTAGAAACATCTACAGTCTGTGAAATATGATTGACAGTTTGGGGTTTAACAGAAGACACTGTGGGTATTTTCTTGGCAGCCTTCAGATACTTTGGGCCCTACTCTGCCTCCATCTTTGTCAACATTAGTACGTCATGGTTTCTCTGAACTGGCAAGGGTGTTAAAACAGCTCTTCCTTTAATGATATGCACTCTGGTCTCTAGATTGTGTGCATCTAAAACATTTGCTCCTATAGAAATTACCAAGAGCCTTTAATTGACTTTGCTGGGAGCAGTATTAGGGTCCCTACTCAAGGTATGTGCCTATTGTTCGAAGAACATGGGCAAGTTTCCAAGAAGAATTAAGCTGACTTGGAAAAGTAGCCAGCTGCAACAAGCCACCTTTCAAGAGGGAAGAAAGATTTTTCCAAAAACCAAAGGAAGAAAGTGGCAGTTGAACCTAAGCAAATCACATTTATATACAAATCCCGATTTATGAACACTTTTCAGCAAACCTAGTACCATTATCCTGGTGCAAATTAATATACAGTCATCAATTGAGCTAATTTTGCCATTTTAAGTATTTCAGTTAAAAATTAGAAGTCATTATCCATTTGGCTCCATGCACCACTGTAAAATGACTGTTATATGCGAAACGACGTTCACTCAACTTTGAAAAGTAAAAATGTATTGGAAAACAAACATTTTAATGAAAACCGTGGCCTAAGTGTTTGCCAGCAGTAGTCATTTTTAGAAAAGAGAACAAGCAAACCAGTATCCAGAGGCCATCATAAACACAGATAATACTTTGCACTTAAATCACACCTTTTTGCCTGAGGGCCTCGAAGCACTTGACATGGTACCAGCTAAGCCTTGTGAGCCTGTGAAGTAGGCAGAGTTCACTGACCCTGCTTTTTGTCCAGGCCCATTGGAAAAAAGTTGAGGCTAAGAGTCTGCAGACTAATTTATTAACTGGTTGCTTTCTTAAAGTTACTGGAGTAAGTTTAATAGTTAACCAAAGTGTTCCATGTTTATACTCCGAAATTATTCTTTTGATGCATTCACTTTGTTTAAGAGAGAAACTGCTTTACAGCCCTGCAGACACTCTTGGATTAGCAGTGCCAAAACCAAGTTTTCAGTCATACAAGTACTGCCAGCAGTGGTTTTAGAAACAGTTATGTTAATTAGAAATCTGTTTTTCAAATACATTTTGCAGTGCTTTTCCCAACACAATTGTTCAAATTGTTGTGCTGAGAAAGCAAATAGCACTCCTAATCTGTCGTCCTACCCACAGTTTACAATTCTCTTTACTCTTCTGAAGAAAACTGTACAGTATTAGAGAGAAAAGTTCTATTTTTTACAAAATTCTTTTAAAAAAAAAGGTATATATCTAAAATGTTCCCCCCAGCATAAGTAAAGTGCATCGTTCCTGCATGAGAGGCATGCAGTGGACCCACCAAAAGCCAAGCTGGTGCTAGAAGAAAACGGGACTATCACACTTTATAGCGGCGCTCTAAATGTTAGTTTCAGATATGTGAGTGTAAATCTGGCTTAACTCCCCTGATCTCCCGCGGATCTGAGAGAGATGGGAATGGGTCGTTAACTCCATTGAAGCTCAGTTCTGAGCTGAGGGTTTCCGTGTTCCTCCCCCCGCCCCAAGACACTAAATGCAGAGAAGGAGCAGAAGGCCACGCACACGCACCTGGCTCTGGAAAGGCAGCCTGGGCTGAATCCCTGCTGAAACGCACAGCCACCCAGCCGGGATGCCGTGACAGCCGCCACGTGTTCCCCACCTCGGAAGGGTGATTTCCCATGTGGTGCACTGCCCTCGAGTTGTATAGCGGTTAGAGCCACCCGAAGGATACCCACCCAGAAGTATGAAAGGGCCCTTGGAGTAATTGGCACAGATGTTACTTTTATATGTGGAGGAGATTTAAGTTTAAAGGGATCATAATTCTGCAGGTAATTTTCTGTGAGTGACTGAATGTGGCTGTTGCATTAGGTTTAAATGAGTTAATAAATGCAAGTGGGACTTACTGTATGTTAGAAGGGAGTTTTGCAGCCAAGACTGCCTTGTATAAATGTGTTTGCACTGAAAAAAAAAATTAAAAAATTACTTGGTCTCTGGTTGCTGTAAAGGTCATCCAAGATGGATGTTCTGTTTATATTGTATAGTATTTCATATGAAATAATTGCAGTTCATGAAATGTCTTCCCTAACGTTACTGATTTATAACAGCACATTTGTAACATGGTTTTTATTGTGTCAGTGTACCATATTGTAAATGATGATTACTTGTCATGCTTAGTATAATAATTTAAAGGAAAAAAAGGACAGGGATTTTTGTAAGTCTATATTTGAAAGTCCCTCCATATGGTAATATTGTGTTCATGTTGTTTATGTAGTGTTGTGTGAAATATCCATTTTGGATTGTGTTACTTTTTAAGATATTAAATAACATTTGGTTATATGTTCTAAGTGGATTCTTTGCACTCATCGGTGTTTCTAGGATATACTTACGTTTCATTTAGAGAATATACTTACATTTCCATTTAATATGCTGTTTCGCTCCTTCACTTAGAAACCTTGCACAACAAACCAGAAATCTCAGAAAACAAAGGGACATAACAACTTGCTGTGTTCCCCTACACTTTATAAAAGCTCTCTGGGCCATTAAATAAGAGTGCAAGGGAGAAAATTCATCAATTTGAAACATACTGGTTTGGACTGGACATGAAGGTGACAGGTGCAGGGGGAGTGTGATCTCCACTGAATGCATGAGTGCACAGCTGAGATGTACCCGAGCTCCAGGAAATGAGAAGTCCATTGCTGCTAAGACCAACAGGTGTCAAGTACCTCTTTTCCTCTCCTCTCCATCCTCATGAGCCAAAAGAGGACCTGGTGCATACAGCCAAGAGAAAGGGCTCTAACAAGGAGATTTTTTCACAATCTTCAAAAAAAGCTGATGGGAAAGGCCCAAGTGGACAAATGCAGGTGCCATTTTTCCACTCTCTGTCACCACCTGAAAAAAGGTTTTGAGGAGGTTTAGGGTTCAGGAGATTTGCCAGAGTTGTGCCACAAGAACTGCTGTTTGCCAAGGTCAGCTATGAGTATTTACATTTACAAGATAAACAAAGGAGCATCTATTGTAAGAAGGTGCTGTCATAAGCACCTTGTCTTGTCACCTGCCAGTGGCACATACTACTACCATGCTATCTGTAGTCTTTGCTGGTTCCCCTTCATCCATCTGCTTCCTTTGTAATCCATCTCCATGAAATTGTGCATTTTGAATTGCAAGGGGGAAAAAAGCCAAAGCCAGGCAGGGTTTGGCTAGTGCTTTATGCTAGCAGTGTCCTAGTGCCTTGCACAGGCAAAGTCAGTTTTGCATGTTGGTCAGAATTAGACTTTCACAGCCTTTTCAGTATAGCTGGAGAAGTTTGCAAGCACTATTTCCCCCTCACAGAGAGCTTTGTTTTTGTTTCTGTCCTTACAGTGCTCTTGTATTAGGCTGATCAAAAAGTATGATTGTCCAAAGTCACCTCACTTTTCATCACACTTTGTGCTTTAAAACTTTTTTGGAAGGCTGGCTTGAATTCTCTTTATGCCTACTCTGCTGGCAGGTAGACTGAAGATCTTCAGCAAATGACATCTTTTTGGTGAAACATGGCCTATAACATTTGGAAAATGTCTAGGGCTGTTGCTTGGCAGAAGTACTCTCTTGGTTTTAGATCATGCCTTTCTGCTGATAACACTGAGTAAATTTCCATCCCTCTGTATCTACTCTATAAGATAACATTTTTGAAAGATCTCTCCAGATTTTTCTTCCATCAGCCTCTCAACTGTTTCTTTAGTTGTTTTCCTCACAACTTATTTTCTATAATGTCCTTCTTCCAATGAATCCCTTTGTCCTTTTTGACATTTATTCTCCTTCAGGTTGGGGTGTTTTTTTACATGTTACTTGACATGAGATGCTCTCTGCCCCTTTTCTCATTCTCCCCTCTCAAAATGTCATCCTAATTCTATAGTATCTTTTCCCACTTTTCTAATACTTACCCTTTTTCACTGTGCCTGCTCATCAGAAGGACCTCAGAGAAAAAAAAGGTGCTCAGCTGCTTCAGGATAGGTGCTCCTGTCAGCACTTCCCTTCAAGCCATGCTGTTGCAGGCTTTCAATTTTAAAAAAGTTGGGGAATGTAAATATGCCCCATTTTTTTGTCCTTTCTGTTTTCTTCCTACTTTTTGACTACTGCTTCTGCTTTTTTGACTATGTTTTTTTCTGGCCATCATGTCTGTGCTTTGAGGGCTCAAAGAGGAGACCCATAACCCTTAACAGCACTGGAACAACAGGTCACATTTGTCTTCCTCAGGGCACCAAGCAAGGCCCCAGATAAATGCTTAGGAAAGTGATTCCTCCAGCTGTGCTTTTCACAGCTGTGAGGAAGATGGCCTCTACTTAACCAGCCTTTCCTAAACTGCAGGGAGGTAGCCCACAGCTCTGACACTTCAGTGGACTATAGCTGATATTTGAAGGGAGAAGGGTTTTGTAGCAGTACAAGATGCTGGGACTTCGATAGCTGCCTGTGGTTTTGTGTGGAGATGGCTAAGCTTGCATTTATAAGCAAATTCCTTCTGTGCCTGTAGGTCCTCATGTTTAGCAAAGTATTTTTAGCACAGCTGTCACAGAAGTGATGAATAGGGACTGGGAATGGGAAATCCAAGTACTTTTTTTTAGCATCCTTTGTTTTTAATCTTTCATCCTAATAAGCACATAAAACCTAACCCTGTTCTGCCAGCTATGTGAAAATAAGCAAACAGTAAATGAATCTACCAGCATGTTTGTGCGTACACTGAGATAGTTATGTACTCTGCCTGATTGCTTGCTTGCTTAAGGAAACTTGAACCTTTTTGTTTTGAGTTCTCTCCATTTTTCTCCTCTTGTCCCTCTGCTTGACCCTGGTAAAATTAACTAATAAGTACTAAAGAGGGTCAATCCTGCAGAAACTGCAAAAGTAGCAGCTTCCAATGTGTTCAGCAGTGCGCTGGTACCGAGAGGACAAGCAGGAGCCAGGTCTCTCCCATGGATGTCGGCTTTCCTCATGCAGCAGTTAAAAGGTACACCAGCACTGGCACTTCAGCTCCAAGCAGGACTGTGCTCCAGCAAGGGCTGTCCTGATTGCCCGTGCTCACTGTGCTGCAGTTCCAATTGCAGTCAGTCAGTCTTGGCACAGAGGGGCTGCACGACTTGCTGATAAAACTTCTGTGCCAGAGGATGCACATCAGGAGCACAGCCACAGCACTGCAGCCCTTTTGGGTCTTACTACCTCAGTTTTTGGAAAATGAGGACCTAGGTAATTAACTTTACAGGGCAGCTTGTTGCATCAGAGGAGTTTGAATGCAAACCCCATCCCATGACCCACGTACATGGAAGCTGCCCTCACTATGTCTCCACCATGCACATCACTACACATATACCACTGGGCACTGACTGCCAGGAGCAGCCATCAAGCTTGCAAACTTGCTGACTCAGGAGTGCAGACCTCCAGGCTAGGTGAGTCTTAGGATTGTGGGCGGTGACTGGGACAAGGACAGCAGAGAGGGGCACTTGTCTTTCTGGCTATGGCAGGTGAACGCTGCCCCTGCCTCCACAGCGAGCCCCCTCTTCCCTCAGCACTGCTGTTCCTTGCAGCCCAGTAGCCAGTAGCCTTGAACCAAATCCCCAGTCTCGGCTTCCTGTTGAGCTGTGGGGCTCCAGCCCCTTGCTGCTGTTCACCCCAGCATGGGGAGGCCATGGTGGGGGAGAGGCTCTTCTCTGTCCAGTTTAGTGCGTGCCTCTGGCTGAGGCCCAAAATGAACATGTCAGAGAAGTCCTATTGCATCCAGCTGCAGCAATTTAACATGATTCTGTGGGACACAAGCTGGTGATGACTTTCAGATACTTGTAACTGGTCCAGCTGTAACCGTCATCTAAGGCATGACCCTGGCAGAGCTTCTCAGTAAAAGAGCAACCACCTTTTTTTTCTCCTTTTTTTTTTTTAACCTAGACAATGCAGTATATTTTTTTTCTTTTCTTCTGAAGGAGTGCTGAGACTTCCCAGGGAACTTTGGTTTGAGGCAGAGCTCAAATGAAATCTGTGGCAGAAGCATCACAGGAGGCACGATGAGGAGGAGAGGCGCAGAAGCCACTTTGTCCATCATGGTGCAAACACACAAGGCCACCCTGGTGACCAGCCCCAAGGAACAGAGGTGCTAGACTCCAATTGGAGCCCTTGTCCTTGCCCCATAGAGGAGAAGGACACATCCTCCAAAGTAGAACAGGAAACCCAAAAAGCTCCTCAGCTCTGTTGTTGTTCTGCTGTCCCTTGGCTCCTGCATCTGGCAGGCTGACAGCTCCATGGGAGCCCTCCCTGGCAGCATGTACTGTACTAGTTTTCCATCTTCTCCTCCCCACTTATTTTTGAAGAAAGTAATTTTATCTTCTAACCATAGTGTTTTATTTGTAAGTACTCACCAGTGGACCCTAGAGATTTATTATTAATTCATGATGAAGAAACTCAAGAGTCCCCAGACCTAAGACAGACAATATATTTATTGTTCCTCCTTAAAGATAGACGCTTTGCCTTTGCAGTTTTATTATTATCTATAATCCAGTATGGAGAGACAGTATCTCTCATGCTTTGCTGTTAGATAGCAGATAACAGTTTCACCAAATCACAGTTCGTATAAGAAATAAAAAAGTGAGAAATTCACTTATTTTTTGCAGACAGAAATAAGAAAATAAAATCACAGAAAACTAAAACCTTACAGAATGACAAACAGCTTTGAAAAACTTTCATTGAATTTAAAACATTTGCCTGGACATGAGCGAACTTTCCTTGATCCAGAAACTTGTAAAAGAGTATTACCTTAAAATATTTAGACCACTGCAGATTTCTGAACTGTTTGTCTTTATGAAAATTAGTTTCTTGGGATGTTGCTGAGGACAAAGTTGCCTTTTTTGGCACTGTTAGTGTGGGTTAGTAGTGGGTCATCAGGTCCAGTCAGTTGAAACCACCAGCTTCAGTCTCAAGGCAGAGCAAAGCAGCTGAGTTAGTCCCACATCAGGCTAAAAACAAAGACTATTGGGATTTATTTTTTTGGTTAAAAAAAAAAGAAGACTGTAATCTCTGGACTATACAAACATGTAGTGTGTGAATTCTGTGTCTCATGACTGCTACCTTGTGCCATGGATAATGCAGTCAGTGGTGCAACCCTGGCATGGGTCTCCATGAACATACTGGTCAGCAGGCAACCAGCTTCTGCCCAGATTTCCTCCAAACTGCTATCTCTGCAATTCGAGGGGAAGAGAAGGAGGGTGGATACCTTTCATCAGAATGAGAAAAAGGGAATTGGAGTATAAGGGCTTAAAAACTCAAGAGATTTCACCAAAACAAAGAGGAAAATGCAAAGGCAGAGGAATGTGAGGCTGCACTTCAGTAGCTGGGGAGTCATAGTTGGGACCAGCAGCTGGAGAAGAAAGATGTCAATTCAAGACAGAAGAAAAAATCTTTACATTGTATGGAGGCTGAAGGATCCTGGGCTCCCAAAAGTCAGCTGAGGCAGGGAACTACATGTGCCTGCCTTCATGGTTTATACAAACCTAAAATAAATAGCAACTGATACTGGAATGTTCTGACATATGTCTAGTTGTGCTGTAAGGATGTGGTGTCCCTGAGCAATGTCCAGCCAGGAGGCAGGAGACAGGAGGCAGTGCAGCCACTGAGGGCAGCAGGGGCTGGGTTTCCTGAAGGTGCCCCATTCACAGGCAGAGTGGGGTCATGGAAAAAGGGGTAGAGAGAGATCCCAGCAGGGCCACCTGGCAGTGCTGCCGTGGGGATCCTCCTCTCTGCTGCCCAAGTGCAATGGCCCTCCTTACTCCTGGTTAGCTCCTGGTCTGAAGAACAACTTGCCATGCTTCACCCACTAGGTAGGAACTAGCCACATCTTGCAAAACTGGTGAGATGCTCAGCACTCCTGGAGATATTTCCCTCTACTCAGGCAGCCCCCTAAAACACAAGTTGTAATTGCTTGTCTCAATGTATCAGCCTTCCCCCTTCCTGTGTGTGCAGGATGTTTCTGCTCCTGAAGGTTTGGTCATCCTCAAGGCACCCATATTTGTCTTGGAATAAAAACTTCTCCTTTTTTTCCCTTCCATTCCTATCATACATGCAATAGTTTGCAATTTCTTCCCTTGTGAAGGCTGCAGAGCACTTCCAAGTATATTTTGCATCCTAAAAAACATCTCTCTCCATCAGGAGAAGGTCTGTGATATATTGCAGATATTTGCACGTGGCAGCAGTCTCTATAGAACAGATTACAGAAGGAAGATGGATAGGCAACCAACAATTGCCTCTCCTCTTGCCACTTCTCAGGGGTAGGGAAATTTTAGTACTGGCTCTGTTTACCACACTAGTATATGAAACCATTTGAACATCACTCGGAGGCATCTCCATTTCTAGCTGTGATTGTCATGGAGAACTGGAAGGGGGACACAGAACAGTTTCAGATTATTATGTAAGATTCATCTTATATCTTGTCTTTTTTTACCTACTGCCAGTTCCAAATTAGCCTGTTCCTGTCCATTCAAACAGAAGAAAAGCACTGGCAGAGATTGTCTTGGCCCTATGGCTGCTGTTTGTGTGCTCAGTATAGCCTCCGGCGGTGTTAGTGGCTCTCTCTGGTTGCCTCCTTTCTTCTACGCTTGCAGGATTTTTGGCAAGGACTGTGTTTTGAGGCTGGGTTTGTTACCAGCCAGCTGAGGCCCTCCTCCCTGGCCGAGACCCTGGATGCTGAGCTCATTATAAAATAATTTATTCAGTCTTAGGATGCGTTTTTTATATGAAAGCTCTTAGGCCAAAGAGAGTCTTGTGCTGCAATGACTACCTGTACTCAGGTACAGAAGTACTGTGAATGGCTATTTCCCACAGTGAAGCTGCCTGTCTGCCTTATTATTTGAAATTCTGTCTAGGATGGCACTGTTAGGTCTGTCACGACCCATGCTGGTGACAAGCAGCAAGGCTAGTGGTGGGGGATGAACACAGAAAAAGAGCTCCTTTTACACAGAAAATTTCCTGTGCTTCATCAACACTGTGCTGAAAATAGGGCCAATGAAAATAAGATATTTTTTAAAGAAAAGTGGCTTAAATACTCAGCTTCGCAGAGACAGGCAAGCAGCTGAGCAGCTCTTCACTAGAGATATTTTTTTTAGAGGTTGAAACTGGTAAAGACCTTGTCCACTCTGCCATGTTATCAGCAGCCTCAAATGAAATGCTGTTTTGCTCAGCTTCCTGGAAGGGTGCCAAAGCTTAACATTAGTGGGAACAATCCTTTTCTTGGGGACAAGGGGGGAAAAAACCCAAAAAAGTAATCTAGATCAGTCTGTGCTGACATCTATTTCTGAGAAGTAGTCCATACAATTCACAACGAGAAAGAGATTTGTATCAGCAAATTACTTTGGAAGAACAGACTTTGAAGAGGCAAATGGGACCAGTCCTCCAGCCTGCACTTTGGTAGAAGGTAGTTTCTACAAAATGCTGTCCTGGTGATACCTCACACCCACTGGATGTGTGGAGAGAGGCAGGGTAGGAGTAAATGTGGGAGTAACAGCACTGAGAAATGTCATGACAATCATGGTGGCATCCTTTTCCAAATGGGTTGAGGAGCTCTGGCTTGTACTGATTCATTGTTTGCATGGCACTATTTTTAAATCTGCTCACAGTCCCTAAATGGAAACCGTAATGGCAAATTACAAATCCCTCGTAATTGGTCATGTGTCTGAATTATTTTATATATTTTCAATGGGAAAAATAACCATTTTCTTGACTTATTTAGAGCTGTGAACACTGGAGATGGTGGACTGATCAGGAACAATGAAGCACTGTATGTGACACCTGGCTGGATATTGCCTGCTGGATTGGAGCAGACCTAGCTCTCATTGGAGCTGATTTGGGAAAATCCACCCTTGATCTCAGCTCCTTGTGTTTTCTGTCACAGGGCATTGCAGACATTTTCAGAGGTGCCCAGGCCATCTGCTCCAGACATCCACGACTGCAGCTATCCCCTTGGCACCATGGGAAGCCATGTGATACACGGAACAGCAGCTCCTGCAGCTCTTGGGGTCCTTCAATGAGTGTTTCATTTGGAGCCTGTCTGCAGAAGGCATGGGGCAGCTCTTGAGGGCAGTGGAAACACATGGCTGTCACTGCTTAGCCCATCCCACATGACAAGGCACTTCACCTTCCATGGAGCAACCCCCTTCAAAGAGCAGGTCATGTTTCAATCGCCTAAGCTCTTACACCATTAATTCTTCCATCCTCCTACTCTGTATCCATTTCCTAAGCTGCTCTAGCTGTCACATCTGCACACTTGCCAGCTGGTTTCCCACTTTTAATTGCCCTCAGAGGGCTTCTTCAAGAGCCACACCTGCTTCTGTGTGTGTCTAAATTTGTCACTGTCCAAACTGGAGCAGCAAGCATTTAAAATTCAGCCTCTATGAGTGTGTTGTATTTCTTCAAATGCGTGATTAATTGCTAGGCCTTTTCAGGCTGCATTCAGCTATTTCTGCATAAAACATAGTCTGTCTTTTGCTGGAAAGCTCCCCACATCATGGATATTAAATATCGTCTTGTCAGTGGGACTTGAGTTTGTTCATCCCATTTGTTCTTGCGGAAAAAGGTAAGAAACAAAAAGAAAGTTCAGGGCTCTCTCAAGTTTATTCTGTTTAGAGAAGGGAAAATAGCTATTTTTCTTTCCTAAAACTGTTCATGTAGGGAAACACTTGAGATTAGGGCTGGAGAGGATGTTCCAGGTTATCCCACCCAGTCCCTGCAGTAGTGTAAGCAAGCAGGTTGTATAATCCAGCTCTTAAACTGCTTGAACTCCACCTTAAAAAATATTAAGTGTTTGGTTTGGTTTTTTTTTTTTTTTGTCCTCTTTCATGGCTGCTATGGGAATGCTGCTTTAAAATCTTAGTTTTAAGCCCAAAATTATTTCTGTGTTATATCTGTACTCGGAGAAGCCCTCTATGGCTGGGCAAGGGGTGCTTTCCCTCTCTTTTACAGCATCTTCTCAGTCGAGGCATCCGTGAGGTGTGGGATGTGTTCAATGGGGTTATGCCTCTCCTACCCCACATGGGTTACCCTTCTGCCACCCGCTGGATCCTTGTGGATAATTAATGAGCTGAAAACCACCTTGCTGCCTACTCTGGCAAACACAGAAAAAATCTTGCACCCCAAAACTCCACCAATATGGAGGACATGGAAAGAATATTAAGAGAGTGAGATTTACAGGTGGATGGATGGATGGATGGATGGGTGGATGGTTGGTTACATAGTCAGGCAAATACACATTTTCAAAAAATTCATTTTGAATTTGTCAGAGCCTCCTTCTGCCCAGGAATGATGTAGAGGGTGGGAGGCACCTCTCAGAAATCAGAAGCAGATCCTCCTGAGTCACTTTGTATGGTTCTGGGCTGCAGGGGTAAAACTAATCTAAATAGGGGACCACGTAACAGTGAAGGCAAATGTACTGGTTGTTCTAGTAATGTAGGATGAGCAGCATGTGGGACCACTGAAAAAAGGCTAAAACTGCCTGTTATGGACATGTGGCTCAGTTATATACATTTACATGGCCAGGAGCCCTTGCTGGGAGGGAGCCCGGTGTGAGCAGCAGGTCGGCTCAGTGTACAACAGGGATTGTGGATGATCCCCTGTGAGCCCTACCTGCACTTTGCAGCCTTTGCAATGGCTGGTGCCACCTCAGCCTCCCTTTTTCTGTCTGGCAAGGAAGCAATTCCAGTGTCTCCAGCCAATTTTGAGGCTTAATTAATATTCACCAAACAATATATCTAAGTGCTGAGTAATGTTTTAGCGTATTATTAATTTCTTGAGAATAACAGAAGGCTGTTCAAGAGCTGTCAGTGCCCACTCCTGCAACCACAGAAAATTGGTCATGTAGGAGATGTCCACATGGTTCCAGCAAAGGATGCTGACATTTTGGGGCTGGCTGCCTGCAACTTCTTGGTGAGGGACACAGGAACGTCTCCTGTGCATGCACTGGTGCCCCTTGCTCCTGAAGACTGCTGCAATCTTGATATGAAAATGTCTCATTTGCTGTGACTAAGGGAGGAACAAAATGAGCTCTCCAAAGCTCAGCTAAGTCCTGATCTGTGCTGGTGTGGGAGGTGGGCACTGCATCTTCCCCATCTCAGCCCACTCTCCTCATCCCTGCTCACCATTTCTTTGCTGCCTGTGACTGCTTTATTCAGTTCCCCTGTGCTGACAAAGACTCATTGAGTCCTCATTGAGGCACTGCTGGGACACCTGACCTGAGGATGCTGCATTCAACCTTGCACCAAGCTGCAAGTGATTACGAGTAACAAAGCAAGAGCTCCGTCACTTACCCTTGCTGCCCTCTACTCCCTGCTTTTATGTACATATTTTGTTTCCCGCTGGTGAGATCAGGCTTTAACGACAACATAGGCAGCTCGAGGTGCAGCCCAGGTCCTGACAGTGGGGAGTAGATCCAGGTAGTTCCTCTCACAGGTCGTTAAGGGCCACGTATACGCATGGGTCTTGCCGAGCCCTCTCATCCTCCTGTGGAAACGAGGGCAGGAGGAGGCGGGAGGTTCGCTCAGGTTGCTACATGGAGGCGGTGGGTTTGGGGCACCGCACGAGGAGGAATCGGCCATAGAGCAAAGGGCAACAGAGAGAGTCAAAGGGGAGAAAGAGGAAAAGCTGCGATGAGACACACAGAATGAAGGAAAAGTCCCGATCCTTCCTATCCTTGTTAAAATAGAGATCACTTTTATCCCACACCCGCGGTTTGCCGGTCAGCCGGCAGGGGCCCGGGGCTGCTCCGTCCGGGCCGGGCAGAGCCCGTGGGGGCTGCACCCTCGCAGCCTTCGCCCTGCAGGGGGCAAGGGAGGCCGTAAAAGCAGCGTGTGAGGAGATCTGTGTCTAGTTCTGGGATCCTCAGCACAAGAGAGAGACATGGAGCTCCTGGAGCAGGTCCAGTGGAGGGCGACAAAGTTGGTCAAGGGAGTGGAGCAACTCTCTTACACGGAAAGGCTGAGGGAGCTGGTCCTGTTCAGCCTCGAGAAGAGATGACTAAGAGGGGACCTCATCAATGTCTATAAGTATCTGAAGGGAAGATATCAAGAGGATGGGTCCAGGCTCTTCTTGGTGGTGCCAAGCAATAGGAAAAGAGGCAATGGGCAGAAACTGATGCACAGGAAGCTCCGCCTGAACATGAGGAGGAACTTCTTTACTGTGCAGGGAACTGAGCACTGGAACAGGTTGCCCAGAGAGGTTATGGAGTCTCCCTCACTGGAGATGTTCAAGAATGATCTGGACACAATCCTGTGCCACATGCTCTGGGATGACCCTGCTTGAGCAGGGAGGTTGGACCACATGACCCACTGTGGTCCCTTCCAACCTGACCCATTCTGTGGATCCGTGATCTCCACTCCCAGGGCCTGTCAGGCCTTTCCCCCCACCCGCTGCCACCTGTCCCCAGCCTGCCCCAGCCTGCCAAGCTGATGGGGCACATACGGGTGCTCCAGGGCTGCTGCTGGTGGGTGTCTTCCACCCTGGAGTGTATCTTCAGACCCCACAGGTAGCAAGTTCTGGCCAGCCAGGGCAGTAGCAGTGGCCTTGGTGCAGTGGTGCGGCCGCAGCAAAGCATTCCCTGCATCCTGGGCAGCCTTCAGGCAGATGCCTGGCTGGGGTAGGGAGAGACCAGGACAGGCCTGCTGGCAGCTCATGGTGGTTTCCAGATGAAATTGGCCTGGCAGACTGGAACTGGTGTCATTGATACAGATCTGCCAGATTTGGGATACCATCATACTGGTTTGCAAGTCCATGGCAACTTCCATGTATTTGAAATGTTATCAGAATAATCCATAGAGCTGTAAACATCTGTATAAAGTTTAAGAATTACACTGCCCAGTCAACTGTAACTCTGAAATGTTCTTATTTTTGGGCACTCTCCAATAACCTTCCCTTAACTTAAATGTGTTTCAATACCTGAAGAAAAAATGTTTTTCCATGTAGGTGAAAGTTGTCTTTCAGAACAACCCTTAAAGCCTCCTTATGCTAAAATGGAGGGTTTAAAATTTTCCCTTCATTAGGCTATGTTTTCTTTTAAAATTCTCATTGGATTTGCTGTCGCCTGCCCTCTCTCCACAGCCCCACAGGGAAAATGAGGCGGGGAAATGTTACAAAAGGGGCTTTTCCAATGTCTTTCAATTCCCAGTGCCCAAAGCTCATTTGGTCTGCATCTCCCCCTGAGGTGTGGGGTTTAACATCTGACAGATGTTTTGACTTAGCTGTTAGGAGACAAGTAAGGTGACCAACACCACAAAATCTTTTCATTCACTCCTTAGTTGTGAAGTCCCCATAATTATGGAGGGCTCAGACCCGTGTCTGGGGCAACAGGAAAGTCTCCATGAGGCTGTAATCTGTGCAGACAATGTGGGCTACATCCTGAGGGATGCTGGAGGGCCCACTTGCTGAGTCTTGGCCAGCTATGCCATTTACATGGCCACCAAGCTCACTGATAAAACAGCTCAGTTTATTTAGGTGTGAAATTGCCATTTTTGGCACTGTTACAGGGAGCTGATTGAGGCTGATTCCCATGCTGTCTCTGTGCAGGCAATCCCTCAGCATCCTCCTGCTCACAGGACCCATGCTCCTGGAACACAAGGGGAGCATCTCTGGCAGACTTTGGCAGCGCTGCTGGTTTGAAGGGAGCCCTGCTGAGAATTAAAGGACTCCTTGGCATACCTGAACTGATTCTCCTCAGCATCTACTCCCCGCCCCTGTGGTCAGTTAGCATAAGGAAAACAAGCTAAATTCCACTGAGTAGGTTTGGAGACTTATTTCTATTAAATTAGTCTCTTCACTGAACATTGTTGTTTTGTGAAGCTTAAAGGGTGGGTAGGGTCCCTTGTCCTCGAGACCCGTAGTGTTGGTTTTCAAGGTCTTGTTGCCATTTGCACCATCCCCCACTGGGAAGTGGGGGCTCTGGAAAGCCTGAACCAGTGACAATGCACTTGATTTCTGTGCAAGCGGCTGATGTGATGGTAACAAAGCGGGCTTGGAGAAGTGGGCCTGGAGGGAGCATCCAGGGCTCACCCCTCTTCTTAGCAGAGCAAAATGTTTTGTCATGTCCATTGGCTAGTGTGAATTTCATGTCCCTGGATGGATGTTCAAAAGATTAAATACTGAAGTAGATCTGGAAAAAAGGACTGTGTATACAAGCTACAGTATCTTATGTGATGTATTTAATGTCCTTAATTTACATGCTGACAACTTTGCCATTTCTAAACAATGTTTACATTCATCTTTCTGATAATTAATCAGCACAAGCTTCAAACACTGTTTATCACACTTTGATGCAGCGAAGACAAGAAAGGCAAGGTGTTATGGGGCAGGTTTTGGGTGGTTTTTTTTGGTTTTTTGTGTTTTTTTTTTCAAAAATCCTACAGTATTTACAAAAAGATGCATTTTTTCCCAACACCATTCTTAGGATTATTCACTCATTCACAATCAGTCACTGTATAAAAACATCATTCAGAAATAGGTTTTAAAATACACCCACTTCCATTGCATAGTATACAGAAAAATAGGTGAGAGATAAGACACTTGATTTTTGAATGAGAATGTGAACTGATTCAGAGGTACAACATTTCTGAGGAAGAAAGATGCACTTTTCAAAAAATAGTGAGCTGTAGTTCTCCTGAAACTAATGAGCTTCTTGGAGGTCTACTATCAATTTCCCTTTTGCAGACCAAGTATCTTTTACCATACACACAATGCTTGCATTAAGGTCAAACAAATCATATTGCAATTAGAAAATTTACTCTTCAGTACTTGCATGTGGACACTGACAAAAATGAGTTACACGAAGTGCTCACAAGGATCAATGTTGGTTTCATGTGTCATGGCCCACCTGTGGAACAACTCAATGGACTCAATTTGTTATTTCCAATTTCTGCTTGTATAACTGAGAAGCTGAATATACCCTTATACCTTTAGAAACTTTTCTTCTGTAAGAAGACCTTGGGTTCTGTTCACTGGTAAGAGTTAAAATGGCAGGCTATGGAGGGATTAGCAGGCACTGATGGCATCTAGCCTGTTGATTTTCAAACAAAACTTGGTAATTTGGTTATCTTGCATGCTGATATGCTGATTTTTAATTTTTTTCTTGCTTTAAAAATGTGCTCCAGTGATTTCATTGAGCATGGTCCATTAAAGAGCAACAGGGAACTCTGAACAATAGGTGCTTGTTTTACAGCTACTGCAAATGTTTTGAAAGCACTAAACTGTCTTTTATACTCAACAGTCTAATAACAAAGACTGATTTTCTCCCTTTTTTTTTCCCAATTGATTTGATGGTTCACTTGAGCTTTAAAAACACATTACATAAATCTCTACAGCTATTACAGAAGTCTTTGTGAAGTTTAATTTGGTGTTTTTTTTTTTTTTCCATGGTGTAATCATTCACTCTTAAATGTGCTGTATCACACATACCTGGATCATGCCTGACTCTGGATCCATAAGAGTAGTAAGTCCTAGAGGTTTGTTCCACATGGGGAGGGACCTAAATCCTTCCAAAGGCAGTTTGTTGCTGAAAGTTCCCAGTCCAGAGGTATATCAGATAAAGCAGTGGGCACTCCCAAAGGCACCTCTGGCAACAGCTCTATCCTCTCCTGCTATTTAATCTAACTTTACCGTTACAACTTTGTTTGTGCTTGATAGCCTGTGGTGGAAATAATCGCTAGGATTAACTGGGAGGGTGGGACACCTATCAGTGTAGACCTCTTTCCCTGCTGCAGAATAAAGAGGAATGTGCTGGTCACCTGGCAGAGGTGTAGAGAGCAAGAGCTGGTAGAAAAGCAGCAAGTTTCAGAAAACCTTCAGAAATGCAATTGAGTACAAAACACCAAAACCTGAGCAGATCGTATTATCTTCACCAGGAAAAGCAAAGAGACTGTTAAATTCAAGGCTTCTTCATCCTATTTTCTCCCAACCCTTGCATGTCCAGATGCCTCTTCATTTTCCCACTATTTGAGGTGGAGGATTTCTGTTGCTCTCCCCTTTCTCAGCCCTTCCCACTGCTGTGGTCCATGAGGAAAGCCAGGCCTTGGAAGCATATTCAGGAAGGATATTGAGGTCCTGGAGCAGGTCCAGAGGAGGGCAACTAGGCTGGTGAAGGGACTCAAGCACAAGTCCTATGAGGAGAGGCTGAGGGAGCTGGGACTGCTCAGCCTGGAGAAGAGGAGGCTCAGGGGAGACCTCATCACTCTCTAGAATTCCCTGAAAGGAGGTTGTAGCCAGGTGGGGGTTGGTCTCTTTTCCCAGGCAACTATCAGCAAGACAAGAGGGCATGGTCTCAAGTTGTGCCAGGGGAGGTTTAGGTTAGATATTAGAAAGAATTTCTTTACAGAGAGGGTGGTCAGACATTGGAATGGGCTGTCCAGGGAAGTAGTGGATTCTCCGTCCCTGGAGGTTTTTAAGATGAGACTGGATGTGGCACTTAGTGCCATGGTCTGGTAACCACAGTGGTAGTGGATCAAGGGTTGGACTTGATGATCTCGGAGGTCCCTTCCAACCTGGCTGATTTTATGATTCTATGCACGGCCAGGACTCACACTGGGGAGAATGAAGAAGGAAAGGCTGAGAGAAATAGGATGCTCTCACTGCTCTCCTGCTGGCCCACCTCTCTTAGCATTATGGTAACTCACCAAAGCTCTTGGCACTTTGAATGGGTCAGTATAGACAGGGCTTGGCTGGCACTGTTAGAAGATGGGGCCCTGCTGGTGATGGAGCTGGAGATGAAGGAGTGAAGAAGGATGAATGCAGTTAAATGCAGAGATGTCAGTCTCTGCTCCTGAGCTTCTCAGTACCAGGAGCCAGGGTGAGCCCCTCAGAGAAAGATGCTGTGTAAGATGTGTTTGATGCTCAGAGATCCCCACGTGCACCCGCCAGAAAATAATGTGGATAGCCAGCCAGGATTCTGCTCTCATTGCCAGAGCTGTAAATCTAGAGAAACAACACCAACTTCCCTGGCTGTGTTTGGAGCATGTTGTTTGGAACATGTTCACGTTACAACGGCTGTAAATGCAGGATGGGTCAGATTCACGCCTGGTGGAGCACAATGGAGGAGTGGGGGACAGCACTCTATTAATGAAGCTATTATTCAAATGAAGAACTTTAAAAAAAAATCAGAGAAGAATGGAGTTGCTGGTGACACTGACTGACATTGTTCAGGGATCACAGTAAGGAGATCTGCTTGGCGAACAGGGAGAGCACAACTAGTGCCAGGGCACAGCTGCTGCATGGGGGGAGTGGTGCCAAGGGAGCTGTGTTTCGGAGCATGCACTCCACCCTGGACCAGGAGCCATTGTTGGGCAGTGGCTGTATTCCTGCCAGGCTGCACATGATGTTGTAAACATCCACGGATCTGATGGGTGGTGCTCGGTAGTTGGATCGGAAATCTGCAGGCAAAAGAGAGGAGTTGACATCATACAGCTTATGGCTCAATGCTTGAAATATGGGGTGCTGCAGGGCAAGGGTTCCTATGCCTTTCCTGGGACTTTCCCAGCCGGCTGGGATGTGGCACACTATACAATTTATAGCTATACGATAACATAGATCAGCAAAAACATTTTAAAAACTTTTGTGCGTTATTTTTTACTTCTAGTCCAATTTTATTCTGAAAACCAAAAAACCCCCAAACTTTTAAGGAGCTACTTTACTGGGTGCGCTTGGTAGATTTAATAGCCTGACATAATTCTATTGCACATTCTGCTTTGTTTTCACTCCTGTCTGCGGTTGCACCCTGGTGCTTTGCAGCGTTTAAAGGTCCAGATGAAGTGGAAACCAGGAGGCTTGTGTCTGCTCATCAGACAGGTGGGTGAGGTATGCTGCAGCCTTCCCAAATAAAGTGCTCTGCGTTATTGAGTCCAAATCCTCCAACAGAAGAAGAATTTGTGTGTTTCAAATGGAATTAAAAATTTAGGCCAAAATTTAGGAAAAAAGAGCAAAGGGACAGAGTTACTGTGCTGGGACATAAGAAAGGCTGACTAAATCCCTTCATATCTCTCTGCCCTGTTTCTCCAGCTAAAAAAGAGAGCTAGAAACCTTCTGTAGTGAGGAAATCCTGCCATCTATTTGTAATTTTTAAGCGTCACAGAGTGCCACA